>NC_029774.3:48311899-48320446 GCF_000817695.3 Arachis duranensis
AAAATTCAAAATTTCTTTCCCACCCAAACCCACCCTAAATGGCCGAACCTACTCCCTCTCCCCTCACTATATAAACCCCTCTTTTCTCTTTAATTTTCACACAACACAAATCCCTCTCCTATACCTTGGCTGAATACACCTTTCTCCACTCTCCTCCATATTTTCTCTTCTTCTTTTCTTTTCTTTCTTCTCTTGCTCGAGGGCGAGCAATATTCTAAGTTTGGTATGGTAAAAGCATAAGCTTTTTGTTTTTCCATGACCATTGATGGCACCTAAGGCAGGAGAAACCTCTACAAAAGGGAAAGGGAAGACAAAAGCTTCCACCTCCAAGTCATGGGAGATGGAGAGATTTATCTCCAAAGCCCATCAAGACCACTTCTATGATGTTGTGCCTAAGAAGAAGGTGATCCCTGAGGTCCCTTTCAAGCTCAAGAAAAATGAGTTTCCAGAGATCCGACATGAGATTCAAAGAAGAAGTTGGGAAGTTCTGACCATCCCCATTCAACAAGTCGGAATCTTGATGGTTCAAGAGTTCTATGCCAATGCATGGATCACTAGGAACCATGATCAAAGTATGAACCCGAATCCAAAGAACTATCTTACAATGGTTCGGGGAAAATACTTAGATTTTAGTCCGGAAAATGTGATGTTGGCATTGAACTTGCCCATGATGCAAGGAGATGCACACCCCTACACAAGAAGGGTCAACTTTGATCAAAGGTTGGACCAAGTCCTTAAGGATATCTGTGTAGAAGGAGCTCAATGGAAGAGAGATTCCAAAGGCAAGCCGGTTCGACTAAGAAGCCCGGACCTTAAGCCTGTGGGTTCAACTAAGAAGACTGGACCTCAAGCCTGTGGCTAGAGGATGGTTGGAGTTCATCCAACGCTCCATCATCCCCACTAGCAACCAATCTAAAATTACTGTGGATCGGGCCATCATGATTCATAGCATCATGAATATAAAGGAAGTAGAAGTTCATAAAGTCATCTCCCTTGAATTCTACAAAATAGCCGAAAAGCCCTCTACCTTGGCAAGGCTAGCTTTTTCTCATCTTATTTGCCATCTATTTTACTCAGCTGGAGTCATCATAGAAGGAGACATCCTCATTGAGGAGGACAAGCCCATCACTAAAAAAAGGATGGAGCAAACAAGAGAGCCCACTCATGGAACCCAAGAGACGCATGAGGAAGCTCATCACCAAGAAATCCCAGAGATGCCTCAAGGGATGCACTTTCCTCCCAACAACTACTGGGAATAACTCAACACTTCTCTTGAAGATTTGAGTTACAATATGGATCAATTAAGGGTGGAACATCAAGAGCACTCCATCATTCTCTATGAAATTAGAGAAGATCAAAGAGCAATGAGGGAGGAGCAACAAAGACAAGGAAGAGACATAGAAGAACTCAAGGACATCATTGGTTCTTCAAGAAGAAAGCGCTACCATCAATAAGGTGGATTCATTCCTTGTTCTTATTTTTCTGTTTTTCAGGTTTTATGCTTATTATGTTATCCATATTTGTGTCTCTGTTACATGATCATTAGTATTTAGTAACTATGTCTTAAGGCTATAAATAATTCCATGAATTCTTCACCTCTCTTAAATGAAAAAATGTTTCTAATTCAAAAGAACAAGAAGTACATGAATTTCGAAATTATCCTTAGAATTTAGTTTATTTATATTGATGTGGTGACAATACTTTTTGTTTTCTAAATGAATGCTTGAACAGTGCATATATTTGATAGTGAAGTTTATGAATGTTAAAATTTTTAGCTCTTGAAAGAATGATGAATAAAGAGAATTGTTATTGATAATCTGAAAAATCATAAAATTGATTCTTGAAGCAAGAAAAGACAATCTGAAAAATCATGAAAATTGATTCTTGAAGCAAGAAAAAGCAGTGAAAAAGCAAAAGCTTGCGAAAAAAAAGCAAGCAGAAAAAGCCAATTGCCCTTAAAACCAAAAGGCAAGGGTAAAAATGATCCAAGGCTTTGAGCATCAATGGATAGGAGGGCCCAAGGAAAAAAAATCCAGGCCTAAGCGGCTAAATCAAGCTGTCCCTAACCATGTGCTTGTGGCATGCAGGTCCAAGTGAAAAGCTTGAGACTGAGTGGTTAAAGTCGTGATCCAAAGCAAAAAGAGTGTGCTTAAGAGCTCTGGACACCTCTAACTGGGGACTTTAGCAAAGCTGAGTCACAATCTGAAAAGGTTCACCCAGTCATGTGTCTATGGCATTTATGTATCCGGTGGTAATACTGGAAAACAAAGTGCTTAGGGCCACGGCCAAGAATCATAAAAGTAGCTGTGTTCAAGAATCAACAAACTTAACTAGGAGAAACAATAACACAATCTAAAATTCTAAAGTTCCTATAGATGCCAATCATTCTAAACTTCAAAGGAGAAAGTGAGATGCCAAAATTGTTCAGAAGCAAAAAGCTACAAGTCCCGCTCATCTAATTAGAATTAATATTCATTGATATTTTGGGATTTATAGTATATTCTCTTCTTTTTATCCTAATTTATTTTCAGTTGCTTGGGGACAAGTAACAATTTAAGTTTGGTGTTGTGATGAGAGGATAATTTATACGTTTTTTTGGCATTGTTTTTAGGTAGTTTTTAGTAGGATCTAGCTACTTTTAGGGATGTTTACATTAGTTTTTATGCTAAATTCATATTTCTAGACTTTACTATGAGTTTGTGTGTTTTTCTGTGATTTCAGGTAATTTCTGGCTGAAATTGAGGGACCTGAGCAAAACTCTGATAAGCAGGCTGACAAAGGACTGCTGATGCTGTTGGAATCTGACCTCCCTGCACTCAAAATGAATTTTCTGGAGCTAAAGAACTGCAAATGGCTCGCTCTTAATGGCGTTAGAAAGTAGACATCCAGAGCTTTCCAGCAATATATAATAGTCCATACTTTATTCGTGATTAGACGACGTAAATTGGCGCTCAACGCCAGTTCCATGCTGCATTCTGGAGTCAAGCGCCAGAAACACGTCACGAACCAGAGTTGAACGCCAAAAACACGTTACAACTTGGCGTTCAACTCCAAAAGAAGCCTCAGCTCGTGTAAAGTTCAGGCTCAGTCCAAGCACACACCAAGTGGGCCCCGGAAGTGGATTTCTGCATCAATCACTTACTTCTGTCAACCCTAGTAGCTAGTCTAGTATAAATAGGACTTTTACTATTGTATTAAGTGTCTTTTGATTGATCTTTAATCAGTGTATGCGATTTTAGACCTTCATGGGGGCTGGCCATTCGGCCATGCCTGGACCACTTTCAGTTATGTATTTTCAACGGTGGAGTTTCTACACACCATAGATTAAGGGTGTGGAGCTCTGCTGTACCTCGAGTTTTAATGCAATTACTACTATTTTCTATTCAATTCAGTTTATTCCTATTCTAAGATATTCGTTTCACTTCACTATGATGAATGTGATGATTCGTGACACTCATCATGATTCTCACCTATGAACGCGTGACTGACAACCACTTCCGTTCTACCTTAGACCGGGCGCATATCTCTTGGATTCCTTAATCAGAATCTTCGTGGTATAAGCTAGATTGATGGCGGCATTCATGAGAATCTGGAAAGTCTAAACCTTGTCTGTGGTATTCCGAGTAGGATTCAGGGATTGAATGAATGTGACAAGCTTCAAACTCGCGAGTGTTGGGCATAGTGACAGACGCAAAAGAATCACTAGATTCTATTCCGACATGATCGAGAACCGACAGATGATTAGCCGTGCCGTGACAGAGCATTTAGACCTTTTTCACTGAGAGGATGGGATGTAGCCATTGACAATAGTGATGCTCTACATACAGCTTGCCATGGAAAGGAATAAGAAGGATTGAAGGAAGGCAGTAGGAAAGTAGAGATCCAACAGGGACAAGCATCTCCATACACTTATCTGAAATTCCCACCATTGAATTACATGAGTAACTCTATCTTTATTTTCTGCTTTATTTACTATTCGAAAACTTCATAACATTTATTATCCGCCTAAATGAGATTTACAAGATGACCATAGCTTGCTTCATACCAACAATCTCCGTGGGATCGACCCTTACTCACGTAAGGTATTACTTGGATGACCCAGTGCACTTGCTGGTTAGTTGTGTGGAGCTGTTACTAAGTGTGATTCACGTTGAGAGCGCTACCAAGTTTTTGGCGCCATTGTTGATGATCACAATTTCGTGCACCATTTTGCAAGTTGTGAACTATCTTAACTCAACTCAATTGTAATTATGCTTTAATATGATTTAGCCCTAATTGTACATATATGACTCCTTGAAGATATGAATTATTTTGACTACATGTATGCTTTATATATAGGTGAATAATAACTAGAATTGTATGACTCATATAGGTAGTTGCATTTAAAATAGATTGCATTGCATATGATTCCACCATTTTACCTTTACTCTTTTCTCTTGGATTTAGCATGAGGACATGCAATTGTTTAAGTGTGGAGAGGTTGATAAACCACTATTTTATGATATATCTTGTGCTTTAATTGAATGATTTTATCAATTCTTCACCCACTTATTCATATGAATTTGCATGGTTTTACAATTCCTTCCTTGTTTTATGATATATGAGAAAACATGTTTCCTTTGCTTCAAAAATATTAAATTTAATTATCCTTCATTACCATTCGATGCCGTGATTTGTGTGTTGAGTACTTTCAGGTTTTATAGGGCAAGAATGACTTAAAGGATGGAAAGGAAACATACAAAAATGGAAGGAAAGCACAAATTGGAGTTTTGGAGAAACTAGCAGTGACGTGACACGTGGATGACGCGGACGCGTGCTTAAGCGCAAAGAGCACCGACGCGAGCGCATGGATGACGCGAACGCGTGACTCACGGAACACAACTGACGCGGACGCATGATTGACGCGACCGCGTGGAAGAGCAAAACTCCAGATGATGCGATCGCGTGACCCACGCGGACGTGTGACGTGCGCGCTCTGCAGGTGTTGCAGAAGTCGATCCCAGTGACTTGTAGACCCTTTTTGGCCCAAATCCAAGCCCAGAGAACACAGATTAAAGGCCATAAATTAGGAGAATCCATCGATTCATGGAAATCATCAGATCATAACATATAGTTTGAAGACACATTTTTTCACAATTTGGATGTAGCTTTTAGAGAGAGAGGTTCTCTCCTCTCTCTTAGGATTAGGATTCCTCTTAAAAGATTTTGGAATATTTTCATTTTCTTCATACAGGTTCAATAATTTATGTTTCTCTTCTACTCTTATTTACTCTGATGCTTTTTATGTGTATTTGATTTATGTTGTCCAATTGGCTTATGGACCATTCATGTTATGATTTTCTTAGTTAATATAATTTGAGGTATTTCAGACTCATGATTATTTGCTCTATTTATGATTTATTTTCCCTTTTGGATTTGGTTAATTAATTGGTAATACTTGAGTTATCAAACTCAGCAGTGGTTGAAATTGGCAGATTGCTAATTAATTTGGATCGCTCTAAAAGTTGACTAAGACTTGAGGATCAATTTAGTTAGTCCACTTGACTTTTCTTTATTTAATAAAGGATAACTAAGTGGGATTAAAATCTAATTCTCATCACATCTGATAAGGATAACTAGGATAGGAATTCTGGTTTTCATACCTTGCCAAGATATTTACAGTTATTGAATTATTAATTCCTGCAATCCATTTCTCTTGTTTAAAACCCTTTCAAAATCCACAAACACTGTTTTTCATAACCAATAGTAAAACACACTTCCCTGCAATTCCTTGAGAAGACGACCCGAGGTTTGAATACTTCGGTTTATAAATTTTATTGGGATTGTTACTTGTGACACCCAAAACGTTTGTAAGAAAGGAATTCTTGTCGGTCTAGAAGCTATACTTACAACGCAATCATATTTTTATACTTCTTTACCGATAGGAAATCCGTTCTTCAAAGGAAAACAGAATTTAATAACATGTAATTTGTATCTAGGATCTAAAACACAAGCTAGAGACATTACCATATTGCATTCTCCCCAATATTTGTCAAACTTTTCTTTCGTTGAGGTTTCCATTTCTCTCATGAAGGAATTTCTATCCTCAATAGCATCATCAATTACTTGTTTTACTCTCCAAACTTCATAAAGGTATAAATTTGTAGTAGGATACTCACTGCTAAAAATGACATGAGTAGCAAGATTAAAAACTTTTAGAAGTTTGCAAATCTTCTTAACTTTTCTCCAATCCTCTGATGATAGTTCGTAACTGTACTGGGGTTCTCTTTCTCTATATACAGGAAACACATATTTAAACTTCAAAGCCATAGATAACATGTTGTAATTAGAATTCCATCTTCTGGGATAATCAATGATGAATTTTTTCTCCTTCAAATGCTTGTTCTCAGCAATCTTAACAAATATTTTAAATCTTGAATCATTAAAATTGACATACTTGACACTTTTATGCACTTTGTGAATAATACCTTTAATTTTATCTAGTCCATCTTGTACCAACAAATTCAGAATATGTGCGCAACACCTAACATTAAACAAACTACCACCAACAGGTAATGAGTTGTTATCTGAAAACAGTATCCTTAAGAGTCCTTAGACATGAATCATTATAGGAAGTATTGTCAACCGATGCTGAGAAAACTTTGTTTTCAATTTTCCAATTTTTCAAATACTTGAAAATAGCATCCGCAATATCAATTTCACGCCTAGGAGCAAGTACTTGGATAAAACTCAAAATCCTTTTTTGAAGATTCCACTCTGCATCAATAATGTGACCTGTGATAACCATATATTCAACAATTTGATGGCTTGATCTCCACATGTCAGTTGTCAAACTTATCTTCCTAACACCTTCTAACAAAGCCTTTAATTGTTTCTTTTCTGCCTCATATATTGCCAAGCAATCACTTCCAGCAGTTTTGTGAGAAACTTTATGAAATTTAGAATTAGCATATTAAAAGTCCCACATCCAAACTTCATCCTCAACAATGCTGAAAGGATGCTCATGAACCATAATTGCTGTAGCAATTATTTGTCTCATCTTCTCTGGAGAATATCTTGCACTTGGTGTCACAAAGGGATTAACACTTGAATTGGAAGGTTGAAATGGAATCAATGGTTGCTTCTTTTGTGCAGCAACATGCAATCTCCTTTGTAAGCAACTACTAGAATGCCTCCATAAATATGAAGTACTAGCTCCTTTTCCAGCGTAAGAAAACATAGCTTTTGTACCTTCAGAACTTTCAACTTGATCAAAATCGTCCAAAATTGGTGAAATCTTCTTCCTTTTTGTAATAACAGTTTCATTACCACCGTTTTCATCAGTAACTTGTTGATTTGTAATAGTTGTTGTCTGTGTTGGTGCTGATGTAGTTGTCGATGTTTGTAATGGTGCAATTCCAGTATCTATTGTTGGCATTGTTAGTACTGGCTGATTAATTTCTTCTTCATTTAAAGAAATAGAATTGGCCAATGGATCACTTGGTATTACAGATTCAGCCATTTCTAAAGCCTATTGTAATACCTAAACAAAAATTAATAGACAATATTATCTCATAATTTTTTTATTTTTATTATATCAATAGCATAAAGTAAGAACTTTTTAATGAAGAAAAAATTGATAAAGTATTATGTTCGAAAAAGTAGAAACAATATCACAACACAAACAAAAAAATCAAACTTAAAAAAAGATCTTTGACGGAATAAAACCCTAGCTGATGAAAAAATAAGTAACATTATAATAACAAATATACAAAATAATAAAATAAAAAACAATGACATGAGAAAGAAGAAGAAGTGCATACCAAAGAGAAGAGTCGAAGAAAGAGAAGATGAAGAAGGTAGTAGAAAAGCGTGTAAAGTGAAAAAGAAAAGAGAGAGTTTTGTGGGAATATGTTGAAAGCGTGTATGTTAGTTTCTTTATTAATGTGGAGGAAAAGTTTTTAGAATTATTTTATTTGATTAACTCTTGATATTCCAGCATAAAAGATTAAAGATATTAAAGAAATAAAAATACACATAAATGATTAAAGAGACAAATGGCCTAGTGGATAAAGGAATTTAAATACTGTAGAAGACTCAAATTCAACTCCTTCCAGTTACATTTTTACTAGTACAATAAAATTCTACATATATCTTTGCAGGCACAGGTGGTGCGCGAAATTGTGATCACTACAACTTCGCACAACTAACCAGCAAGTGTACTGGGTCGTCCAAGTAATAAACCTTACGCGAGTAAGGGTCGATCCCACAGAGATTGTTGGTATGAAGCAAGCTATGGTCACCTTGTAAATCTTAGTCAGGCAAACTCAAATGGGTATGGTGATATATGAATAAAACATAAAGATAAAGATAGAGATACTTATGTAATTCATTGGTAGGAATTTCAGATAAGAGTATGAAGATGCTGGTCCCTTCCGTCTCTCTGCTTTCCTACTGTCTTCATCCAATCCTTCTTACTCCTTTCCATGGCAAGCTTAAGCAAGGGTTTCACCGTTGTCAGTGGCTACCTCCCATCCTCTCAGTGGAAATGTTCAACGCACCCTGTCA
>NC_029774.3:48321796-48322022 GCF_000817695.3 Arachis duranensis
CAATTAGAGGTGTCCAGGGTTCTTAAGCACACTCTTTTTGCCTTGGATCACAACTTTATTTCTTTCTTTTTTTCTCTTTTTCTTTTTTTTTTCGTTTTCTTTTCTCCCTTTTTTTTTCGAAATTTTTTTTTTGTATTCACTGCTTTTTCTTGCTTCAAGAATCATTTTTATGATTTTTCAGATCCTCAGTAACATGTCTCCTTTTTCATCATTCTTTCAAGAGCCA
>NC_029774.3:48324889-48325198 GCF_000817695.3 Arachis duranensis
CCAACACCAAACTTAGAGTTTGACTGTGGGGGCTCTGTTTGGCTCTGTTTTGAGAGCAGCTCTTCATGCTTCCTCTCCATGGTAACAGAGGGATATCCTTGAGCCTCAAACACAAAGGATTCTTCATTCACTTGAATGATCAATTCTCCTCTATCAACATCAATCACAGTTTTTGCTGTGGCTAGGAAGGGTCTGCCAAGGATGATGGATTCATCCTTATTCTTCCTAGTGTCCAGGATTATGAAGTCAGCAGGGATGTAAAGGCCTTCAACCTTTACCAAGACATCCTCTACAAGTCCATAAGCCTAT
>NC_029774.3:48329511-48385656 GCF_000817695.3 Arachis duranensis
GCGTTTAACGCTGGAATTCCTGAGGGTGACTTTGAACGCCGGTTTGGGCCATCAAATCTTCGGCAAAGTATGGACTATCATATATTGCTGGAAAGCCCAGGATGTCTACTTTCCAATGCCGTTGAGAGCGCGCCAATTGGGCTTCTGTAGCTCCAGAAAATCCACTTCGAGTGCAGGGAGGTCAGAATCCAACAGCATCTGCAGTCCTTTTTAGTCTCTGAATCAGATTTTTGCTTAGGTCCCTCAATTTCAGCCAGAAAATACCTGAAATCACAGAAAAACACACAAACTCATAGTAAAGTCCAGAAAAGTGAATTTTAACTAAAAACTAATAAAAATATACTAAAAACTAACTAGATCATACTAAAAACATACTAAAAACAATGCCAAAAAGTGTACAAATTATCCGCTCATCAACAGGTCAGCTGGTGATGAGCGGATAATTTATACGCTTTTTGGCATTGTTTTTAGGTAGTTTTTAGTAGGATCTAGCTACTTTTAGGAATGTTTTCATTAGTTTCTATGCTAAATTCACATTTGTAGACTTTACTATGAGTTTGTGTCTTTTTCTATGATTTCAGGTAATTTCTGGCTGAAATTGAGGGACCTGAGCAAAACTCTGATAAGGAGGCTGACAAAGGACTGCTGATGCTGTTGGAATCTGACCTTCCTGCACTCAAAATGGATTTTCTGGAGCTACAAAACTCCAAATGGCGCGCACTCAACGGCATTGGAAAGTAGACATCTAGAGCTTTCCAGCAATATATAATAGTCTATACTTTAATCGTGATTAGACGACGTAAACTGGCGCTCAACGCTAGTTCCATGCTGCATTCTGGAGTCAAACGCCAGAAACACGTCAAGAACCAGAGTTGAACGCCAAAAACACGTTACAACTTGGCGTTCAACTCCAAAAGAAGCCTCAGCACGTGTAAAGTTCATGCTTAGTCCAAGAACACACCAAGTGGGCCCCGGAAGTGGATTTCTGCATCAATCACTTACTTCTGTAAACCCTAGTAGCTAGTCTAGTATAAATAGGACTTTTTACTATTGTATTAAGTGTCTTTTGATTGTAAGGTCTTTTGACCATTCGGTCTTTTGATCACGTTTGGGGGCTGGCCACTCGACCATGCCTGGACCTTCATCACTTATGTATTTTTAACGGTGGAGTTTCTACCCACCATAGATTAAGGGTGTGGAGCTCCGCTGTACCTCAAGTTTCAATGCAATTACTACTATTTTCTATTCAATTCCGCTTGTTCTTATTCTAAGATATTCGTTGCACTTCAACATGATGAATGTGATGATCCGTAACACTCATCATCATTCTCACCAATGAACGCGTAACTGACAACCACTTCCATTTTACCTTAGACCGGGCGCATATCTCTTGGATTCCTTAATCAGAATCTTCGTGGTATAAGCTAGAATTGATGGCGGCATTCATGAGAATCCGGAAAGTCTAAACCTTGTCTGTGGTATTCCGAGTAGGATTCCGGGATTGAATGACTGTGACGAGCTTCAAACTCGCGATTGTTGGGCGTGATGACAAACACAAAAGAATCAAGGGATTCTATTCCAACATGATCGAGAACCGACAGATGATTAGCCGTGCCTTGACAGAGCATTTGGACCTTTTTCACTGAGGGGATGGGATGTAGCCATTGACAACGGTGATGCCCTACATACAGCTTTCCATGGAAAAGAATAAGAAGGATTGAAGGAAGACAGTAGGAAAGCAGAGATCCAACAGGGACAAGCACCTCCACACACTTATCTGAAATTCCCACCATTGAATTACATGAGTAACTCTATCTTTATTTTCTGTTTTATTTATTATTTGAAAACTCCATAACATTTACTATTCGCCTAACTGAGATTTACAAGATGACCATAGCTTGCTTCATACCAACAATCTCCGTGGGATCGACCCTTACTCACGTAAGGTATTATTTGGATGACCCAGTGCACTTGCTAGTTAGTTATGTGGAGTTGTGACTAAGTGTGATTCACGTTTGAGAGCACTACCAAGTTTTTGGCGCCATTGTTGATGATCACAATTTCGTGCACCAGCTGGCTGGCTTGATAGGCCCAACAAGCTATTTCAAAAGTCTAGGCCTAGCCTTTTAATGAACATAGGCTTTTTTAATAGCTTGAGCCTGGGCCGATTTTCTATCAGGCCAGGCCAGGTTGCAGGCCCCTGGTAGGCCGCCTAGTCTTTTTCCATCCTTAGTCCCAGGTCTCTGAAGTTTTGTCAGAAGGTCAAGCAAAAGAGCAATAATTGGCGTCAAAGATTGCAACTTTAGAAAGAGAGTTGACCGACTTGAAGTCTAGTAAGAACAAGATTACAACAACCGATGCCACTCTTTCTTTCCATCTTCAAAAGATTGAACAAGTTCATACTACTAGTGTTAATGGTCGACAAGCTCTGGTCGAAGCAGTCACTCGAGCTACTAGTTCCAGGGATATATCAGCTCAGTAAACACAAACTTGGGTTAGCGTCAAGAGGATTTGAAGCTTATGTTTAGAACCTTATTCTGATTTACCTGTTTATATTTTGAATTTTGTCATCTGACTCTCGACTACTTTTGTTTTAGTGATTACAATGGTATTTTTGTAGATATTTTCCATTTACATGTATGCTTCGATTAGTAGTTATATCTTATATTCTGTACGTATTGCCATTAAACACTTTTTCTATTTTGAAAGGTCTTTCCCATAAAGGTGACCATTTCCCTTTTACCTGCTCAGTCGAAAGTACTAGTTTCAAAACTAAGTCATTAATTGCAAATTGTTTGCTCTTTACCCTTTGATTGTATGACTTAGCTATCATTTCTTTTTGTTGGATCATTTTATCCAATGCCATTAGTCGAACTTGGTCCAATTCGTGTAGTTCATCGATCATGTTTGACCAATATTGTTCGACTAACAAGTCATTCTGTTTTGCTATCCTTATAGTTTGCAAATTTATTTCCAATGGTAGTACAACCTTATGCCCATAGACAAACTCGTAAGGCGTCGATTTAATTGATTCTCTTGGAGAACATCTATAAACCCATATCAACTTACTTAATGTATTATGCCAATTATGAGGTTGTCTCCCTATGTGCTTTTTAATCAAATTAATTACGATCTTGTTGACTGCCTCGACTTGACCATTATTGGGCATAATAAGGAGTCGAATGTATGATTTTAATGCCTCGAGATTTGGCATATCTTTTATATGCTGACCAGTGAACATAGTTTCTTGGTCTGTAGTCAAGGTTTGCAGAATGTCAAATTTGTGGATAATAGACTCCTCAATTAAATCGATTATTTTGAGTTTGTGTGTCCTCCTTTATGGGCACATCTTCCACCCATTTAGTGAAATAATCGACAGCAACTAAAATAAATTTGTACCCCTTGGTCGACGGAGGATGTATTAATCCTATCAAATCTAATACCCATCCTCGGAATGGTCAGGGCTTAATCATTGACATGTTTTTGAATGGGAGAATGTCTTTCACATTGATCACAATTTTACTTAGGGTCCCACTGGGCGTGCCAATTTGTTTCACTCGTTTTTTGTCAACTTCAACAGATAGTGTCAAAACGAGCTTGTATCAAAATCTCATTTAGTGAGCAGATACGACACCTCTCTCAAAAGGGTGAGCTTGACCCAAGATTTAATCAGTACCTTTGTTAGATGAATAGATTGCAAAGCTTCAATTGATGAACTTAGTTCAAACAAAGAACTTAATAATAATATGAAATAACCAATAAAATTAAGAATAATGAAAAGTACAACGATAATGAAGAAATGAAACCATAAAAGAAATTGCAATAAAAGACATCATAAAACAAACGAAAAGAAAATGAAGAGAATATGAAAAAGAAATAAAAAAAATAAGAGAAAAGTGATGACATTCAACATTAACATGCACAAGCACTCCATTCTTTCATGCGTCAGTGGGACTGAGAATTTTGCAGAGTTTTGGTGTGGCTTAGAATAGGTTGCAATGCATGCTTGTGTTAATTTCAATCTTCTTATTTATAGAGAAAACCCTCAGCAGTTACTCCTTTTTTTCATGTTCTTCCTTCAACTTATTCCCCAAAATTTGCACCATGTTTCCCACTTTTAGCCTAAGAGTTAAGTAAAAATCTTATTGCTTAAGTCAAAGTAACCGCTAGTCAACCTTTTTTCTGTATTGTCTGTCTCTGAGTTCGACCATCCTTGACCTTCACACCCCTTACGATCAACCTAGTTCACAGTCAAGACTTATTTCAGTTAAGGAACCTATTTTTACTACCAACAGAGGCTATGTCACTTTACGCGACTCATATATATGAAGATGATTTCTATGGGGTCTATAATTTGGTACCTAAGTGTTGGTGCTAAAAATGGATTTCTTAACTAAGATGAGTTTCGACTACAGATGGTGTCGATTTAAAGAATTAGTTAAAACTAGTAACAGATGCAATCAAGTCGAAGTTAAAGAAAGATGGTGTAAAAGCGTCGAAGTCGAAGATTTTCAACACGTGTAAAACAAGATGAAAAGCTGCTACTATTTTTTCCTTGAACATTAAGACTTTTACTTGCCCTTCAAGCTGAATTGAGAACATGGGTGCTAATTTTGGGGAGTAAGTTGAGATGTGAATGTGGGACTTGAAGACCAAGGATAAAAGTAAAGACATAGGATGTCCACCTTGGAAGGCAAGGTCCTTCACAATTAAAGCAAGGTCATGGGTTGTGAAAGTTTGAGAAAAATGGAGAAGTTAGATCATGTCAAGAGATGAGAATTCCGCAGTCCACTCCTTGTGGTTGATAAATAAGAGAAGTTCAGAAGATTTCAGGGACTTTAATCTGAACACTTCACCATTACATAAAACTCCACAAAATTCCCAATCACATTAACGTAACGAAAGACAATGGAGTCCAAGTGCATGTGAGTGTATAGAGTCCATTTTTATTTCATTTTCCTTTGTTTTCCTTTTCTTTTTAATTCCTTTTTTCATTAATTTGATCTACGTATTTTATTTTTACTTCTTTTCTTCAAGCACTTTACTATTTTTCGATTCCAATTTTATTTTTTTTATCTATTTAAAGCTTTTATTTGTTTTATTTTCTTTTATTGCAAATCTTTATATTATTTTCCACAGTTTAATATCATTAAACATTTCATATATTTTTCAACACAAATACTAAGTAATTTCTGGGTCAAACCCACTCCTTTTCAGGGGAGTCGTATCCACTCTCTGAATTGAGATCTTGATATAAGCTTGATTTCACACCCTGTCGATATTACCAAAAATCAATAAAACAATAACTTTTGCCTAACTTACTTTTTATAGCAAATTTTGAATATTTAATAATTATTTACTTTTATAATTTTAAATTAAATATTAATTTTAACCTTTTTGTTAAATTAGGCAAATGCTTTTAGGCACCAGAGCAATCAAGAATTTTTTAATGAAAAAATAAATATTTTATTTACCAAAATAAATAATTTGTAGTATTTTTACCAAAATATAGCTTATCTCTTATCTTGTTTATAGTGTAAACGAAATAAGAGTGCATGTATCTCCTTTACACTGTAAACGAGATATGGCATGAAACGACATGGCCATATCACGTTTGTACACATGGTGTGTGATGGCCTTATCTCGTTTACAGTGTAAATAAGATACGTGCACTCTTATCACTGTGAATGAGATAAGAGTGGAGGAGGCCTATATATATGTATTTCGGCTACAGCGCCTATTGAGTCCTTATTACATCCATTTTTTCAAATTTCTCCAACTTCTACCCTTTTCTAATCAAATTTTTGAATTACTATGAGATTATGGCACGTGCCGATTCTCATGATACAGACATCAACTGACTGAACGCCACATGACACATTGTTGGGGCAACCAACTTTGAGGTTGGTGTTATTTTTTGTTTTATGTTTATGTTAAAGCATACGTGTATAGCCATACTTAGGGTACTTTTATAGAAGTAGTATGCAGTATATGTTAGACGAATGAATATATTATTAGCAATGGTTTAGATGATAGGGTATGATTTTAGGCATAATTTGAAATGGATTTGTTATTTAAATATTTATTTAGATTTTTTTATCTTTAAACTAAGTTATTAATCATATGTTTATCAATTTAGTTATTAATTATTTAACTAAATATTTTTTAATTAGTTAACTTAGTTAAGTAACAAGATGTTTATATTTCTAGTTATTAAATATTTAAATAAATAATTTTATTTAAATTTGTTAATACATAAATTAAGTTACTAAGTTGATGGTTTACTTGTTGGAAGTAAATATTTTTACTTAATGTAAGTTATGAAGGAGATGGTTTATTAATGTTGTTATTAATTATTTAACTAATAATTTTATTAAGATTAAATTGTATAGACGTTTATAAATTTAGTTATTAATGATTTCATTAAATATTTTTATGTAAATTAATTTATAAGGTAAATATTTGTAGTTATTTATTAAACTAGTTGACTTATAATTTATATTAATTTGTTATGTAAACGTTTTCTGGGAGAATTTTTACTGTGAAATTTTTATAGCTTTATAGAGTTACACATTTTTTATTCGGATTTTTTATTATTTATCAGAGGTCTCGCCTAATTCTTTCTAGGAGAGTGAGTTACACACTCCCACCACCGGACATCATTGTCCCCTACTTGAGGAAGGCTGGCTTCGACTATGTGGTGCCATTCAAGAATTTTGTATTTGACAACTCCCTGATTACGGTATTTATGGAGCGCTGGCGTCCTGGGACCCACACTTTTCACCTGCCGTGGGATGAATGCACCTTCACCCTGCAGGACATCGCATACCATATCAGGCTACGCGCGCATGGAGAGCCAGTGGGTGGTTGCTTCCGTGATTTTTAGACATGGTACGGGATCGAGGCTTAGGAGTTGGTGGAGCGACTAGTCAGTGCCAGGCCTCCTACAGTCCAGCAGTAGGATGCACAGAGGAATGAGTTTCTCCTTGAAGTTGACATGGCTTCGAAAGCGACTCCGATAGATGCCTGCTACTGATGATTCAGCCACCCTCCAATAGTATGTGAGGTGCTATATACTATTGATGATTTGGGGTTACCTGATGACTAATAAGTCAAATAATCAAGTCCATTTCCGGTGGCTCCTACTACTAGATGACTTTTAGAGGTGTCGTTCTCCATCTTAGGCATCTGCGATGCAAGCATGGACGTATCATTCCCTATTCTCTACAGCACACTACTCCATCATAGACATCGCAGGATGTACTCCTCTGATAGTATCTTGGATATACCAGAGATTTTTCCAGTGATGTCCACCTGAGTGACTGGTTTACATGTACCCTATGGCTGCGAGCTAAATGTTCAATATGGTTCTATTATTCTTTGTTTATTTAACACAATATGATTTGCAATGAGTTAAATCTTGCAAATATCCACAGGTTGATAGGTAAGACACAACAAAGCAGGGACCAGCATGAGCAAAGAGTCCTGCGATGGCGTCGGACATTGGATCAGTTACAGTTGGATGAGGAAAGTGAGTTACCCTTTTATTCGGTTACACATGCATAAATTACTTATACTATTTTAGCACATGTCACTTTTGATATTTCACAACGTTCATTGTAGTTCCTATGGATGCCTTATGATGATCTTGCACAAGAGGACATCTACCTGCTATGGCTGAAGGAAGAGGCAAAGGGGGGACATGGATGTCTGCTGTTCCCCTTTTTTGGTTCAACATAATTGAATTCTACCATGTCGACTGAGTGAAGCGCCAATTTATTGGCGAACAGCCAGTGCCAGGGGACCTAGTCAACGTTGATAGGTTCCTGACTACCACAACATGGGACAAAGACGTCTGGTGGCTTACCCGGTCAATATAACTCTTCACGTATCTCGTTTATACTGTAAACGAAATAAACATATCCAGTGTTCTGTGTTTTATCTCCTTTATAGTATAAACAAGATAAGATACAATATATTTTGGTAAAATTACTACAAATTATTTATTTTAGTAAATACTACATTTATTTTATTTATTTAAAAAAATCCTAGGAATCACCATATATGAAACATCACCGTAAGACCATGTAAAATGAAGGAGAACAAATTTAAATTTCAATTTGCAATAATTCGCATGAAAATTACACAAAAATTCAAACGACTGAAGTTGCTGAATAAAATTGTTCAAGTAAATATAATAATAGAGGTAGAAAGGAGGGAACACGTACAATAGGGTAGATGTTTTGCTATGAGTCAGTATCAACAGCGTAAAACATGTATTGATTATTTGTTAAATAAGTTAAGAGTAGTCCAACTATGGAACTGATTATTTATCAGCCAAAATATCAATTAATTATTTTTGAAATTTTATTTTTAGCATAAAATAATATTTAAATGAGCATGTATGTGAAATCACACCACAAGAACACATAAGAAATTATTAAAAAGAACATTTGAGTGTGAAATAAAATATTCAAAGTCGAGGATAATTTTTTTAAATGTCATGAAAAAAATATACAATGTGTTTGGAATTAAAGTCAGATCTTGATAAATATGAGTAAATAAAAAAATAAGCAAAAAAAAGTTTTTTTTTTTAAGTTTAATTGACTACAAAAATGTTAGCTTGATATATCCTTTCACGTGGAGTGCTACGTAGCCAAAAAAAGAGTATACTATAGATATATATACAAACTAAATGCCAGTCTCATGATAAGCGAGTGTACTCCACTTGCTTATTGATAACATACTTATCACCCTTCCTTCTTCTTCATTTCTAGAGTAATTAATTCCATTCCCGAAATTGATTTCAGTTTCTTCTCAATCAAATCAATAAAAATCTTTCATCTACATTTAATTCAATTAAAATGCAATTTCAGTCCAGCGAATTAACATCCAAATACACGAGGAAATTATATAGAGTGAAAGATCAAGACTTTTTTCTCCCACTTTATTCCATCCATAACCCCAGGAACCAAGAAAACAAAAAGATGCATAGAAGAGAAACCCAGTAGCTTCGTCATCGGAGCATTCCATAGCATTGTATCCGATTCCTATAGGTATGTTATTTAGTTTCATTTTTCGTTAATTGGCATATTAAGAGTACATTATCTGTTGTTGCATGTGGTCGGAGTTGATGTTAAGGATGATAGTTTTGATTCTTATCTCATGTTGATGGGTTTGGGAAAAGAGAAAAGGGAATAGCTGGAAAAAGATTACGTTTTGGGAGTAGAGATGAAGGAAAGGTAGCAGAAAAGGATTTTTTTTTTCGGCGCTTCTCTTCTTCAATAACACGCCGATACGCATTTCGTCCTCTAATCACTTTTTCTTCCGCGCAATTCTCGCACCCAACGGTTTCAATGCACTTCCCAATTCTCACTTTCACACTCTCATCTTCACTATATTCGCACTCACTCACGTTTTTCCATGGTAAGTAAAATCTTTTTCTCGCTCGCTAGCTTTCTCTTTATGGACTTTGGACTTTGATTATCTGAATGCTTTTTCTGTCTATTGAAACTCATTGAATCGTTTTTTTTTTGTCGAACTATTGCGGCCGTTAGAAATGTTACATGATCATACTTTTGAACATTGTCTTCGTTGTGTTTGTTGTAATGTGACTTCTCTCTTTGCTCATTATTAATACTTTCATATGATAATCATTCTTATTTCTCTCTCTGGAATCTTTGTTAATCGGGATTGTGGAGTCACTCTGTAATTATGCTATAACAGACTCGTTTTACAACGTGAGTGACATGTTCTGATTATATGTTATAGTATATATTACTCTTGAATCTTGATACTGTGTGTCAGGTGGAGTTTTGTATTTTTTGGTTTTTATTTTGGCAGAAAGTATTTTCCCTTAATTGATTATGGATATGGCAAGACACCATTCAAAATTTCTGTCCTAACTCTTCAATGGAATTTGGTGTGTCCTTCATGGATGTTATCCAATATGACAATCTATTTATTAAAAGCCTTTCTATCAATATTTCAATTCCCCATTTTCTATGAATATTTTTTAAACAATTGGAAAAAAATGCTATGAACTTGTTTGGGTGCATTGTGATTAAACATCAAAATCAGCCGATAAGACCCAAGGCTAAGTCAAACCGTGATAAGTAGACATGATTTTTCTAGTGTGTTATGGTTCCCTGATTTTTTATATGTTCTGTGGTTTGAATTGCTATTTTGCATACTTGGTGTTGTGCTTTCTTTCAAGTAATTAATAATGTGACAAATATGAAGTAGCTATTTCATTCAAGTTGCCTCCATATTTCGAAAGTCTCCACTGAAAAAGCCGAGTATCGCATAGCCTTGTCTCCGACTCCTATAGGTATGTTATATAGTTTTATCTTTCTATTAATTGTGTTTCGATTAATTGGCATATTGGGGCTCCATTATCAGTTGTTGCATGTGGTTAATGATAAAAATTTTGTTCTTTATCTCACTTTGATGGGTTTGAGAAAAGGAAAAAACTTGCAAAGATGGCATTTTGGGCTGGAGATGAAGGAAAGGCATCAAAAAAGGGTTTTTTTTTTATCATGTGTGTCACTTAGATTATGTATTTTTTAATAGTTGACTGATTATGGTAGTTAACTATGGTGGGAGTACATTAGGAGTACTTAAAGTTAGTGGCAAATTATTTTTTTATTCATGTGAAGGAAAAAAATCCTTATAGATACGGTGCAATAGAGATGTTATGCCTTGATTTTTTTTAGTGTGAATTGCTTTATCTTTATAAAAGGTTGAGTTGGAATTTTGTATGAAATTTTTTAGTGTGAAGTACTTTATCTTTATTGGTGTCTATTAAAAACTGAACATACATACATATATGACTATCTAATCAATGGTATGTAGTTAAACAAATTAATTCGCTGAATTTTGATTAGTTACTTTAGTGAAGTGATCATGAGAATGATGGACACATAGTAAATAATCATAATTTTTATATTAAACTAAGCAAAGTTGTTAGCATATCTATGCTATTGATAAACATGTTGATATGTTAATGATTAATTTAAGTGGGTTATTTGAGTATATATAGCAGTTGCTTGTGAACAGGTCTTCAAAAAACAAGAAGGTACCTTGGATGGTTAGCGGTTAATTAACTGTAAACTTAGGATATTATGTTTTGATAGTAAATGTTAAAACCGACATTCTCCTTTGTTGTCACTTTCTGCTGATTATGAATGTTTGTGTAGAAAACACTGGTATCTACGTGCTCGCCATGTTGCGTGGCTTCAGTTATGAAGCAATTAGACTCAGACACGGGCAGAGAGAAAATAATAGAGGTGCAAAACATGGGACTTGGCTGGCTGCAATATGTGCCTGAATGGGCTGTCAACCAAGATATGATGGTTGCATTAGCATCATCATCATATAGTCCGGATGAGAAGTCTTTGGTCGTCGGAACGAGAAAAATTCCCATATCGGTTGAATCAATTGCGTGGTGTTTTGAACCATGGTAAGCAATCCTCAAATAAAATAGGGAGAAAAGGAAAAAAATTATCCACAGTACTTTCGTTGAGTATATATTTTCGGTTAAATTAGCCATTAAAGATTTGGACTGCATCGACTCAATTTTGTGCTTGGCAGGGAATAGTTTCAAAAGTCCAGAAACAGCAGCAGAGTACCGACTTGTTAACAGCTTCACAGGAAAGACACAAGCAGATTTGAAAAGGGATGTTATCACATGCTCGATGCAGTCTGATGTCGATAGAATCAATTTTGGGAGATAGTTCATCATGTTGATAGCGAAGTGTTTCTTCTTTCCCTCGCCAAAGGCCACCATTTTTGACATACATATACGGGCTGCCATTGATGTATCGAATCCAAAGAAGATGTATTGGGCGAGATACATTTATGATTTTTTAATTGAGAGAGTTCTGAAGTTTCAGGATGTAGGAAAGAAGACAGTGGATGGATGTATGTTCACATTACTGGTGAGCCGTATATATGATATAATCTTTTAATAGTGATAAGTGTGAAAGATATGTTAATCTTTTAATAGTGATAAGTGTGAAAGATATGTTAATCGGATAACTACTTTTAAGCTCTAACGTAAATAAAACGTATACGTTGTCCACTGTAGGGCTTCTAATTTAATTGGGAAGATGTTTGGGTTATCGAAAAAGCACAACCGTGTATCAAAGAGAGGATGCATTAGGAAAAAAAGAAAGTCTAATAGAAAGACTCGTAAAGAAACTCCCACGGTAGATGAAAACGAGACCAACATACTGGCTGGTCATGCATCACCTGCTAAATTTGATCAACAACCTTCCAAAAAAGGCAATTCAATGATTTTTTTAGTTTTGTTATGAACTTTTATTGCTTTAACCTGCGTCTTTTTGATATTATTATAGTATAAATATTTTTTAGATTTTGCGTCTTTTTAATCGTATATAGTTTTACCATGTATAGAGTAATTAATTATTTATCTAATTTTAGAAGTGTGATATTGATGCTGTAACTAGTAAAACTATCTTTTAAAAACTGTTGGAGATATTCTTTTTGAGCATGGTAATAGACCTTACACATGTAAATACATCTTTTTGTGTTTTAGCATTCATTCCATAACATAATAAATTTGATGACTATGTGTCCTCTCCCGTTAAGTAATGCCAATACTAGTTACTTTAAATAGTATCTCGAATAGCTAAATCTTGTCTTAGTAGTTTGGATGTTATGTATATATGACACCTGATGTTATCCGTGTGGCCTTATGGATGTTAACTAATTGGAATTACAGATGTTATTGTCCATTCTGTACTATACTTGGGTGTACTAGATTTACTTGGTCGGATTATATTTGTGCTAGGTGACCATTTTAATTATCACTTATAGTTGTTCATCTTCTAATTTATTTAAATAGAAAATGTAGCCAAGGTTCACAAAACAGATGCATTGGGGGGAATAAAGTGTGTACGAACAAGACATGTATGGAAATGCCTACAGGGGAATAGACATTGGCCGACACGCCAGTGGTAAATGCAACAGATGATAATGTTGATGACGGGCTTTCAAAGAAAAGGCAAGTAACTGAATTTTCAGTTATCATATGAAGTTTTGATGCTTTAACCTGCCTCATTGTAATGGTATACTAGTATAATTTTTTTGGGCAACTACGTTAACATAGTTTATCATTACATTTGTTTGCATAAAAATATTTACTATATATAAAGTAATTTTAATATACGTTATCTACGTATAATATTGTGCTTATTTGAGAAGGATGGCAACATTAGGGGTTGTAATTGGTATATTTATCTTGAATAGGAGTTCGAATAGCTAATATTTATCATTTAAATTCGGATGTTATGCATGCCTCATACTCGATGTTATCTGTCTGGCATTATGGTTGCTAACTGTTGGCACTGCGGATGTTACTATCCATTCTTTACTTTATTCTGCATGAAGAAACTTTGGGTAAACTTTATAATTAACATCATTTACGCATGTAAGCGTACTAGATTTACTTGATTAGATCATATTTGTATCAGGTGTCTTTTGTTATTATCACTTATAGGTGCTCAACTTCTAATTTATTTAAGAGTCCCAAACAAGTCCATTAGGGGGAATACTGTGAGTATGAGGAAGACATGTGCTGAAATGTCCAAAGGGAATGAGACAATGCCTGACACACCTGTTGGAAACGAAATAGATGATAATGTTGTTGAATGACCTTCAAAGCAAAGGCAAGTTAGATGAATTTAACAATAATACGAATTATTGAAAATTATAATAGGTGCATGACTCTTTTACCTCTGACTCTTTCCTTCTTTTGAGGTGGAATGTTTAATCAATAATAGATGTTATTCATATAATCTTATGCTGGTTACACAACTTTCTTTATTTTAGTTCGCGCTCAAATAAGAGCACTTAATTGTTAAGATCACTCAGTTAAGAGCACTTTATTGTTAATGACTATGCAAGACACCTGGAGACTCTTGTAATGGTAGTGTATGTTACACTCAGATGCACATATCGGACTCACTGCCCAGATCTTCGGTAACAAATGATCGAAATGCGACTCCGAAACCTGAAGCACCAGAAAACATAAGAAAAACAAAAGCTGTGATGGACACACTAATGCCATCTGGGGGTGCTGCAAGGCCTACAGGTGATGACATGAATAGGATATACAAGTGGGTGACAGATCGGAGGGGTGCAAAGAATACCACGATCGCGTGGATTTGCAATGGTGATGATGTGCATCTGCAGCGAGCGGACCTTCAATCACTGGGATGGCGTAGAAGAATAAGCGATACGATAAGAGCAAACAAAAAAACTGCAATCAATTGTTGTGTATGTGTTCTGCATTAAAGTGCTATGAAATGTAATATGTTTACTCTATTCAAGTGGTTGATTACTGTTGTGCCATGTTCAATACTTCGAGCAACGCAAGGTTTTGCAGGAATTTTTACTGTATTCCACCGAGACTAATGGTTAGTGCAATCTGTCCTTACCTACTTAATATTAATTAATACCCATAATTGCCTCGGTGAAGGATACTCTAAATTATTACGTTAGGTGTTTAACTAATACAAACTGGGTTTACAGGCCATAATATTGGCTGATGATTACATTGAACGATGTGCCGGGACGAACACTAGTTTTGTCCCTGTTTTTAGCAACTTCATGGGCCGTGGGCAGCACTGGTTCGATGCGGGGAAGGCAAAAAAAGTTAATTATGTCAGTAATTTACGTACACAAAATCTATTTTTTCATTACAAGAATATGAAAAAAATAACTATATGCTAACATGCTTTATTCAACGATGAAGTGGTTTGTTCCAGTGTGTCGAGATGATCACTTGTGGCTATATGTACTCCACCAGCAGACTGATAACCTATGGGTGTTAAACTCCATGCATAATGGCCCACACTCGGAGCACCGAGAGAAAATAGATAAATATGTAGTAAGTGAGAATAGATTTGATGATGCATATTTTTCGGGTGTTAGGTGTTGCCTTCCATGTATTTTTTTTATATTTTCCTCCCTAATTTTTTCTGTCTGGCTTGTCGAAGGGCTTTCTTCTCCAAGAGTTGGTAGCAACTATACACCCGAATATAGTATTCATAGCTAAGGGCTATGAGTGCTGCTATGAAACAAGGCTCCAAAAACAGCCAAATGGGTAAGTATATAGATGAAAACGAAGAACGGTTTAAAAAATTAACCCACACAAATTTTAATATGTTGGCATGACTTTTTGTCTATTGTGTTGCATAGGTGGGACTGTGGCGTATACGTTATTGAATGGATGGAAATGTGGGATCCAAAGAGTTTGGCAAAGGATGAATTGAACATGCCTATTTGGACGACGGTTAGTGAAATCCAAAACATATGCTGATGCTTATTTGTGTATTTAATAATTGATAAATAACTTTTATTGGATGAATTCTACTTATGCTGGCTGGATTTATATTTGCTTATTTAAAGTATTCTATACCAAACACAAATACATCTGTTTGTCACCACAGGCCCAACTGCAACAAATTCGGAAAGAAATTGAAACTGACATTCTAATTTGCAAAGACAACATCTCTAGGAGTGAGATAGATGGTGTGCTCAATGTACTATTTCGTCATGTGGAGGATAGGAGAAAGAATAAAAATCTTGAAGATCCTTGGACGAACCCACGGACAAGATCACTGGTTTGAAGGGGAGAACGGGCTAAGAAAGCTAAACATAACTATAAACCATAAATTGAGATTAGAGTTGGTCGGTGTGTGTTTTTTGTTAATTTGATTTCAGAATTTAATGGATGTTATCGTGGAATACATATGGATGTTATCAGATATAAACCAAAATCGGGTGCATCTTTTATAAAGGGTTACCTATATTGGACAGCAGGGTAAATATATTTACAAACAATTAATTAGGACTAGAGTTGCTGTGTTTATTTACGGTTGATATGGTTACAGGATTTACGTGATTTTATCATGAAATATTTGCGAATGGTTTTGGATTTGGACTGAAAAAAAAACACAAGAATTCAATATCCCAGTTAATAATTATGTATAAAAAAATTGTTTTTAAATTGTTAGTTTATTTTTTATACGTGTTTGACTTGTTTTTGCTCAGATCGAGAACACATTGATTGAAGTTTGAACTTTCTTTCGAATATCTGCTAAAAATTTTTCGGACTTTACAATTATCCATGCTTAATAGCTAGCTAAAAATATCTATGCCCAAGCAATAAATGCTCGATCGTGGTTGTTATTCTAATAAATTAAAGGATGTTATTAGATGTAAATAAAATACATGTTTGGATATGCCTTTTTGATGTCTAATTTTTTAAATAATAAAAAAAAGACCTTATTGTGTACGGATACTTTTGATATTCAATTTTAAACTTCATGTATTGCACCACGTTATTATAATGATCAAATTGTCAACTAAACATTTATTATTTTAAATATTAGTAACAAATAATAACGGTAAGAAAGAGTAAAAAAATAAAAAAGTTATATATTAGTTGCCCAAGTCTGTTATTGTATTTTGTTTAATAATGGTAGATGAAGCTGTAGTAAGGTAAAATAAAGTTGAGTATATTAAAATACATAAAATAAACCCAATAAACCACCAAATTCATGATAACGTAAAATTATGTTGAAGCATGGGCAAAGTACAAAATAGTTGCTAAACTCTAATGCTTATGATATGGAGTGCTGTTAAACTTCGAATCCTCCAAAAATGCTTCCTGTGGAAAAAAAAATTTAAAAACAAAACAAAAGAGGAAACAATAAGTAAATGGACATGACATTAATTATATAAAAAATACACTAGGTACACATATACAATTGTTCGGCGTTGTGGAATGAATTCAATAGTGATATGAAGGAACCAGAGTGCGTAGCCAAATCGTCTGTCATTTCTGAATAAGCCCATTGCGTATCTTTGTAGGAATATGCCACATTAGTAGGAGATGGTTGTGCATTACCATTAGGTCCCTTAACACACAAATCATATTAAAAAATAACATCATCACTTATCATCCATTCAACCCACTTAAACTAAACAAATGACGTGAAAAAGGGAGTAAATCTCATATTTGCCTTGTTGTGATTGTGAGTGTTTTTGTGTTTATGTGCCCTCTTTTTAATAGATTTTTCTAGATTTGCCCCAATTCTGGTGGACGTTGGACGACCTGACGTAAAAACACGACGTGGGCCATGTAGCTCATCCATGCTAACGGGACACTCATCACGCGTATGTGAGTAAATCACACTTGGTACATGTGCAGCTTGATGCTCGAATTCCTTGTGTTCTTTGAGCTTCTGTCGAGTACTGTCCATGGCATCACGCAAGATAGCAGCAACCACTGGAGTAGCCACGAAATCCTGAGCGACGTTGTAAAAATCAGAACACAATTCCTTAAAATGGTCATGCTTTCATTAGAACGGTCCATGTCAATGCTACTTCTGATGTATGTGTGTCTCCGACTAACATTCTTACTCCATCGGGATACAATGTATTGTGAGGACACTGTTGTCATACGAAAATGTAAAAGAACAGCAAGACTGTGGCAGCATAGAATATCATTCGATTGGAATATAAAGCAATCATATTGAACGTCTGATGACTGCGAGCAATACACGACTTGGTATCTGCTATACACTAACATGTCAAACACCATCTTTTGTTGGTCAACTTCACAAACTATACTTGTGCCATGATGGTTGACTGAGGATATGTCACAATCGGCCTTTTTTATACATTGATCCTGCACGTCTCGAAACATGGAGTTTGTATATTCTCTCTGGAACTGCTTCTCTATTGGTGAGCTAGAAACACAAGGGATAATACCCCTTAAATCAGTAGCGTCACACTCAAGCTCCTTTTGCTCCTTGTCTATAACACAGTTTTGGTATTGGCGAACAAATTGTAACAAAGAGCTCTTACTGTTTAAGTACTTATCGAAAACTGAATGCATGCTCTCACTATATTGTGTGCTGCTCATGCCAGCCCAGAATTCATCGTTGAAAAATACTGGCACCAACATGTGTCGGTCAGCAAACATATCTGCAAATGAATAGAAAAAACAGAAAATGCAAAAAAAAATAGCATAGGTTAACCCATAAGTGCAACATCCATATTGACTATAAAATAACATCTATAAAGAAGCCACACAGAGGTAGCAATGAACCGGAAGATTATACTACCATTTAGCCACCTAAAATTTTGGAGGTCATACTCTTCAATAAAATTGTGCCAATCCCTCTTAAATGAGTCTTTAGATTTGGATTCAAACACAATCCTCTTTATGCATGTGATAAGCTGATCGAAACGACGGTAACCTACCAGCTTGTTTGGTATCTTGTTTAGGATATTCCATATGCACCATCTATGGCGTGTGTGTTAATGTGGTCTCTAATGCAGAAGCATCTGCAGAGACTGATATGTTATAACACATATGGGGGCTTTACCCATGCACTTCAACCAAGTACGAAAAAGCATTCGAATGTACGAGTGTCCTCATTCAGCAATAATGCACAACCAAAAAGCGTAGACATCCCATGGTAGTTGATACCTACGAAAGATCCGAACGACATGTCGTACCTAAACAATGGAAATATAAAAACATGTAATGTAGGTAGAAACTCCAAATGCCTTGGATGAAAAAAAGTCTAATTAAGTCCAACAGAAAAATAATAATTCTGTACCTATTAGTCTTATAAGTAGTGTTAAATGACACGACATCACCAAAATATTCCCATACAGCTCTACACCGAGCATCGACCCAAAACACATTTCTAATACTATGGTTTTCGTCCACATCTATTTCAAAGAAAAAGTTCGAATTGAGCTCCTTCATCCGTGAGAAATGCTTAAGTAACTCTTTTGGACCTCTCTCATCCCCGAAAATGCATAAGTGACAACTAATGTAATTTCTAACATCCTTCTCTGTAAAGGTGAGGTTGGCAAGGCCACCGATGACATTGGCTAGTGCCTGGTATGTCTTACTCGGTCTAATGCCAGCTTGGTCATTTTGCTATATCAGGTCCTTTATATGCATACTTAGCTGACAGTTTGCTGAGAACATTCCAGATAGCTTCGGATTAAGCGGGTGTGAGTGGGATACCTCTAGTCGAGAAATCCTCTACTGCCCTATCATTTTATCTAATGCCAAATAGCAACGGACTTTGCAGTTTGTTGAGGCCACCGTTTTCCTTCTCTTGGGTGCCTTTACACGGGATATGCGGTATCCATCTCTGTTACAATGCAAAGCCTGATTAACAACCACCTCTGATCGTTTCTAGTCTCCCAGCCGGTGGTTCTTATTTTGACGACAAATCCAGTCCTAGCCGCATATCGACAATAATTTGCACGCGCATCTTCTAATGTGCAAAAGCACATTCCCTCCTCGGGATCTAGCTCCTTGTCACCAATTGCTTGGTTTATGACCTGGAAAAAAAACAAAGAAAGAAAAAGAAATCAAATGAAACTCTACCTAATAGTTAACTATACAAAAGTGGCTAATTTCACTATCGAGTATAACAAATAAAACACAATACTGTAATTTTGTAATACTAATTTCGTTTTATTATGTATGTTAACGTAGATGTTAAAATCATGTAATTATGGATGTTATTCATATAAACTTATTGATTGTATAAAACATGAACTTTACATGAATATTATGCATATAACTAAAAAAAATTTAAATACCAATTACCAAAAAAAAGTTTAAATACTAAAAAAAATACTTCTTATTTTAGAGATCAACATGATAAAACTATTTTAAAAAATTAAAGTTATACATTTGAAACATATATAAAAATTGAAGGTATACATTTGAAACATATATAAAATGGTATATAAAATATTCTTCTAAAATAATTATTGGTCTTTCAGTTTTTAGTCTCTATAAAAATTATGGTTTTGCTAATACGTGATCTAAAGATATAATTAAGGATACCACAAATAAAATTTAAAAAAAAAGATGTAAAAGTAAATCAAAGGTGAACGTATATCGTTCACATGTTACGAAAACAATTCTAAATGCTTCTATTTTCATAAAACTTTTTTTATAAAATAAAAAATATAACAAAAATAATAAAAAATTTTATTTTTTTGACATAGTAAACAAATAATGATCAAGAATATTACGCATATAACTAAAGTGCTAAAAAAATACACAAAAAATAATTCGGGTTATTACCATACCTCATTAGAGCTAGTGTAGTTTTCCATATTCTCAGAAATTGATTGACTGGCAACAATTTTATTGGGTGAGTCCGTCTGTTGTTCAAATTCTTCAGCACCTTCTGCCACGGTACTGTATTAAGGTCAAAATCATTTGCCATACAAATTACGATGATAAAAATAATTTCTTCTAAAATTTCTTGGCTTATACACTATTGTGCTTGCAATGGTATTATTCTTGTGATTTTTGAATGAATATGATTGAATTAATATAAAGTATATATTAGGATAGGTTTCATCTTTCATATATCTAATAATTGATGATAAATACCATAACGGACAAAGAATCAATTGCAATTATTTAATGTAATTGATATTATAATTACTGTTCTTAAATGTAATTATTATTAATCTTTATTGTATTTTTATATATAAAAATCAAATTATAAAAAGAAATATTAAGTATTGATTACAATAGTGTCTAATAAAAAGGGATATAATTTTATAATTAATATCATTAATAAGTAGAATTGATAAGAACGGTGATAAGTAGAGTAATAAGAGAGTGGGATAAAAAATAAAACTGTTATTAAATGATATAAATAAAGTCAATTATGAAAAGTTTTGGCTAATTATGGCTGAAAAGTTTTGGTTACCAAACTTTTTCCTCTTTTTATAAGTTAATTATATTAATTTGTTGAGTATATACCAAATAGGCTTCCTAAAAAACTCTGCATATGACACTTTGGTCCCCATCTCAAATTTTAGGTTCCTAAATTTTAATTTTGTAAGATAGATAGATCTTCCTCCAAAACCCACAGAAGTATTGTAGTTTTCATCTGCTCCAAATATCATGTTTTAGGGGGCCCAAATAGACAACAAATTTCTAAATATAGGTATGTCCTTAATTATTATCAAAGATATGCTTGTTTAATGATACAAAAAATTAAGGGCCTAATGGAGTAATATTTGTAATTTTTGGAGACTAATTTATTTTATAATAAAAATAAATTGAAGGATTTGATCTATCTGAATATATTTTTGGCAGAATGACGTATTTATACTTAATGCATCTTATACATATGGACACATACATATTATAAATTCTATGAAATTAGTGAATAATTAATCAATAAATTAAATATTAATAAAAGAAATTAGAAATATAAATTTTATAGTAAAATAAGATAGAACTAATTAAAACAAGAATTTTAGCACCGATTTTAAAGAATTTGGCCCAAAATTGAGTCGAACGATGCGAATCGATCGAATCGGATCCAAAATGGGCCCAAAGCCCAACCCATTGGCCCAATAACTTAATGAAGAGAGTCCTTCTTCTTCCCCATTCAGCAAAGGAACACTAAAACAAGCTAAGGGGAGAGAAGAGAAGGGTTCCAACCCTTGGCCTTGATTAAATCCTCCATAACTTTTCGCTCCGAGCTCCGATCGCTACACCGTTTGTGGCCACGCGACTACTGCGTTGAGCTCTATGAATCTATTGGAATAATTTTATAGGTAAGCCTCATTCTCACTCCAGTTGCTCTACCCTTGATTTTTGAAATTTGTGAGTATATATGTTGAGATTTTGTTGTCTTTGGTACTTTAGGTTCGATCTAGATTGTGAGAATTGTGGGGCTTGGTTCGTTTGGTCCGTGGGTACGGTAAGGATTCTCAACCCATAGTGAATTCATTGGTTAAGTGTATGGGTATTGAATTTTGTATATGTATATGTGATAAATGTGAATTAGGTGTGTATATATATAATTTGGAGACTTGGTGGAGTTTGGGTGTCATTGCTTTGGAGATTTTGGATCTTTTGGGCTGTGTTTGGTGCCTTGGTGGTGTCTCGGGTTATACATGAAAATCATCCAAGGTATTGTTTTGGTTTCTCATATTTAATATATAATGTCTTGTGAAAACTTAGGCTAGACGATCATAGGATAGGAATGAATGCATGAGTACGTAAATTGTTTAGTGCTTTAATTATATATGTTGAATAAGGTTAAGTTTTGGCTAGTTGTTGATATTGGTGATAGAATGTTAAATGATGAATTAAAGATGTTTGATAAGGTATGAGGATGAATATGAATTTGTGATGGATTGTTGATGAATCTTGTGATTAAGGTAATGAATTTAGGTATGAGATTGTATATATAGAGGTATAATTGATTGACATAGGATGTGGGGATTTTGGCATTTTAAATGGTGTGCTGCTGTGATGAATATATGTATAGGAGGTTGGATTTGAGTTTGGTTTTTAATGAAAATTGAGGTTTGAGGTTTTTGTATAAAATAGATTTTTGGCCAAACTTCGATGAGCTATAACTCAGCTTTCAGACCCCCAAATCGTTTCAAACCTGTTTTATATGAAAATTGGGTCTGTGAAGTTTACACCGTTCAAAGAACGGATAAAAAGTATTTTAAAACGAGAAAGTTATGCGTGTTGGAAGTTCGGTATGTAAAATTGAAATTATGCAGATTTAGCCATTTCTGATCAAACTGCTGTGAGTGCATACGCATACCCCTTATTTGTGAAGGGTCGTTTCTGTCCAGCGTACATGCATACGCGAACGAGGGTATGCGTACGTGAGATGGGCTAAATTGCACTCCCACGCATACTAAGAACTCGGACAGAACCTCCTCTTAAAATTCGTCTCCACCACCCTTAGGGGCTCCCTCACTGTTATAATTTCTCAAATCAACAACCCAACCAAGACATTGACATAACTAGAGTTTTCAGCATCAATCACAGCCTCAATTCAAACTCAATTTCATATTTCCAATTCAACAAGCAGTACCAAATCTATGCCATTCACCACCATAGCTCAACAAATATTCATTATAACCAGCTAATAATAAGAATTTTTAGCATTCCTAAACAATCAAGAAATCAAATACACATTCATTAAATTCAGTCACAAATACAGATCAAACTCATCATTTAGTTATTCCAAACAATTATTAATTATTTGAAAATACCTACTAGACTTCCATGGCATTCATGAACTAAAACAGTTAATTTCAAAATAAAATTCTCTACCTCAAATAATCGAACCCGAAAGTTATAAAACGCACAAAACACCTGTTTCTCTCAGGCTGCAGCAAAAGTAGCCACAATCACAACTCCATTTCATCTTTACAGCGACAACAGCAACTCTAAACACGACATGTAATCACCGTAATTCAATCTTATAGCAAAAATGCCGCAAAAACCTCAGTAATATTTAACGGAAAAGCGATAAAAGAGGTTTTCGAAGCAAGATAGCTTACTGTACTCAGAGAAAAAGCCAAGGAACGGAGTATCTGCAGCTCCAGTGATGATTTTCGGTGAGCGAAACGGTGGCAGAAGCTCGCGACGATGGCAGCTCTGACAGTTTTGGCATCTCCGATCGACGGTAGCGACGCTCTGTCAGATTCCAGAAACAGGAGCCGAGGCGGAACAATGTCTTCTTCCTTTGATTCTCGCGACGCTCCTCCTCTTTGTATACACCGTGGTAGCGGCTTCCTCTAGTGGCACAGCATCGGTGACGAGCTCCACGGCGGCGGTTACTAGCATGACGATGGCGGTTGAGCGTAGCTCTTCCAACTCGCTTCTTCTCCCTTCTCTCGGCAGCACTGACGCAACTCGTGGCTCCGTAGATGGTGGTGACGTGGCGCGGGATCTCCCTTTTTCCTTGTGCGCGACGACGGCAGCAGCTCGGTGGAACGGTGGCGACATCTCCACGGCGATGACCTAGGTGCGACGGGATGCGGTGGAGATGCGGCCCCCTCTCCTCTTTTTTCTTCCCTCTGATTTCTCTTATTCACATTGTGTTTTGTGTTGTTGGGTGTGGTCAAGAGTGTGAGAAAAAGAGGGTTGGGGTGGCGGTGGGTGAGGCAGTTAGGTTAGGGTTAGATTTTGGACAAAATTAGGGTTTTGATTTGGAAATTAAAGTTTTTTGTATAAAATTGGAAATTTTGGGTTTAAGTAGAATATTAATTAAAACCAAATTTAATCCAATAATAATATTTATAAAAATACTATTTAATTATCAATTTAAAATTTATTTCCAAATAAATAATCTAATTCAATAATTAGAGATAGTCAAATTAATTTCTCTTAAAATCATAAAATAGAGTTCAAAGTCTAATTATTCAAATTAAATCATATATCTAAAATCCTCAATATTTTTTTAATTACTCAAACTTTTAAATCAATAAAAAAAATATCCAATTAATATAAAAATTTCTAAAAATGATATTCTAAATAAATAAAATAAGTCATAAATAAAATTAAAAATAAAAAAATTAAATATTACATATCCAAATTAAATAGACGTAACTTATAAATTGAGATCATCTTTTAAATTTTTTTGAAACTAAACTAATCAAATCTTAATATTAGAATTAAACTATTTAAATAATATCTAAGGTATTTAATTTTAGACCTTAGATGCATATACAATAAAATCATTTTTATCATAATAACTAATGAAAATAGTTTGACAAATTAAGTATGTAAAATTCATGCAAACTCTAACCATCCCCTTGTTAAATAACCTTTATCATATGTTATTCATGTAATGGAGCAAGATATAGAATAACCACATTAAGCTTAATGGTAAATTCACCTTCTATAAAACATAATTTCACTCACATTCCATTAGGTCGATCATATTATATAAGGAGATCTAACCATTCTTTAGTAAAATAAAGTTTACTGTTTCTACATTAAACTCTTACATTCATATAATTAACATATAGGTCACGAAAATAATTTTGGATGGAACATAATGGATGTGATGCATTGAAATGATTGCATAAAAGATAATTTCATTGCAAGGACAAAAAAATTTGAATAAAAACACTCATTAGTCATTATATAATTAAAAAAATAAAATTAAGATTGGATTCATAAAAGAGTACTTTGGTTTTAGAACTAACACTCATAAACGGTAAATAAACACTCTATATATAATATTTATAGAGATATAAAAAAGAATCATTGTAATTATTATGATTATTGACAAATTTATTTTTTAATTAATCATTAAATATTAACAAATATAATGATTTAAGAATTTCTAAAAATAAGAAACAGAAAAGAGAGGCAAGCATACTCACATCAAAGGGTTTTTAATTCTAGATTTTAGATACATATACATTGGAATTATTTTCATAACAACAACTAATGAAAATATAGTTTGACTAGATTGAATATGTAAAATTTATACAAATTCTAACAATTTTCTTGTTAAATAAGCATCATCAACTATTATCAATATAATGCAACAAAATATAAAATTATTACTTTTTACTCTGATAAATTCAACTCTCCTACAAAAATAACTTCATCCACATTTTCTTTGATTGGTCATATTATATAAAGAGATTCGACTATTTTTTAGTAAAATAAAGTTCATGGCCTTTACATTAAACTCTAACATCTATATAATTAACATTCGAATCAACAAAAACAATTCAAAATGAAATATGATGGATATAATACATTGTAAATAATTGTGTAAGAGATAATTTCATTGTAAAAATAAAAAAAATTGAGTAATAATATAATTAAAAGAATAAAAATAAAGTTCAATTCATAAAAAAATAAAAAATATAATTTATACTTTAAAAAGGATCAATTTCAAAAGAAAAAAATACATTATATTAAATGAATTACTTAAAAAAAGAAAATTAAAAAATAAAAATAAAATACTTTAATTTTAAAATTTACACCCATAAACAGTAAGTAAAATACTATATATATATATATATAGAGTTAAAAAGATATAAAAAATTGTTATCATTATTAAGATATGATATAAACTATTATCATTATTAACAAATTTTACTATGAATAATTATTAAATATTAATAAACATAATAATTTAAAATGAATACTTTTTAAAAATAAAAAAAATAGAAAAAAAAAAGACAAACAACTCATATTAAAACATATCTCGTCACCATGTCTAACAACAGAATGCAATCTATTATAAATTTATATAATAATAATGATTGAATGCATGTATTAAAAAATTAAAAATCTTTTAAGCCAAGATTTTCTTCACTTAAAAGCATACACACATTTTTTTATGGCACATAGCCACATACATTAAGGTTATTTATTAAGTAAAGTGTTATTTAACATTATCAACTCATACTTTTTACATATTAATTACTCTTTATATATTCTACAATTTCAAAAGTCAAACGCTATGATAATAAAGAATAATTAAATAACTGTGTTAAAAAAAATTTTCTATTAATGATATATAAAAATTAAATACGTTACGTATATTTAATAATAAATCTGGAAATATGAAAATATCTATCTATCTATATTCTATCAAAGTATCAATCTATTGTATTTGTATACACCCAGCAACGACAACCCATTCCTACTGTCAAATCCTTATAAATAGCTTAGCAGATTTCTTTGAAAACTCATCCTGCTCATCAATCATAATCATGTGGCTAGAGTAGCTATTATCCCATGAATTTTTGGAAGAAACTTTAAAAAAATTTCCGCATTCATTGCGGCTACTTTGTAGCCTAAATTTGGGGAATATTAAACTTCACTCTTTGTGATGCAGCATTATTGGCTTTTTTTTTTCTTATTCTTTTCTATAATGACCATGACCATAAGCATGTTTCACACTTTGTTTGCTTCAGGCTTTGGTTTCCATGTTTCCAGCTATAATGAAGCTAAGCATGGACATCTAATTGAGATTGGCCGTCTCAAGATTCTGCATGTTTTAGGTTACATAGAAAGAAGGCCGGGAAAGAAAAAATGTCTTTTTTATTTTGGGTTCTCTTCAAGTTTTGCATTGATGAAAATTTAAAAAAGATAATTATTTAAATCAGTTTCTAAAATTTTTAAAATTAAATACTTTAATTTTTTAGATTTCAAAATATATAAAATATTCTCCGACGTTTATTTATATTAGACAATTCAATTTGATCCAAAAAATTAAGTACAAAATAGTCTCTAAAGAATTTAAAAAATTTAAAATAATCTCTAAATTTTTTTTAAAATTCTAAAATAATAATTTCAATTAAACGAATCAAATTTTAAAAAAGGTATTGTCTAATGCAAGTAAATGTCAGGAACTGTTTTATGTATTTTAAAATTTTAGGACTAAAATATCTGATGTTAAAAATTTTAGGAATTGGTATGGATAATTATTTTTTAAATCAAACAATTTTTGTTTTATAACGGAGAAAAGTTACATATTCCTATATGTATTTAATTTAAGTATATATATAATTTTAAAATAAAAGTATATGTATATATTTTGATTATTAGAAAAGAAACCAACAACAAAGAATGGAATAATTTAAGGGAAAAAAATTTATGGGTAACCTATGGAATAATTTATGAGTATGTGTATATACAATAGAATTTGAAAAGAAGGAGATGTGAACGTTGAAAGCTGTGTTATGCTCTTCACATGGTTCCTTCCTAGCTACTATATATACTTGTTTGCACATGTAGCATCACTCGATCTATGCACCATGGCAACATTAAGTTGTCACTATAATAATGAAACTTCCTATTACTTGCGCTAATTGTGTTAGTGGAAAACCCTTAATTAACGAAAATAAACATAATAAAATCTCACATTTATCAAAGATTATTCCTTAGAATTGTCCATTTTGCGCACGTCCTTTCACTTCGTTCTATATATATTGTATTATGTTCTCTTTTGTTGCAAATTCTAGTAATAAAGATACATTTATTTATAGATACAGGACACTGAGATAAAAATATAGAGATATAAAATTGTATTTAGTAGATAGTATATAGACAAAAATATTATATATAAAAATATTGAATTAGTGTATTTTATTTCTATCCAGATAAAAACGACACGAAAATACTAATAAGAGACACAACTTATTTTTCATTTTTTTATTATTTTCGTTAATTTTTCATAATTATATCTTTTATTATTATATTTTTTTCTAAATTTTTTGAATGAAAATAAATTGAACTTTCATAATTTGTTCTAATTTTTCACCAAATAAAATACAAGAATATTAATTTTTGTGCCTTTGTCCTTTGTGTCTTGTCTTATCCTGTTATCAGAACCAAACTCAACCAAAAAAAATGTTGAATACCATTGGATTTAACGTCAGAAGTTACCAGTAGATTTACCGGCAGATTTGGCAATAAATTCGTCAGGTATACAAGTTACCGTCGGATTCAATTTTCCGATAGTAAATTCACTGGTAATAATGGGAGGGAAAAAATTGGCGCGATCATTACCGTTGAATTTAGGGACCAAAATAATCCGACAGTAAATAATTAAATGAAACGCGTTGTTTTGGTCGTAGATTATACTTTATCGACAGATTTTTCCCACGGTAAATCCGCTGGTAAAATTAATCCTAAATTCGAATTTGCGAACCCTTCCCTTCCATTTCTGCAATATCATCAACCTCACTTCTCTCTCCTTTCTCTTTCTCTCTCGTCGTCAGTCCCCAATCGCCACTATTCGCTGTCATTTTGCCGGTCATCGCCACCCTTACTCACTCTCATCGCTGATCACTATCACTCAGTCATTGTCGCCGCCTCAACATTGCCACATCCTACACCGCACTTGTTCAACAGCGTCAGCACCTCCTGCTCCACTCTTGTTCATCATTGTCGCGGCCTCCTCTGATCGATCTTTCCTCGCCGTTACCGCGTCCATCAAAATCATAAACACCACTAGTAGCGTCATCGCCACCTCCAGTAGCATTTTTGCTTGTCATCGTCATTGCCTCCCGCAGCTTCGTCATCATCGCCTCGTCGTTTTTTCCTTCTGTAGTTGCCCCCTCTTGTTTGTTGTCACCTTCTGTACTAAATCCCTTTTTCTGTTTAGCTTGTTTTGAATTTTTTTCATCATTTGGAAGTTTATGATTTGTTCAGTAATTTGAAACTCTTTTAAAATTGTTAATCTTCTGAGTTTGTATGTCTATTTGTTCAATATATGATGCTTGCCTCATTCCCTTAGTGAATTGAATATGATGAGAATACATTTGTTATTGTTTTGGTTTTGATTGATCTATTTAATGTCGTGTTTAAATTTTTTTCTTGTTTAAGTGTTCTTAGAGTATTTAATAGGATTATGATACGTTTGTTATTGTTTGTTGGGTGATTAGTATAAAATTCGATTAATTAATGACTAATTAAACCATAAATTAGAATTTATTCTAGAAAGCCAAAAATGAGATTTTTATGACTTAAAATGATGGAGGAGATTGAAACGAGAATTTCGATACCAATTTTATAGAAATCGGTCTAAGATTGGACTGAATGGACCAAACCGGTCTTACCGAATCCATATTGGGCCCTTGACCCAACCTAGCTAAACCTAAAACCCTAAAACAGCACTCTCTCTCCTCTCTAAACCCTCAAGGACGCTGAAAATAAGAAAGGGAGGGAAAGAACACTCTTCCAAAATTCCAACTATCATTTGATCTTCAAACCACCATAACTTTTGATCTAGAGCTCCGATTGTCGCACCGTTTGCGGTCACGCATTCACCGTGACAAGCTCTACAAAACCCACTACTTTATTCTTGAGATAAGCCACAATTTTAGTCCAGTTTTCTCAGCCTTAATTTCGAATTTTTGGGTGAAAAGTATTGAGATTTTGGGCTCTTTGATGTTATAGGACCCAACAAGCTTGAAGGAGAAGAGTAATCTTGTCTCCTTAATCCTCGGGTGTGGTAAGATTCTCAACACTAGTGAAATTTGTTGGTCGATGATATTTGGGTATTGAATTGTTGTATTTGGATATGATAATTGTGGCTTAAGTAGTGTGTATGTGAATATTGAAGCTTGATTGAGGTTTTAGAAAGCTTGGAAAAGGGCTTTGGTGTGCTAAAAATCTGTTCTTAGAGGTGTTGAGACCTTGGGAGCTTGAGAAAAAGTGATTTGGAAGTGCTCCAGGTTGAGCGGAAAAATCGGCTAAGGTATGGTCTCGGTTTCCTATATCTAAAATGTAATGTGGTGTGAAAACTTAGCCTAGAGGCTCTAAGATAAGAATTGAATTGTTGATGTTGTTGAATGGTTGAGATATATTGTGTGGTCATCTATGTGATTATGAATATTGATATTTTGATGGTATCATGCATGAGAGATATGCAATGTTTTGATATATGTTTGATGATTAGTTGAGGTTGAATTGTGAGTCAAACCATATTAATGGTGAGGATGATATTGATTGTATGTAATGATGGTTGATTGGAAATGGTGTTGTTTGGAATTGGGATGAGGAAGAATATATGACATGATAATGTGTTTGAAATTAAGTTATTTGATTGAAATGGGTTAAAATAGTGGGATGGCGGTTTGTGAATTTGATAAAAATATTAATGTGTGAGTTGAGGAGGCTTGAGGTTGATTTTTGGTATGTTTTGGTTGATTTTAAAAAAAAAGGGTGGGAATTGGTTTGTTTTGAAAATGGCACTTTGTGGTCTTGTATGAAAATGTGGTTTTTGGGCATACTTTGATGGAGCATAACTTGAACTCCGGATCCCTGATTTGTGCCAAACTTGCTTAAAAATGAAATTGGATCCGGAATGTTTATGCCTTCTGAAGAACGGTGAAAAATAATTTGAAACGGAGAAGTTATGCCCGTCGGAAGATTGGGGTTTGAAATTGTAAATTCTGCAGCTTTTAACTTAGTAAAATCTTTGGCATAACGCACTCCCACGCGTAAGCGTGGCCGACGCGCACGCGTCTTTTTCAAATATTTACTACCACGTGTGCGCCTGGCCGACGCGTACGCGTCGATATGCTGTTCCAATTGCCTAGCTAAATTCCCGAGAGTTGTGTAGAATTGCTTTGGCTTTGTGCGTGGGGCACAAAATGCGCCCACACGTACTCGTGGCTGACGCGCGGACGTCACTTGGCTTTTCTCCCATCCACGCGTACGCGTGGGCGACGCATACGTGTCACTATACTTTTTGACTTTCCACGCGTGCGCGTGGGCGACGCGCACGCGTGACTCGGCTTTCACCCCAAGATTAATTTTTGAATTTTCAAAGCCAAATTTCATACTTCTAAGCCTCTGATCTCACCCCTTATGTCATAAATCCTTTTGAGATGCCTAGCAATGGGAAAGGAGCTAGAGAATGTGATAACTTGTGAATGAAGAAAGGGGAGAATTAATGATCAATGATGATCATAGATGAATGATAATCATAGATGATTGTATGAGATACGGAGGATGGCGGTGGAAGTGCTTTATATGCCATGAGCCGAAGGGCTGTAATTGTTAATATATTGGCTGTTTATGGATTGAATTATGAGCCGGATGGTTGAGTTATTACCGAATTACGGTGGAGCCATTAATGAATTATGGCTGAGTATGATTGCATATATGCTTATTGAATGAAATGTGAATGTTGCACTTCCACTATCTGAGATACGGGTTTCACTGGGAGAAAGCAGTGGCTAGCCACCACGTGCTCCAGGTGGAGACTCGATACTCTGCTGACCCTATGTCGTAAGTGTGGCCGGACACTGTGAAAGTTCTGGATGAGCTCGACCCCGTGAATATACACCAATGAGGGTTTTGGATATGGATTATGAATTATGTTGAGTATAACTCGAGTTGGGGATGCACGACAGAGGGACAGTCCTATGGGTAGGTAACAGGACTTGTGGGTTGGCTTTATAATCGACAGATGGGACTCATCAGCCATTAGGACAGGCATACATCATATGCATATTATGTGAATTATTTCAAATTGCCTAATTGACTGCATATTACTTGCTAATTGTCTAAATGCCGTATATATCCCTATTTGTATATCTCCTTGTTTGATATAATTGTATTTGCCATATTATATTACTGCTGGTGGTTGGGAGGTCTGAAGGATTTGGGAAGGAAAGTATTAGTTAGACTGAAGATTTTTAGTCAGTTGTCATCTATCGTTTAGTCTGTTTATAAGCTTTGAATTATGTGTTGTGAGTTCTAGGATTGCCTTCGGCTTTTCCAAGACATTACATGTTAGATATGTGGGTACTGTTACCATACTGAGAACCTCCGGTTCTCACCCATGCAGATTTTGTGATTTTCAGATATAGGTCGTGAGGCTTCTCGCTGAGGTATGCTGGAGGCTTTCGGATTAGCGAAGATTCTTGGTTCTCGGGACTTTACTTTGGTTTTATGTTTTTGCTTAGATACTTTTTATCTCCACTAAATAATACATACTGTGTTGACTCCTCTTAGAGGTTGTTTTGGAGAATAGGTTTTGTATTTCGCCCTTTTGGGTTCCCTTTGGGTTACCTTTAGGTTCCTTGCTTTATATATACATGTATATACTTCTATGCTCGGACCGATTATCTTCGCAACCGGATCTTGAATTTTGATATATATATATATATATACTTCTATGCTCGGACCGGTTATTTTCGCAACCGGATCTCAATTTTTGATATTCGTATTTTTGGCATTCTTTATATATATCCTCGCGTTAGCTTATCCTTTATCCGTTACATTATGTTACCAATTGTAGTATTGCATTTTTTGAGTTAAGATTTTGTTTATCCCTTTTCTTCAAAGGCTCCTAGTTATAAACATTTTTTACACTACTACAAATACTAAATTTTATTTTGGAGTTCGTAATACTTTGCCACCTCTATTTTATGACTTAAGCATAAGACTCTGTATGGTAGGGTGTTATATTTTGGTATCAGAGCAGTTCATTCTTATAGAGCCTGAGGGACAGACTGACTATACTTCTGTGCATTCTCTGTGTATGTGTGTTATGTGCTATTAGGATATCTACTTGATATAACTAGCATAAACGTTCATGAGCATGCATTTGGGACTTTGAAGCACTAAACTTCCGATATTGAGACCGATCAACTTGATATCGATTGTTTGGTGTGTATAGGAACCAGATGGCGCCTCGTGGATGTGGTAGAGGTCGTGGGAGAGGTTGTACTAGTACTCAAGGACCGAGAACCAACCCAAATAACTCGGTAGACTTTATGGCAGCGTTGGAGAATATGGCTGCTGCTATGCAGGCCACTACGGAGGCCCTTAGGCAACAGATGAACAACGGAAGTGGAGCTCAGGGCCCGATGACACTGACAACCTTCTTGAAGGTTAAACCACCTAAGTTCAAGGGAACCACTAGCCCGGCTAAAGCCGATACCTGGTTTCAGGCTATGGAGCGAGCATTGCAAACGCAGATGGTACCTGAAGGATAGTGTGTTGAATTTGCTACCTATCTGCTCACTGGGGAAGCATCGCAATGGTGGCAAGGTGTCTGACGTCTCCTACAGTAGAGTGATGACCCTATCACCTGGGATGCCTTCTAAGAGTAGTTCTATAAAAAGTACTTTCTAAATTCTACCAGAATGGCCAAGGAACTCGAGTTACTGTAGTTGAAATAGGGTACTATGTCCGTATCTGAGTATACTGACAAGTTTGAGGAGCTGTTCATGTTTTCCCGTATGTGTCAGGGAGCTCCGGGAGATTTCGAAGAATGGAAGTGCATTAAGTATGAAGGAGGACTCCGGAGAGATATCTTTTATTCAGTAGGACCAATGGAGATCGAAACTTTCTCAGAATTGGTGAACAAGAGTAGAGTTGCTGAAGAGTGTGTGAAGAAGGTAGCTACAGAGAGAGGGAGCCATAGGGGACCATTCCCACAAATCTGAGGGAAGAACTTTTTTCCTAGAGGTCCACCTTTCAAGCGGGGAGGTTCTGGATCACACCAGACTCAGGGTTAGAACAATTTTAGGAGGCCCACCAACAACAACTCCCATTGGAGGAGATCTGGAAAGTAGCCTCAGAACGAGCAAACTTGTGCTAGGTGCGGAAGTCACCATCCGAGAGCCCCGTGCAAGGCCGGATGGGGCTTGTGCTATTCTTATGGTAAGGCGGGGCATAAAGCCGCAAACTATCCGGAGAAGCAGAAACAAGGTGTAGGGAGAGCACAATAGCCTGGTTGGGTGTTCACCACCTCAGCTGTAGGTGCTGAGGGATCCGAGACACTTATCTAAGGTAACTGTGAAATGGCTGGTCAAACTTTAAATGCTTTATTTGATTCGGGAGCAACAAATTCATTCATTACATTTGAAAAAGTTAGTGGGTTAGGATTAAAGATTGTAGTTTTAGGTTATGACTTAAAGGTGTATAATGCCACCCATGAAGCCATGGTAGCTAGGCTAGGATGTCCGCAAGTTTCATTTAAGGTCAAGCAACGTGATTTTGTCCATGATTTAATCTACTTGCCGATGGTCGGTCTTGATCTTATCTTGGGATTGGACTGGTTATCTGAGAACCATGTCCTGATCAACTGTTTTGCAAAATCGGTGTACTTTATGCCGAAAGATACAGAGAGACTGGTTGTATTGAATAGTTATTACTTGAATTCTATGATGGTGAATTGCTCTGGGAACGAATTTTAGGGTATCTTGTTGTTAACTACAGGTGTTTTGGGTGATTATCAAAGATTGGAACAAATTCTGGTTGTGTGTGAGTTTTTGGAGGTGTTTCCCAACGATATTGATAAATTTCCACCTAACCGAGAGGTTGAGTTTGCTATTGAGTTGGTGCCTAAGGTTGGACCAATATCGAGTGCTCCTTACAGGATGTCACCACTAGAAATGGCCGAGCTAAAGTCTCAGATAGAGGATCTATTGGGTAAGAACTTTATCCGACCAAGTGTTTCTCTGTGGGGCCCGCCAGTGTTACTGGTAAAGAAGAAAGACGGGAGTATGCGGCTCTGTGTGTACAGGTAGCTGAACAAGGTCACAATAAAAAATAAGTACCCACTTCCGAGGATTGACGATCTCATGGATCAGTTACAAGCAGCCGGGGTTTTCTCCAAGATCAATTTGCAATCCGGTTATCACTAAATAAGGGTGAGGGGTGAAGACATCCCTAAGACCACTTTCAGGACTCGTTATGGTCATTACGAGTACATTGTAATGTCTTTTGGGTTGACAAACGTTCCTGCATTGTTTATGGATAATATGAACAGAGTTTTTCGCCCGTTTCTGGATAAGTTTGTTGTTGTCTTCATTGATGACATACTGATTTATTCCAAGACTGAAGAAGAGCATGCAGAACACTTGAGGACCATGTTGCAGATATTAAAGGAAAAGAAACTATATGCGAAACTATTAAAATGTAATTCTGGAAGAGTGAGGTGAAGTTTTTGGGTCACGTGATGAATAAGCAAGGGATAGCAGTAGACCCATCTAAAGTAGAGGCGGTAATGAATTGGGGGCGACCAACCTCAGTAACTGAGATAAGGAGTTTTCTGGGCTTAGCTGGCTATTACCGAAGATTCATCAAAGGCTTTTTGCAGATTGCTTTGCCATTGACAAGGTTAACCCGTAAGGACGCGCCATTTGTTTGGACTCTTGAGTGTGAGGAGAGCTTTCAGGCATTGAAGCAAAAGTTGACCACCGCGCCTGTGTTGGTGTTACCTGAGCCAAATGAATCATTTGAGGTGTACTGTGCTACCTCACTGAAGGGTCTAGGATGTGTGCTGATGCAGCATCATAATATGGTGGCGTATGCCTCACGGTAGTTGAGACCTCATGAAGTTAATTACCCTATGCACGATTTGGAGCTTGCTGCAGTTGTGTTTTCGCTAAAGGTGTGGAGGTATTACCTCTATGGGGTTAAGTTCCAAATTTTCTCTGATCACAAGAGCTTGAAATATCTCTTCGATCAGAAAGAGCTTAATATGAGACAAAGGAGGTGGATGGAATCACTGAAGGACTACGACTTTGAGTTGAATTACCATCCGGCAAAAGTGAATGTAGTGGCGGATGCGTTAAGTCGGAAGTCATTGTATGCTGCTTGGATGATGCTTCGAGAAGAGGAGTTACTCAAGGAATTTGAGAGTCTAAAGATTGGTGTTCAAGAAGTGTCTGGAACACTGTGCTTGAGTCGATTACAGATCTCAAGTGATTTTAAATCCGAACTCCTAAAGGCTCATCAAGACGATAACGTGTTACTGAAGGTGTTACCAGCTATTGAGCAAGGAAAACAGTGGAGAGTGTCGGATGATCAAGATGGGTTATGGAGATTCAAGGGTAGGATCATTGTGCGGGATGTTGGCACTTTGCGACAAGATATCTTAAAGGAAGCGCACAATAGCGGATTCTCTATTCACCCAGGGAGCACTAAGATGTACCATGATTTAGGCGATATTTTGGTGGCTGGGTATGAGGAATGATGTGGCAGAATATGTTTCAAAGTGTTTAACCTATCAGAAAGTAAAGATCAAACACCAGAGACCTTCCAGGACGTTGCAACCTTTAGAGGTTCCACAATGGAAGTGGGAAAGTATTGCGATGGACTTTGTGTCAGGATTGCTAAGGACTATGGCCGGTTTTGATGCTGTCTGGGTGATTGTGGACCGACTGACGAAGTCAGCTCACCATTTATCCATCGAATGACTTACACCCTCGAGGAGCTAGCCCGGTTATACATAAAGGAGATTGTGAGACTTCATGGTGTACCTACTACTATAGTCTCAAACAGAGATCCTTGTTTCACTTCGAGATTTTGGGGTGCATTTCAGAAAGCTTTCGGGACCCAATTAAGCTTGAGCATAGCTTACCATCCTCAAACAGATGGTCAATCTGAGAGCACGATCCAAACCTTAGAAGATATGTTGAGGGCGTGTGTTTTGTATCAGCCGGCAAGTTGGGATCGATATATGCCGCTAGTAGAGTTTGCATACAAAAATAGCTACCATGCGAGCATCGGAATGGCTCCGTATGAGGCTCTGTGTGGGTGGAAATTTCAATCTTCACTATGTTGGTATGAAGCTGGGGAGAAAGGCTTGTTGGGGCCGGAGATGATAGCTGAGACCACTGAACAACTCAAGAAAATTCGAGATAGGATACTCACTGCACAGAGTCGTTAGAAAAGTTACGCCGATCAGAGGCGGAAGCCTTTGGAATTTGAGGAAGGAGACCATGTTCTCCTTAAGGTTGCTCCAACGACAGGAATAGGTAGGGCAATTAAAGTAAAGAAGCTGAATCCTCGGTACATCGGTCCGTTTCAGATCTTGGAGAGGGTTGGACCGGTGGTGTATCGTATGGCTTTACCACCCGACCTTTCAAACCTGCACGACGTATTTCACGTGTTGCAGCTTCGGAAGTATACTGCTGATGCTAGCCATGTGTTAGAACCTGAATTGGTTCAGTTAAAAGAATATTTGACGCTTCCAGTGGCTCCAGTCAGAATTGAAGATACTAGTATCAAACGGTTGCGTGAAAAAGAGATTTCGTTAGTCAAAGTGGCATGGAGTTGAGCCAGTGTTGAGGAGCACACTTGGAAACTTGAGTCAGAGATGCGAACTAATTACCCGCACTTATTCTTAGGTAATTGAATTCGAATTTCGTGGGCAAAATTCCCGATTAGGTGGGTAGATTGTAAAATCTGGTTAATTAATGACTAATTAAACCATAAATTAGAATTTATACTAGAAAGCCAAAAATGTGATTTTTATGGCTTAATATGATGGAGGAGATTGAAACGAGAATTTTGATACCAATTTTATAGAAATCGGCCCAAGATTGGACCGAACGGGCAAAACCGGACCAATCGGACCCATATTGGGCCCTTGGCCCAACCTAGCTAAACTTAAAACCCTAAAAACAGCAGTCTCTCTCCTCTCTAAACCCTCAAGGACGCTGAAAATGAGAAAGGGAGGGAAAGAACACTCTTCCAAAGTTCCAACTCTCATTTGATCTTCAAACCACCATAACTTTTGATCCAGAGCTCCGATTGCCGCACCGTTTGCAGCCACGCATTCACCGCTACAGGTTCTACAAAACCCACTACTTTGTTTATGAGGTAAGCCACGATTTTTAGTTTTCTCAGCCTTAAATTCAAATTTTTGGGTGAAAAGTATTGAGATTATGGGCTGTTTGATGTTATAGGACCCAACTAGCTTGAAAGAGAAGAGTAATCTTGTCTCCTTGATCCTTGAGTGTGGTAAGATTCTCAATCCTAGTGAAATTTGTTGGTTTATGATGTTTGGATATTGAGTTGTTGTGTTTGGATATGATAATTGTGGCTTAGGTAGTGCGTATGTGAATGATGAAGCTTGATTGAGGTTTTGAAAAGTTTGGAAAAGGGTTTTGGTGTGCTAAAAATATGTCCTTGGAGGTGTTGAGACCTTGCGAGCTTGTGGAAAATTGATTTGGAAGTGCTTCAGATTGAGCGGGGAAATCGGCTAAGGTATAGTCTCAGTTTCCTGTATGTAAAATGTAATGTGGTGTGAAAACTTAGGCTAGAGGCCCTAAGATAGGAATTGAATTATTGATGTTGTTGAATAGTTGAGATATATTGTGTGGTCATCTATGAGATTATGAATATTGATGTTTTGATGGTATGATGCATGAGAAATATGCAATGTTTTGATATATGTTTGATGATTGGTTGAGGTTAAATTGTGAGTCAAACCATATTATTGGTGAGGATGATATTGATTGCATGTAATGATGGTTGATTGAAAATGGTGTTGTTGTGAATTGGGATGAGAAGAATATATGACATGATAATGTGTTTGAAATTGAGTTATATGATTGAGATTGGTTAAAATGGTGGGATGGCGGTTTGTGAATTTGATAAAAATGTTAATGTGTGAGTTGAGGAGGCTTGAGATTGATTTTGGTATGTTTTGGTTGATTTCAAAAAAAGGGTGGGAATTGGTTTGTTTTGAAAATGACACTTTGTGGTCTTGTATGAAAATGTGGGCTTTGGGAATACTTTGACGTAGCATAACTTGAACTCCTGATCCCTGATTTGTGCCAAACTTATTTAGAAATAAAATTGGATCCGTGATGTTTATGCAGTTCAAAGAATGGGTGAAAAATGATTTGAAACGGAAAAGTTATGTCCGTCAGAAGATTGGGCTTTGAAATTGTGAATTCTGCAGCTTTTAACTTAGTAAAATCTTTAGCAGAACGCACTTCCACGCGTAAGTGTGGCCGACGCACACGCATTGTTTTCAAATGTTCACTACCCACGTGTCCGCTTGACCGATGCGCTGTTCCAATTGCCCAGCCAAATTCCCAAGAGTTGTGCATGCGGCACAAAACGCACCCACACGTACACGTGGCTGACGCGCGGGCATCACCTGGCTTTTCTCCCATCCACGCGTACGTGTGGACGACGCATACACATCACTATACTTTTTGGCTTTACGCACGCGCATGCGTCACCCAGTTTTCACCCCAAGGTTAATTTTTGAGTTTTCAAAGCCAAATTTCATACTTCTAAGCCTCCGATCTCACCCCTTATGTCATAAATCCTTATGAGATGCCTAGCAATGGGAAAGGAGCTAGGAATGTGATAACTTGTGAATGAAGAAAGGGGAGAATTAATTACCAATGATGATCATAAATGATTGTATGAGATACAAAGGATGGCGGTGGAAGTGCTTTATATGCCATGAGCCGAAGGGCTGTAATTGTTAATAAATTGGCTGGTTATGGATTGAATTATGAGCCGAATGGCTGAGTTATTGTCGAATTACGGCGGAGCCATTAATGAATTATGGCTGAGTATGATTGCATATATGCTTAATGAATGAAATGTGAATGTTGCACTTCCACTATCTGAGATACGGGTTTCCCTAGGAGAAAGCAGTGGCTAGACACCGCGTGCTCCAGGTGGAGACTCGATACTCTGCTGACCCTATGTCGTAAGTGTGGCTGGACACTGTGAAAGTTCCGGATGAGCTCGTCCCCGTGAATATACACCAGTGAGGGTGTTGGATATGGATTATGAATTATGTTGAGGATAACTCGAGTTGGGGATGCACGACAGAAGGACAGTCCTATGGTTAGCTACCAGGACTTGTCGGGTTGGCTTTATAACCAACAGATGAGACTCATCAGCCATTAGGACAGACATACATCATATGTATATTATGTGAATTGTTTCAAATTGCCTAATTGACTGCATATTACTTGCTAATTGTCTAAATGCCGTATCTGTCCCTATTTGTATATCTCCTTGTTTGATATAATTGTGTTTGCCATATTATATTACTGCTGGTGGTTGGGAGGTCTGAAGGATTTGGAAAGGGAAGTATTAGTTAGACTGAAGATCTTTAGTCAGTTGCCATTTATGGTTTAGTCTGTTTATAAGCTTTGAATTATCTGTTGGGAGTTCTAGGATTGCCTTCGGCTTTCCAAGAACATTACATGGTGGATATTTGGGCACTGTTACCATACTGAGAACCTCCGGTTCTCACCCATGCGAATTTTGTGGTTTTCAGATGTAGGTTTTGAGGCTTCTCGCTGAGGTATGCTGGAGGCTTTCGGATTAGCGAAGATCCTTGGTTCTCGAGACTTTACTTTGGTTTTATGTTTTTGCTTAGATACTTTTTATCTCCACTAAATAATACATACTGTGTTGACTCCTCTTAGAGGTTGTTTCGAAGAATAGGTTTTGTATTTCGCCCTTTGGGTTTCCTTTGGGTTCCTTGCTATATATATACATGTATATACTTCTATGCTCGGACCGGTTATTTTCGCAACCGGATCTGGAGTTTTGATATTTGAGATTTTGGCATTCTTTATATATATATATCCTTGCGTTAGCTTATCCTTTATCCGTTATGTTATGTTACCAATCGAAGTGTTGCATTTTTCGAGTTACGATTTTGTTTATCCCTTTTCTTCAAAGGCTCCTAGTTATAAATATTTTTTTACACTACTACAAATATTAAATTTTATTTTAGAAGTCGTAATACCTTGCCACCTTTGTTTTATGACTTAAGCATAAGACTCTATTTGGTAGCTTGATTGTTTAACATTGTTCAGACTTCCATACATACATGTCCTTACTACAATTTCTCTTGTTCAAGCTCATTCTTTGTTACAGATTATATTAGGTTTGTTTATTTCGATTAAGCATATACTGTAAGCTTCTCTAGCTCTATGTAACAAGCATATATGTTATATAAATATTCCCTTTTATTATTTCTTCAAATATCTAGTTAATTATAATTTCATGTTTGATTATAAATTTAAAAATTTTAATTTCAATTTTCATCCTATGTCTTTATATTTATATAATTGATTACCACAAAAAGAATAAAGAATAATTATTATTTTGAAATCGAACTTAGTTGATCGAGTTCTCATTAGATTAGAAGAAAAATTATTTGAATTTTGAGTACCATTATATTGAAGAAAAGCAATATGATAACATATCTAAGGGTGTTGCTCGTTAATGATTACCATTAATTGATTACCATTATTGAATTTAATTGGTTACCATTAATGATTTTGTCTTGTTTTCAAAGAATGTTTCAAATCAGTGACCCTCCTATAAAATCTATGTACAATAAACTCCACTATACTATAATGTAATTTCAATCTCATATGGATTTTATGTTTTTGTCTCGAGCCTACAAAGTGCATACAATTTACAAATATAGTAGTAATAGACTATGTGTTGATTAGTTTTGGGAGTTGTTTAACTGTTTCTGCAATTGTAACACCAATAATAGCTTTAGTATCATAAATAATTTGATATATATGATTGATTTTTTATGTAATGTAATAAGATTAGTATAGCTTAATCTCTAATAATTTGGTTCAATTTTTATAATTGAGGATTTGGTGCATTTTAAAATTTATTTTTTTTAATTGAATTTTCAAATAATATTTTTAAAAATTTAAAATTTAAGTTTATCGTCGATTAAATCCATCGGTAACTATTAATTTAACTATTAACAATAAATAATATATTACCGTCATATTTACTAGGAGAAAAATTCGACGGTAACAAATTCCAAAATTTTACTAACTAAAAGTTTATATCCACCGCTAAATTTGTCGATAATTAACAGTAGACAAAAAAATTCGTCAATAAATAATTATCAACGAGATTTATATCGTCGGATTTATTTTGCTACTAAATTTAACAGTAAATAAATTACCAACAAAATTTTTTAATGAATTCGCTGGTAAATCTGATAGTATTTGACGACTTTAATTTGTTGAAGTGCAAAGGACAACAACATATGAATTTTGTAGCAGGTAGGTAAGAGTTCCAAGAAATGCATTCAAATAGCAAATACTCTCATAAGTGCTGAGCGGATAATTTATACGCTTTTTGGCATTATTTTTAGGTAGTTTTTAGTATATTTTAGTTATTTTTTATTATATTTTTATTAGTTTCTATGCAAAAACCACATTTCTGGACTTTACTATGAGTTGGTGTGTTTCTCTGTAATTTCAGGTATTTTCTGGCTGAAATTGAGGGACCTGAGCAAAAATCTGATTCAGAAGCTGAGAAAGGACTGCAGATGCTATTGGATTCTGACTCTCCTGCACTCGAAGTGGATTTTCTGGAGGTAAAGAAGCCCAATTGGCGAGCTCTCAATTGTTTTGGAAAGTACACATCTTGGGCTTTCCAACAATATATAATAGTTTATACTTTGCTCGAGATTTGATGGCCCAAACTGGCGTTAAACGCCAGCCAGAGACCCTTTTCTGGCGTAAAACGCCAGAACTGGCACACTTCTTGGCGTTAAACACCCATTTTGGCACCTAGGGTGGCGTTTAACTCCAATTTGAGGCATATGCACGTGGAAGCTTGAAAGCTCAGCCCAAACACTCACCAAGTAGGTCCCGGAAGTGGAATTATGCACTATCTACACCTAGTTACTCATTTTTTGTAAACCTAAGTTACTAAGTTTAGTATAAAAACTACTTTTAGAGATTTATTTGGCAACTCATGACATTTTACAACTCATATTGTATCTTCTACGGCATGAGTCTCCAAACCCCATAGGTGGGGGTGAGGAGCTCTGCTGTGTCTCAATGGATTAATGCAATTACTATTGTTTTCTATTCAATCACGTTTGATTCTATTCTAAGATACTCACTCGTACTTCAAAATAGAGAATATGATGATCCGTGACACTCATCATTATTCTCAACTTTATGAACGCATGCCTGACAACCACTCCTGTTCTATTTGAACTCAACATAGTCGTTGGGCGACAGCTTGAGTGCGTATCTCTTGGGTCTCTGATCCACGGACCGAGTCCGTGAGATTAGAACCTTCTTGGTAGAGGCTAGAACCAATTGGCAGCATTCCTGAGATCCGAAAAGTCTAAACCTTGTCTGTGGTATTCCGAATAGAATCTGGAAGGGGATGACTATGACGAGCTTCAAACTCACGAATGTTGGGCGCAGTGACAGTGTGCAAAAGGATAGAGAGATCCTATTCCAACACAAGTGAGAATCGACAGATGATTAGCCTTGCGGTAGCTGTGCCTGGTATTTTTCATCCGAGACGAGAAATCCGACAGTTGATTAGCCGTGCAGAAACTGTACTTGGACCATTTTCACTGAGAGGATCACACAGCCTGCCATGGAAGGAAGCCATGCGTGTTTGGAGAAGAAGACAATAGGAAAGCATAGATTCAGACGACAGAGCATCTCCGGAACCTCAACATGTTCCTTATTACTGAATCACAAGTATCATTTATTTCATGTTATTTACTTTTCATAAACAATTTTTATCATTAATCTCCTGACTAATATTTTCATTTCGGAAGTGAGCGAACAGCCACAAGAGTCCTCCAATGTGGTTTCTGTTGGCTTACTCTCTATAGAGACTCCCGAGATTTTGTACGTAGCTATGACAATTGCCAAAGAGCTGGTAATCTGCCTCACGGTTATGCCATGCCTCAGCAAGGGATCTTAGAGATTGAGTTGTTTGATGTATGGGGTATTAACTTCATGGGGCCTTTCCCACATCATATTCAAAAACTTAATTCTGGTGGTAGTAGACTATGTATCTAAATGGGTATAGGCAATTGCAACACCCACTAATGATACTAAGACAGTGATGAAGTTCCTCCAGAAGCATATCTTCAGCATGTTCGGTGTCCCTAAGGTACTGATTAGTGATGGAGGCACTCATTTCTGCAATAAACAGCTTGACTATGCTCTGATCCGATATGTAATTAACCACAAAGTGGCAACTCCATATCATCCACAGACAAATGGGCAGGCTGAAGTCTCAAATAGAGAACTAAAACGAATCCTGAAACGAATTATAAGTAGCCGTAGAAGGGATTGGGCAAGAAGTTTGGATTATGCTCTACGAGCATACAGAACTGCATTCAAGACTCCTATAGGGACCTCTCCATACTAGCTGGTGTATGGAAAAGCCTGTCATCTGCTAGTGGAACTGGAACACAAGGCCTACTGGGCAACCAGGTTCCTAAACCTTGATGCTAAGGTAGCTGGAGAGAAAATATTACTCCAGTTGAATGAGCTGGAGGAGTTCAGACTCAATTCTTTTGAAAATTCTAAAATCTACAAGGAGAAAGCAAAAAGATGGCATGACAGAAAGCTGTCATCTAGAGTCTTTGAGCCAGGACAGAAGGTTCTGCTGTTTAACTTTAGGCTCAGATTATTCCCTGGGAAATTGAAATCCCGGTGGAAAGGACCATATGTGATTACAAGTGTGTCACCATATGGATATGTAGAGCTTCAGGATATTAACTTTGACAAAAAATTCATTGTTAATGGACAGAGAGTCAAACATTATCTTGAAGGCAATGTTGAGCAAGAGTGCTCAAAACTGAGACTAAATTAAAAGCTTAGTAAAAGTTCAGCTAAAGACAGTAAAGAAGCGCTTATTGGGAGGCAACCCAATCTTATTTATTTATGTTAATTTTCTATTGTTAGTTTATGTTTTCTTTAGGTTGATGATCATGTGGAGTCAAGTGGGCATTAAACGCCAGAATGGATAGCATTCTGGGCGTTTAACGCCAGGATGACACAAGGGAGGTAATTTTGTTTCCAATTCAATTTTTTTCAATTTTTCATGTTTTAATTCATAATTTTTTTGAATCAAACTTATTTTAAACGTTCATCTTTCAATTTCTATTTTCAAAAATTAATAATCTTTCCAATTCTTTTCAAATCCTTCCAAAACATTTTCAAAACTTACAAATCTTTTCAAATTCTTTTCGACTCTTTTTAATTTTTCTTGCATATAATAATAAGTTTTCAAAATTAATTGCATCATTCTTCTTCTACTCCCTTCTATCTTATTTTTCTCAAGGACGAGCAAAGCTTTTAAGTTTGGTGTGGAAAAGCTCAACTTTTTGCTTTCCATAACCATTAATGGCACCTAAGCCCAGAGAAACCTCTAGGAAGAGGAGCAACAAAGGCAAGGAAGAGACATAGAGGAGCTCAAGAACTCTATTGGTTCTTCAAGAGGAAGAAGAAGCCACCATCACTAAGGTTGACCCATTCTTTAATCCCCTTGTTTATTCTTTTCTGTTTTTGGTTTTTATGCTATGTTTTGACTATGTTTGTGTCTTCATTACATGATCATTAGTGTTTAGTGTCTATGTCTTAAAGCTATGAATGTTCCATGAATCTTTCACCTTTCTTAAATGAAAAATGTTTTCTGAAAAAGAAAAAGAAGTACATGAATTTCGAATTCTATCTTGAAAATAGTTTGATTATTTTGATGTGGTGGCAATACTTTTTATTTTCTGAATGAATGCTTGAACAATGCATATTTTTTATAGTGAAGTTTATGAATGTTAAAATTGTTGGCTCCTGAAGAATAATGAAAAAAGATAAATGTTATTGATAATCTGAAAAATCATAAAATTGATTCTTGAAGCAAGAAAAAGCAGTGAAAAACACAAAGCTTGCGAAAAAAAGGGTAAAAAATAAAGAAAAAGAAAGAAAAAGAAAAAGCAAGTAGAAAAAGCCAATAGCTCTGTAAACCAAAAGGCAAGAGCAAAAAGCCAATAACCCTTTAAACTAAAAGGCAAGGGTAAAAAGGATCCAAGGCTTTGAGCATTAATGGATAGGAGGGCCCAAAGGAATAAAATCCTGGCCTAGGCGGCTAAATCAAGCTGTCCCTAACCATGTGCTTGTGTCATGAAGGTCCAAGTGAAAAGCTTGAGTCTGAGTGGCTAAAGTCATGATCCAAAGCAAAAAGAGTGTGCTTAAGAACTATGGGCACCTCTAACTGGGGACTCTAGCAAAGCTAAGTCACAATCTGAAAAGGTTCACCCAGTTATGTGTCTGTGGTATTTATGTATATCCGGTGGTAATACTGGAAAACAAGATGCTTAGGGTCACGGCCAAGACTTATAAAGTAGCTGTGTTCAAGAATCAACATACTAAACTAGGAGAATCAATAACACTATTTGAATTCTGAGTTCCTATGGATGCCAATCATTCTGAACTTCAAAGGATAAAGTGAGATGCCAAAACTGTTCAGAAGCAAAAGGCTACTAGTCCCGCTCATCTAATTAGAACTAAGCTTCATTGATATTTTGAAATTTATTGTATATTCTCTTCTTTTTATCCTATTTTGTCTTTTGTTGCTTGAGGACAAGCAACAATTTAAGTTTGATGTTGTGATGAGCAGATAATTTATACGCTTTTTGGCATTATTTTTAGGTAGTTTTTAGTATATTTTAGTTACTTTTTATTATATTTTTATTAGTTTCTATGCAAAAATTACATTTCTGGGCTTTACTATGAGTTGGTATATTTTTCTGTAATTTCAGGTATTTTTTGGCTGAAATTGAGAGACCTGAGCAAAAATCTGATTTAGAAGCTGAGAAAGGACTGCAGATCCTGTTGGATTCTAACCCTCCTGCACTCGAATTGGATTTTTTGGAGCTACAGAAGCCCAATTGGCACGCTCTCAATTGCGTTGGAAATTAGACATCTTGGGCTTTCCAGAAATATATAATAGTTCATACTTTGCTCGAGATTTGCTGGCCCAAACTGGCGTTAAACGCCAGCCAGATACCTTTTTCTGGCATAAAACGCCAGAACTGGCACACTTCTTGGCATTAAACGCCCATTTTGGCACCTAGGGTGGCGTTCAACTCCAATTTGAGGCATATGCACGTGGAAGCTTGAAAGCTCAGGCCAAACATTCACCAAGTGGGCCTCGAAAGTGGAATTATGCACTATCTACACCTAGTTACTCATTTTCTGTAAACCTAAGTTACTATGTTTTGTATAAAAATTACTTTTAGAGATTCATTTGGCAACTCATGACATTTTACATCTCATATTGTATCTTCTACGGCATGAGTCTCTAAACCTTATAGGTGGGGGTGAGGAGCTCTGCTGTGTCTCAAAGGATTAATACAATTACTATTGTTTTCTATTCAATCATGCTTGATTCTATTCTAAGATACTCACTCGTACTTCAAAATAGAGAATATGATAATCCGTGACACTCATCATTATCCTCAACTTTAGGAACGCGTGCCTAACAACCATTTCCGTTCTATCTGAGCTCAACGTAGTCATTGGGTGACAGCTTGAGTGCGTATATCTTGGGTCTCCGAGTCTGTGAGATTAGAACCTTCATGGTAGAGGCTAGAACCAATTGGCATCATTCCTGAGATCCGAAAAGTCTAAACCTTGTATGTGGTATTCCGAGTATGATCTGGAAGGGGATGAATGTGACGAGCTTCAAACTCACGAATGTTGGGCGCAGTGACAGTGTGCAAAAGGATAGAGAGATCCTATTCCGATACAAGTGAGAACCGACAGATGGTTAGCCGTGCAGTAGCTGTGCCTGGTATTTTTCATCCGAGACGAAAAATCTGACAGTTGATTAGCCGTGCAGAAACCGTACTTGGACCATTTTCACTGAGAGGATCATATATACAACCTGCCATGGAAGGAAGCTATGCGTGTTTGGAGAAAAAGACAGTAGAAAAGCAGAGATTCAGACGATAGAGCATCTCCGGAACCTCAACCTGTTCCTCATTACTGAATCACAAGTATCATTTATTTCATGTTATTTATTTTTCATAAACAACATTTTTATCATTAATCTCCTGACTAAGATTTACAAGATAACCATAGCTTGCTTCAAGCCGACAATCTCCGTGGGATCGACCCTTACTCACGTAAGGTATTACTTGGACGACCCAGTGCACTTGCTGGTTAGTTGTGCGGAGTTGTGAAAAGTGTGATCACAATTTCGTGCACCAATAAGTAATTTCTAATTGTTACTTTATTATTATTATCATCATTATCATTATCATTATTATTATTATTATTATTATTATTATTATTATTATTATTATTATTGAAAAAATGGCAACAAAAGATATAATTAACATGAGGTTAACCGAGAGGGAAATCAAAGAAGTAGTGGGAAATAATTAAAACGTTTGAGATTGATCACATGAGTGATGGGTGTGCCGTGTGCCTAAATGTTAGTTTTTGTTGCTTTTAATTTTAGGGGTTGGCTCTTAACATAGCTCGGTTGTTTATATAATTAGATATTCTCCCTATTCTCTTTCAGGATCCTATTATTCACTACATACGTATTTGGAAAATGGTTAAATAATAGGGCCACTATATGCTGATTCCATTTTGCACTAACATCGTTTTACATGATAACTCTTTTATGCAGTGTTTTCAGATCATAAAAGATTACCCTCGAAGGTTTATTCAGTGCCAACCTTGCTCAATTAGTGACTAAGGAACCCAAATTTCTAATATCTAATTAGTTAGGAATTGTAATATTACAATTACCAAATGATCAAAAGAGGGTGTATATTTCATATTTTAACACGAAGATAATTAATCCCAAGAAAGTATGAAGCCTCCTTTCATTAGAATCACACACCACTTTCTTTTTTTTTTCTTTCTTTCGCACAACGCGCTTTCTTTTTGCATTAGTTTTGTTTTCTATTTATTTGATATATATCATATCATCACCAGATAATGTTCATAATTTTGTCATTGTGTCCAATCTTTTGACCATGTTAAATTGGATGTACTTTAATCATACAAAGAGTTATCATTTACCTTTAATTTGCTTTATTTCCAAACTCCTAGCTTTAATTATGTGCGTGCGTGTAAAATTTATCAAGAAAAGATAGATTAATAAAGCGTGCAAAAGAATCACACTTCACACATTATCGTCCTAGTCTTGATTTTAGCTTTGTTTTTCTTGTTTCTCCATCATATTTGAAGGTTTTTTCATTTTTCCTTTTCTCATTATTTTTTTTTTTTGCCAAATTGTAAATTTGATTATCAACAAGTGTTGACCGTATAGTGATAATAAGCAAGGCTTTTTTATCGTTTAAATAAAATAAATTTCTTAATTTTTAATTTGAGTAATAAGTAGAAGATTATTTGCAAATTTCGTTAGCAGTGCTATTTTTGCAAGCTACGCCTGCGAAGAAAGGAACAAGTTTTGGCCAACCATATTTTGCATGTAATGCTTGATAAGTTGCAAACAAATTTAATTAAATGGAGTTTTTGGAAGCACAATCAACGAAATCGAAAAAAATTCGTTCAAACCTATTTCAAATTCGCAGCCATAGCAAGGGAAATGAAAGTAATTTTTATTTATTGTTTCACTCGATTTTTGGTAACTTTTACAAGGTGTCGAATCAAACTTGTATCAAGATCTCAATTCAGAGAGCAAATACGACTCTTCTGAAAAAGAGTAGGCTCGAGCTTAGAATTATTTAGTGTTAGTGTTGAAGTGAATTGCATTGAACTACTGGAGACAAATTATAGCAAATAAAAAAAATATGTAAAATAAATAAAAATTTTAAATAAATGAAAACGTAAGATTGAAATTAAAAGAAAACATAATAACAATAAAATATTAAAAACAAGAAAATTAAAAATACAAAATAAATAAAAGCGTAAAAATTAAAATTGAAAGGAAACAAAATACTTAAAAAAAAGAGGTCTAAATAAAATGCATTAAAGCAAATAAATGAAAAGAAAACAAATAATAAAAAACGGAAAAAAGAAAACAAAAGAAAATAAAAGTGGGCTTCATGGAGACTGAAAATTTTAGCGGACTTTAGTGTGACGATGTAGTGTATTTAGCATTATTTTATTATCTGGTAGTCAAATATGTTCAAAATATATAGAATAGATCAAGTAACATAACGTTATCACAAACAATCAACAATAATCTACATGATCCAATTGTTTTACCAGATAAGCTCGGGAAGACAAAAATCAAGGAAATTCCAAGTCCATTCCCTATACCACCATAACTTAATCTTCAAATAGACAAATTATACACCACATATAACGAGATCATATGCCTCCTAGGCTCTTCCGTATCCAACCAAATCCCTTAAAACTTTAAGCAATAATATAAGCATAAAAATTAATTATTCTAAAGACTAAAATAAAGTAGAGAAGTAAAATTATGATAAGATCATTAGTAATAGTATAATTGAATTTGTATCTATATGTGTGTGTAAAAATTGGTAATGGATGACATAATCAGAACTAACGAGATTTATGCTGAGAGAGAGAATAGAAAATGTAAACTGTGATGAATGAATACTGAGATAGAAAGCACAGACCAGAGGTTATGAAGGAGACTCCTATTTTTTATACCGATTTGAACTCAATACCTTCCATAAAAGTTATAAGTTAAGAAAGGAGAAAATATAATGAAAAGTTTGATTTTTAATTATGTTTTTTTAAGGTTTATGTATGGATATGTTGATGTTACATAAGATATTATCTTTTTATTTTTCCTATATGCTTTCCCTCTTGCCTATATGCTTTACAAGAAATGTTCATATTACATGCCATGCCATATGACTTTTTTTTTAAATCTCGTGCGTGGGCTAGGGATAGATATGGAGGTGTCACATAGCACTCATACTGAGACTTTAGGTTCTCATCCCTTTTTTTTCCCATACTATCTCGAGAGGAACATGGCACATCGAATGGAGACGACGCAGCATCTCCCGAGGGTAACTTCTGATTATGACCCCTTAAAGCACGCGTGGGTAGTTACGACCACTACTACCGTACTTCAAACTATTTACTTAGGTCCGGATTTCGCAAAAGAAGACTGATAAACCCATATTTTATGATATAATTTGTGCTGAATTTAAGTGTTTTATTCAATCCTTCACCCACTTATGCATGTGAAATTGCATGGTTTTACCTTCCCTTCCTTATTATGAGATGTATGTGAAAAACATGTTTTCTAGGCTTTAAAAGTATTAATTTTAATTATCTTTTATTGCCATTCGATGCCGTGATTCATGTGTTGAGTAATTTCAGATCTTCTAAGGCAAGAATGACTTAAAGGATGAAAAGGAAACATGCAAAAATGGAAGGAAAATATAAAACGGAGTGTTTGAAGAAACTGACAGCGACACGATCGCATGGGCGACGTGGCCGCATGCTAGCGCGAAATGGCAATAATGCGATCGCATGATTGACGTGGACGCATGACTGAAGCAACCGCGTGACAAGGAAAATTCCACATGACGCGACCGCGTGACCCACGCGAACGCGTGACAGAGGCCACGCACCAGAAATTACAGAAAGCGATCCCAGCAATTTCTGAAGCCCTTTTTGGCCTAAATCCAAGTCCAGAAAGCACAGACTAGAGGTTATGAAGTGGGGAAATGCATCCGAAAGGAGGGGGAGCTAGCCAAATTAGTTACTTTTCATAGTTTAGATATAGTTTTAGTGAGAGAGGTTCTCTCCTCTCTCTTAGGATTTAGAAATTAGGATTTTTTAGAAATTAAGGATTTAATTCAACTCTTCATATCAGGTTCAATATTCCTTTATTTTGACCTCTCTTCTACTTTAAGATACTTTAATGCTTTTATTTATGTTTGATTTATGTTGCCCAATTGGCTTATGAATATTTTCCATGTTAGATTTGACTGCTTTGAATGAATGTTATTTGAGGTATTCCAGATATTTATGATTTTAATTTAGCTTTCTACATTCCTGGCTTGGGTTAAGAAATCAGTAACTCTTGAGTTATCAAACTCAACGTGATCGATAATCGCTATCTTTGCTAATTAGCTTGAACTTCTATAATCCCAATCTTTTTCTAGGAATTAACTAGGATTTGAAGATCAACTTAATTAGTCACTTGACCTTCCCTGGCATTAGAAAAGGTTAACTAAGTGGAATTAAGATTCAATTTTCATCATCATTGATAAGGATAACTAGGATAGGACTTCAAGTTTCTCATACCTTGCCAAGAGTTTATTTTACAGTCATTTATTTATTTTATTTTTCATTTATCATGCTTGTTCCTCATTCTCAAAACCCCCAATTTACAAAACTCATAACCAATAATAAGAACACACCTCCCTGCAATTCCTTGAGAAGACGACCCGAGGTTTAAATACTTCAGTTATCAATTTATTTAGGGGTTTGTTAATTGTGACAACCAAAACGTTTGTAAGAAAGGTTGATTGCTTGGTTTAGTAACTATACTCACAACGAGAGTTTACTATAACTTCTAAACCATCAATCATCAGTTCTTCAAAGACCCCCAGCTGCCCGTCGTGACCCTCCTAGATACGAACGCTTCAGCACTCAAGAAATGGTCACCCAAGGTGATATGTCTCGACTTAGACTCCGAGGCAGAGGAAGAAGAATCCGACAGCCCTAACCAGGAGGAGGACCCAATGGAGGAAGATCTAGAGGAAGAGTTAACCTCTTGCGGAAGTCCAAAGGTGGAGTACATGCCCTATTCCCCCGCTTCGGCACCTCGTCGGACCTTAGTTCACTCCACACAACTGGATCGGATCTTTATTACACGGAAAAGTGTTGGAGGAAGACTTCTAATACCTCGTTTGATGAACTACTGAAGAGTCCAGACTAAGGATAGGACATGATGTATAGTTGGGAGTTTTCTTCTATGAAACATTTTAGGATGAATTGGTTTTCTTTTTACCTTTTGGCATTTTCTTATTTTAGAACCGTACTCATGGAAACTTGGTTGTTATTCTATTTGCTCGAACCTCTTTAAGTGTTTTCAATTTAGTCATTTCAGTGCTATTTAAACTTCAGGCGTATTTTCCTCCTTCCTTGCGTAGCACTTGAGTTCATTAGTTTTCTAATCAAGTGTGACACCCTATTTAAAGGCCTTTAAGGATGGAATTTTACTTAGGGTGTTACATTAATGGTATCAGAGTGCAGTCGATCCTAGGGATCCTATCTTAGGAGTTACAACTAATAAAACTTCTCCCTATGGTTATCCTTGAACAGGAAACCTATTGCAAGCTGTGGACGCCCACGTGGCTCGAGCTCGAGCTCCTCAAACCTAGCAAAGCACATGAAGGAGATGGTTAAGGCAATAAAGGAGCAAGCCCAAGCCACCACTCTGATGGCCCAACAGCTGTCCACTAGGGACAGAGATCCCAACATTCCCAGGCTAGAAGTGGGACAGACCCGTACAACTTTTGCTAACTTCAAGAAGATCGGTCCGCCTGAGTTTCGTGGAGCCCTCGACCCTGATATAGCAGAAGAATGGCTGACAGAAATAGAAAAGGTATTCACAATTTTTTCATGCACTAAGGAGCAGCAAGTGAGCTACGCTACCTTCATGCTCAAAGCTGATGCCGAGTTCTGGTGGGATGGAGCAAGACGGCTGTTGGAGGATGCTGGAACAGATATCAATTGAGCCACCTTCAAAGAAGCTTTCTACAAGAAGTACTTCCTCCTTTCTATTCGAGAGTCCAAGGAGATGGAGTTTCTTCAGCTGAGGCATAATAGGATGAGTATTGCAGAGTACACAGAGAAGTTCGATAGACTCTGCAAATTTTCTGCCATGTATAAGGCTAATCCAGATGAAAAGTGGAAGTGTATAAAGTATCAAAGAGGGCTCAGGGCAGAAGTCCTAACCGCAATAGCCCTACTAAAAATCGGGGAGTTCTCATCCCTTGTTAGCAAATTCCAGGTGATCGAAGAATGCACCAAAAAGCTAGCGTCAGAAAGAAGCGAGGCTTTCAAGAAAAGGCAACTGAATTAAGAATCATCTCAGTAGCCACTGCAGAACAAGGCCTTTCTTGGAAAACCTACAGGAAGGCAACCTCAACAGGACATGGATCCCCAAGAACCTCCCACTGATGCCTCACTAAAAACCACCGAACTCAAGGAGTGTGCTTCATGTGGGAAGCAACATAGGGGTAGGTGTCTTATCGGGCAAAATGTCTGCTTCCGGTGTTTTCAGTCGGGGCATATCGCCAAGGAATGCCCAGCAGTTCCCCCACCCCCTGCCAATCCACCACAGCGCCAGGGGCGAGTCTTTGCCCTCAGCAGCGAGGAAGTCCACAGGTCAGAAGATCGAATCGAGGGTAAGTGCACAATTAATGGAGTTCCTTTAACTATTCTAGATGATACTGGTACTCCTCATTCGTTCATATCCCTCTCCGCTACTAGTAAGATTAGCTTACCCATCGCTATGCATCTTACTAATAACCTTTATTGACCAATTTAGGATGTAGAATTTGGGGACAAATTCCTTTTTTATGGGGGTGGTAATGTAACAACCTCCCTTCACCCCTTCTAGAAACAAAATTAAATTCAAATTTTGAAAATCAGTTAGGAGATGAGTTTAGAATTTTGAATTATGGATAGGAATCTAATAATCGCCCTTCTTTTGAATTTAAAATTATCCCAACCACCCTATCACTAAATGTATATAAATAGGGGTGCACCTATATGTAGAAAATCACTTCTCAAAAAAATACCAATCCTCTCCCTTCTCTCTCTACAAAAAATATATCCTGTGTGCAAACACAAGAAGCAAGCTCATAGGCAATAAAGAAGCGATACAAAAAGAGTAGGAAATTATGTTTTTTTAATGCTTGGCATGTGTTATGTTCTATTTTTATTTTCTTCCATTCACGAATGTTGTCATGGCAATAATTATCTTTCACGCATCCTTTATCCATGTTGATCATGTCTGTCCATCATGTCATTCATGTCTTCTTGAATCATTAGTACATGTCTCCTTATGATGTTCATTCAATTATTTACTATACCCATTTTTGTGCTCTTTCATATGATTATATTGTTAATATTCTCTTAGGGTCGAGAGTACATGCCTTCTTATAATACTTATTCAACTATTTAATATACGCCATTTATTATGTGCTCTCCTATATTATTATATTATTAATATCTTCTTGGAGCCGAGAGTACATGCCTTCTTATAATGTCTTGTTCAACATACCATATTCTATTATATGCATATATGTGATCTCTTATATCAATATATTATTATTACTCCTTTAAGGTCAATAGTACATGCTTTCTTATAATATTTTATTCAAATATTTAATATACCTTATTCTTATTATGTACACTTATATGATGGTTTGCACTATTATATTACTCCTTTAGGATCGAGAATACATAACTTCTTTAATATTTTGTGCAATTATTTAAAATGCCTGATTTCTTGTACTTTGATATGACCTCTTTCAATCCATGCTATTATATTACCAAGATCTTTTAATTAGAAAATTCATACATATGCTAGAGTCTCATGTATCCCTTTTCTTCTATTGTATGTTTAAACAAACCTAATTGTAAATTAAACTGAGGGGATGATCCTTCGGTAAGGGAAGGTGACCCCCAAAGATAAGATAATTGAAATGATCCTTCGATAAGGAAAGATGATTGGTAAATCTTTAGGATAAGAACCTTCGGTAAGGGAAGGGGACTCCCACATTTTTATACCGATTTGAGCTCAATACCCTCCATAAAAGTTATAAATTAAGAAAGAAGAAGGCACAAATGAAAGCTTGACTTCTATGTTTTTCCTTAGATTTAATTATGATTATGTTGATGTTATCATTCTATCTTCCTATATGTGTCCCTTTTTTTTTTGCACACATGTTTTACAAAAGAAAAGATGCATACTACATGCCATGTTATACGCTTCTTTTTTTAAAATCCTGCACGTGGGCTGGAGATGGATATAGAGGTGTTGCATAGCACTCCTACTGAGACGCTAGGTTCTCACTCCCTTTCTTTTCCCATACTGTCTCCAGAGGAACATGGCACAGCGGATAGAGACGACGCAGTGCCCCCCGAGGGTAACTTCTGAGTATGACCCCTCAAAGCACGCGTGGGTAGTTGCGACCACTACTACCGTGCTCCAGACTATCTATTTAGGTCGAGAACCCGTGGAAGAAGGACCCCAACTGCCCGTCGTAACCTTCCTAGATA
>NC_029774.3:48386810-48390496 GCF_000817695.3 Arachis duranensis
TATTACTTTTCTCACTATATCACTCTTATTTCCACAGTCAAAATTCTCAAAACACTACTACACACATTGAATTTTTTTTAATATTGGGTTGCTAGTGGTGTATCTCACAAAAATTATTGGGAAGGCGTGTATTATGCTATTGTGGTTGGCAGTTGTTCGAGGTTGGAAGTCGCACAACTAGAAAACTACTTAATACAGACAGATTTTCAGATAGATTTGGTCTGTATTACAGACAAATTTTTTGTTACCGGCAAAATTATCGACAGATTTTGACCTTCTGTAAAAGTCTCATCGAAAATTATTTACTGACAGATTTTTCCTCGGTAATTTTTTCCCTCCATTTTCCTGGAACATCAAACTTTTTGACAGATTTTTCGTCGGTAATTAGAGACAAATTTTTCGATGGATTTTCCGTCGGTAATTAAAGACAGATTTTCCGATGAGACAGCCACACCTTCAGCTGCCCCTTCTTCTTCCACTGCTGCACCTGCCCCACCCACTGCACCTCCAGCTGCCCATGAGCCTATTTACCATTTGGTGCATCAATTGTTCGCCCACTTGGACCGCATGGAGCGTCGCAACAAGCGACGCTATGAGCACCTCAAGTTGATGATCCGGTCTGGCAGCGACATTCCCTCCGAACCTGACACCCCTTCTGATACATCTGAGGCGGAGGCATACGATCATGAGGAGCAGGCACCACACCAGAGCAGGTTGTGCCACACACTGAGGCACCACACCAGATACAGGCCATAGATACTGCGATTCCTATCCAGGCAGACCCTCCTCTGCAGCAGACAGATCCTCATACCCTCATCCAATCTGCAGATCCTCAGACCACCACCGAGACACCAGCAGCCCATCCTTCCGGAGATGACACTTCATCACACCCTGCTTGAGTGAGCATCGAGGACGATGCTATTATTTAAGTGTGGGGAGGTTGCCATCTCTGACATCTATTTATTTTGGTGAACTACTACAAAATCTCTTTTTATTTTAGCTATTTTCTGTATTTTTGCACATTTTTCTCTCTTTTTCTTTTGACTATATTTTTGTATTATGCACTTTGAGCTATATGTATACATCTTGGATATTTTAGCTTGATTTGCACCTTAGTTTACTAGTTATATTTTAAGTGGATTAATTAGTATAATTTACCCTTTTTAGCATATGATAGTTTAGCTTAGATTGAAAAGAAAAAGGAAGTAAGCTAAGAGACTTTAACAGAATAAAAACAATCCACATACCTTGTATATATAGCATTACATGTTAATCAGTTAACAACATTTTATCAAGAAGGAACACTAAAACTTTAAGGCCATCCAATATATTTTACATTGAGAATAATGGAAACTCTTAATTCTACTTGCATGCCATACATAACTGATATATGATTTATGATCTTGAGAACACACAGCCTGTGAGTTTTGAGCTTAATTGTATGGTTACATTTAAACCATAATATTTTATTCCTGTGTGTTCTGCCCTTTTTATTTATTTTGGTGTTCTTTACTTTGTTTTAATCTATATGTCCAATTATAGAATATAGATACATACCAAGAAAGCGATTGAGGCCATTGTTTGATTCTAGCTCACCATTTCCAAATTAGCCTACCTTCTACATCACCCTTGTTAGCCCCCTTGAGCCTTTAAATCTCCTCTTGTTTTATAACCACATTACTAGCCTTAAGCAGAAAAACAAAATAAAACTCCTAGGTTGAATCCTTGGTTAGCTTAAGATAGATATTGTGTATAATTTAAGTGTAGAAAATTTTATGGGAATATGAGATGATAGAAAAAGTAGGAAGATAAATTGAATAAGTTATGAAAAATTTGGGAAGCATGCTCATGTGAAATCAAAATAATTAAAATTACCATGTGCATTAAAAAAAAAGGTTTTTATTTTCAATAAGGGGACACAAATCCCCCAGTTACAAAATAAAAAGAGTTAATGCACATGGGGTAATGTTAAATTTTAATACATGAGTTTGCAACATAAAGTGGGAAAATATGGGAAAATAGGTAAAGAAGATTTGCTTTACAAAATATGTATGTTAGGTGAGATCTTAGACTAATGAAGGATTCACTTAATTAGCTCACTTAGCCTTATACATATACCCTTACCTTTACCTTGGCCCCATTACAACCTTAATTAAAGACCTCATGATTTTTTGTATGCCTATATTCTATAATTGTTGATTGGTTAGATAAAGAACAAAGTTATAGGAAGTAAGAACAAAAAGAAGATTAGAGTGATTAACCCAACAAACACTGAGTGACTAGAGAGTAAACACAAAATCCAGTGAGGGTTCAATAGCTCATCACCATATATCTCTACTTCTATTATTAATTGTCTTGCAAGTTTGAAAAATATTTTATTTACCCATCTCAATTGTAAAAGTGCCTTAACATTATCTAAGGTTGGCTATACATATATGATTCCTTGAGAATGTGAATTAATTTAACTACATGTAAAGTTTTATATATAAGTGGATAATAACTAGATTTGCATGACTCATTTAGGTAGATGCATTTAGAATAGATTGCATTGGATGAGATTCCACCACTTTACCTTACTCTTTATCTTAAATTTAGCATGAGGACATGCTATTGTTTAAGTGTGGGGAGGTTGATAAACCTATATTTTATGATATAATTTGTGCTTAATTTAAGTGTTTTATTCAATCCTTCACCCACTTATGCATGTGAAATTGCATGGTTTTACCTTCCCTTCCTTATTATGAGATGTATGTGAAAAACATGTTTTCTAGGCTTAAAAAGTATTAATTTTAATTATCTTTTATTTTCATTCGATGCCGTGATTCGTGTGTTGAGTAATTTCAGATCTTTTAAGGCAAGAATGACTTAAAGGATGAAAAGGAAACATGCGAAAATGAAAGGAAAGCATAAAACGGAGTTTTTGAAGAAACTGACAGTGACGCGATCGCATGGGCGACGCGGCCGCATGCCAGCGCGAAATGGCAATGACGCGATCGTATGATTGACGCGGACGCATGACTGAAGCGACCGCGTGACAAGAAAAATTTCACATGATGCGACCGCGTGACCCACGCGGACGCGTGACAGAGGCCACGCACCAGAAATTACAGAAAGCGATCCCAGCAATTTCTGAAGCCCTTTTTGGCCCAAATCCAAGTCCAGAAAGCACAGACCAGAGGTTATGAAGTGGGGAAATGCATCCGAAAGGAGGGGGAGCTAGCCAAATTAGTTACTTTTCATAGTTTAGATGTAGTTTTAGTGAGAGAGGTTCTCTCCTCTCTCTTAGGATTTAGAAATTAGGATTTTTTAGAAATTAAGGATTTAATTCAACTCTTCATATCAGGTTTAATATTCCTTTATTTTGACCTCTCTTCTACTTTGAGATACTTTAATACTTTTATTTATGTTTGATTTATGTTGCCCAATTGGCTTATAAAAATTTTCCATGTTAGATTTGACTGCTTTGAATGAATGTTATTTGAGGTATTCCAGATATTTATGATTTTAAGTTAGCTTTCTACATTCCTGGCTTGGGTTAAGAAATTAGTAACTCTTGAGTTATCAAACTCAACGTGATCGATAATCGCTATCTTTGCTAATTAGCTTGAACTTCTATAATCCCAATCTTTTTCTAGGAATTAACTAGGATTTGAAGATCAACTTAATTAGTCACTTGACCTTCCCTG
>NC_029774.3:48396178-48430135 GCF_000817695.3 Arachis duranensis
TATTACTTTTCTCACTATATCACTCTTATTTCCACAGTCAAAATTCTCAAAACACTACTACACACATTGAATTTTTTTTAATATTGGGTTGCTAGTGGTGTATCTCACAAAAATTATTGGGAAGGCGTGTATTATGCTATTGTGGTTGGCAGTTGTTCGAGGTTGGAAGTCGCACAACTAGAAAACTACTTAATACAGACAGATTTTCAGATAGATTTGGTCTGTATTACAGACAAATTTTTTGTTACCGGCAAAATTATCGACAGATTTTGACCTTCTGTAAAAGTCTCATCGAAAATTATTTACTGACAGATTTTTCCTCGGTAATTTTTTCCCTCCATTTTCCTGGAACATCAAACTTTTTGACAGATTTTTCGTCGGTAATTAGAGACAAATTTTTCGATGGATTTTCCGTCGGTAATTAAAGACAGATTTTTCGACGAATTTTTTGTCGGTAATTAGCAACAGATTTCTTGACAGATTTTTCGTTGGTAATTGGAATCTTGGAAAATCATTGCAAACTCTGAATACAGACAGAAAATCCGTCTGTAAATCGGTGAGTAAGGTAAAATAGAAATTTTTTAAAAAATTTTTCATTGCAAAATAAACCCTTTTTTCATACAAAATAAATATAAATTGAATAAATATAAAATTTTATCTAATTTGTATTCGAATATTTATAATATTTCAAAAAAAAAAAAAACAAATTCATCATGTTATCAAACTAAAAGAAAAGTACTATAAACAAGCAAGTCAATATAATTCAAAAATATAAACAAAGTGTATTGATACATCAACTATAATTCTCAGTATTTTATTCAACCATACTAAAACTATCAGCTATAGTCTTCTGTGTCATCTTCATTCTCATCATCATCATAGTCCTCATCCGAAGAGATTGAGGGTGGCGACGGGGGCGGTGGTAGTGGAACAACACTGAAACTACAAAATTCAATCATGGTCCTCATTCTAAGATCTCTATTTCAGCTCGCAAACATGCAGAAATCTGAAATCATGCCTTTCTTATTGAAACAAAGAGATGCATCTTTTCTGCATCCACAATTTTCATGGTTTCCTTTGCATAAGCCATAACATGAACTAGATCTTTTTGTGGAGTAACGAGGGAATCCATGTATGCCTTCCTTACTTCAGTATTAACATTGAACTTTCTAACACTAAGGTTTATGCATTCCTGTCAAGAATTAAATAGGGGGTTGGCACTATAAATTGATAAAATAAGGATAATGTGTTGCATGATTAGGGTAACCTCCAAATATTGTAATGTATGCCAATTTTGTAACTTATGCTCAATGCACAAAGCGTGCTAAAGGTTAGTTTGACGGGCAGAATCATAAAATGGGGAAACACTGAGAATCATGACGAATCAGAATTATAACGGTACCTTAACAAGTTCTTTGGATAAGCCAGATGCTCCATGAAGCACCAGGAACACTCCTTTTTTCTAGCTCAATGCATGTAGTTCCTAAACAAATTTAGAATGTCAGTTTCAGAATTGATGAAAAAACATAAATTTCTGTTCAGGTATTGTCTTCAAAGTTTTATATCCTTTTTTCTTTTAAGAAAATGATAATATATAATAAAGTTTCATAAAAAATATAATTAGAAAATTATTATTACCTTCAGTAAATCAAATTTGAGATTTGGACCATTTGCAGTATTTTCCATGCACATTTCCAATACACACTGCCAAAGCATCTATGCCGATCTCATTGATGAATTTTTTTTGCCTGAAATTGATGAGAACAATGTTAATAGATTTAGCAATTTCAAGCACAGAAGAAAATTTGAGTTGATAGTATAGAGAAAGATAATAACCATCTTAACATTTGTTACCTTTACTTCATATTCTTCCACAGTCAAATCATCTTCTGTGCCAGGAAACCTTCCTAGCTCAGCTTCAATCAATATCCCTTTCGAGTGAGCCAGAAGTGATATAAATTTTGTGTATACAGTGTTTTCATTGAAGGAAAGATGTGAACCATCTACCATCACAAAATTGAATCCCTAATATCATTGCATCACAGATGCATTTTCATCTTAGAGAATTATGGAGATCATAAAGCAAAAACTAAACATGAATGCACCGCATCATTTTTGTGATTAAAATGGTTTCTATAAGCAGGAATTAAGTTTTCCAAACAAGCAAATTACCAGATCAAGAGCTCCCACAAGATCAAACTCTATTTCACTTGGTCATAAACGTGCTCATAATACCATAGTATTTAATTTATCATGACGTGTATTCTCATACGTAATAAATTTATCATAACGTGTCAAAATTGAATTGAAGTCCATATGTTACTCAATCAACCAATGATAGACTAAAATATGCAAGGATCTCTATTAATCTTACCATTTGACAAGCCAAAACACATGGTAAATGTACAAAATTTAGTTGCTTTTGATCTCTATTAATCTTACCAAGTCCTTAACATGTTTTCAGCCATGTTTGCAAATGCATAAGGGCTTATGTTAGATAGTGCACTAACAAAGTTGTATATGTTGATCTTCTCCGGGTTTGTGTATGGTGAACCACCCCTTTTAAGGACTAAGACTCTTGCACCTTGTGAAAGTGTTACTGCTAGTGGAGAACCATATGTTCCTCCACCAATTATTATATAATCATAATATAAGATTAGTGATTCCAATGTTGCTTCTTTCACAAACTTGAACTTTGGAGCTGCATAAATGGAACAGATCAAAGAAAATTAAGTGACTTACATATGATTAGATCTAATAATGATGATAAAAAAATAATGTTTACCATTTTCAAAATGAAATTTTTCAGAATAAGATAAACTAATAAAGAAAAGGCTCTAAATAAAAAATGAGCATTTAAATGTCTTCAATACCAACCCATTATTGATGGACAACTTCACTTGATAGATGGTAGAATAATTGTGCAGGGTTAATGAACTGAACTCTCTTTTTATATAAGATATAATGTAATATTATCATAACCAGAACATTATTTAAATGAATGCTTCATAAACCACCACCCTTTATTTGCTCTTGCAATTATAATTTGTTTGGTCAACAACATCTAATTTGCAACGCCAACTCCATACAAAGACTCAGTGTTCTTGGAACTTGTTGAAAATATACCCTCCAACTAAAATACTAATGGGGACGGGAATGAACCATCTTGTTTCTGAGACTCTTCATCAAACAACTTACGTGCATCATTCCAAATGCTTTGATTAAATAAAAAATTCATCACAGCAACCAAATAAATCACAAAAACAAAGGCAAACGCTAGCTTAATCCCAAATCGAAAATGAAATTAAGCAGCAATTAAACTAACACGACATGAAAATTACGTTGTAATAATAGAATTTCATTGTATCAAAAAATGGAAAAAAATATAGTATAAAATTCAAATACTCACCATCGGTGTTGGGTTTGAAGAGAAGAAAAGTCACTGAAGGAGGATTAGGGTTTGTATTTGATGAGCGGATATTTTATATGCTTTTTTCATATAGTTTTCATTATGTTTTGTTTAAGTTTTATTAGGTTTTCATAGGTTTTAGTGCAAAATTCACATTTTTTATTCAACTTTGAGTTTGTGTGTTTTATGGTGATTTCAGATATTTTCTGGTTGAAATTGAGGAGCTTGTGCAGATGCTGTCAAGATCTGACCTCTGTGCACTCGAAGGAGCTTTTTTGGAGCTACAGAAGTCCAAATGGTGTGCTCTCAACGGCTCTAGAGAGCTAACATCCAGGGCTTTTCAAAAATAGATAATAGTTCGAACTTTAGTTTAGAAATGAAGGCCCAAAACTGGCATTCAACACCAGCTACCAGCCCCATTCTTGGCGTCCAGCGCCCACAGGGAAGCAACTGGCATCCAACGCCCAAAAGGGAGTGCTTAACCAGGGTTCAATGTCCCTAAGGGGTACTAGCTCGTGGGAGGCACTCAAGCTTCCCACTTTTACGTTTTCCATTGTATTTTCGAACAGCATGAGTCACTGACCTCCTAAGGTTAAGGTTAGGAGCTCTGCTGAGTTTCATGGATTAATAATATTACCGTTCTAGTTCAATATGTATGATTCTATTCTCTTATGCATTCTCGTTCTTCATCTCATGAATTGAGGGTGACCTGTGACAATCACTCTTGTTCTACATGGGTTTCGTGCTAGTCCTGACTCGGATAGCGTTGAACCAATGCTAGAGATTGCATTGCGGATTCCAATAGAGTACCTGTGCAACTTTGGATATGTGACATAAAATTCCATTGACCATGGGTAAGTGAGGTCTCTATGATGTTAAGGCTAGAGTCAGAGAAGCAGCACTTTCTGATCTGGAAAATCTGCCTTGTCTGAGGCACCTCGAGTAGGAACGTGAAGGGGGGTGGATTGCTTAGAGCTTCATCTTCTGCTACAGTGAGAAACCTAGAAGTTGCTTGATGAGAGGACATGAGTCATCTCAACATGGTGGATTGCTGTAGTGGAGGAGGTTAACTTGATGAGAGGAAATGAGTTAATCACTTACGGCTGTCGTTGAAGGAATCAGAAAGTTATTGAAGTAGACAGTAAGAAAAGTTAATCTGGAAAGACAAGGCATCTCTGAAGTCTCAACCATTCTCATACCGTTGATTTCTCATCTATCTAATAACATTTTATTTATTTATTTTGTTTTATGCATTTTTTGTGACAAACTATAATTTATATCTGCCTCACTAAGATATGCAAGGTAACCACTGCTTGCTTAAACCAATAATCTCCGTGGGATCAACCCTCACTCACCTGAGGTATTACTTGGTTGACCCGGTATATTTGCCAGTCTATCTGTGTGAATTTTGCGGAGCTAGTTTCGTGCACCAAGTTTTTGGTGCCGTTGCCGGGGATTGTTCGGATTTGACAAACAACTGGATTACCTTGTTGCTTAGATTAGGTACTTTTTACTTTTGTTTGGGTTTTTTGTTTTTTTTTAAAACTTTTTCAAAATATTTTCTTTTCTTTATTGATCTTTATCTTTTGTTTGAGTCTTTTGTTCTTGTTCTTGTTAAAGTTTTGATCTTTCTTGATTTCTTTTCAAAAAAAAAATTTCAAATTTAGTCATTTGTTTGAGTCTAGTGTCAATTTTTAAGTTTGGTGTCCCTTGTGTGTTTATCTTTTCTTTAAAATTTTCAAATTGTTCTTAGTATTCTTTCATGGTATTTAAGTTGTTCTTTTTTTCTTGTTTTGATCTAAAAAGTTTTAAGTTTGGTGTCTTTTGGTGTTTGTTTTCTTATTTTCAAAAATTAGTGTCTTTTGATCTAAAAATTTTAAGTTTGGTGTCTTTTGGTTGTTTTTCTCTTTCTTCATTAATTCAAAAAAATAAAAAATTATTATCTTTTCTGTCTTCAATTCAAAATATTTTCAAAAATTTCAACCAAAATTTCAAATTTTAATTTCAAACTCATTATCTTATCTTATCTTAATTTCAAATTTCAAATTTCAAATCTTATATTTTTCAAATCTTTTCAAATCTTTTCTTTTAAGTTGATTCTTTCTTATCTTATTTTTTTTAAAATTTAAAATTCAAAACTTTTTGAAATCTTTATCTTATCTTTTGATTGAATTTTAAATCATTATCTTATCTTATCTTAATTTTAAATATCAAAATCAAATCTTTTTAAAAAATCAAATTGTTTTCAAATTCTTTATCTTATCTTGTTTCAAATTCAAAATTCAAAATTTAAAATTCAATTTTCAAAATCTTCATCTTATATTGTTTCAAATTCAATATTCAAAATTAAAATTTTAAAATTCAAAATTCAATTTTCATTCAAAATTAAATCTTTTTCAAATCTTATCTTATTTTCAAATCTATCTTAAGTAGTTACTTGTTTTCTCTTTCTTCTTTTTCAAAACTTCCTAACTAATTTCTCTCTCTTCTATTTTCGAAAACTTCTCACCTCTTTCTCTCTCTTCTTTTTCGAAAATCATCCATTTAATTTTCAAATCTTTTTAATTAATTAGCTTTTAATCCCCTTCTTAGTTTTTATTTTAATTAATAAATAAAATAAAAACAAAAATATTTTAATTCTAGTTTCCCTATTTACTTCTTAACATCCAATCTCTCCTACCTTTCTTCACCATGAACCCAAATAGCAATGAACAGTTCAGAAGAACTTTGGGGTTCTACATGGTCCGCACTCCTGACTTCTATGGGAGAAGTACCAGTATACCTCCCATTGGAGCAAGTAATTTTGAGCTAAATCCTCAACTCATTATTCTGGTGTAGCAAGACTGCCAGTACTCTAGACTTCCACAGGAAGAACTTATTGAGTTCCTGGCAAACTTCTTACAAATTGCTGACACAGTACACACTGAGGGAGTAGATCAGGATGTCTATAGACTACTAATCTTTCCCTTTGCTGTAAGAGACCAAGCAAAGAGGTAGTTAGATAATCAACCAAATCTAGCTTGAAAACATAAAAATAGCTAGTAGACAAGTTTCTAAATCAATACTTTCCCCCAAGGAAATTAACCCAGTTAAGGGTTGACATCCAAGGCTTCAAGCAAGAGAATAATGAATCTCTTCATGATGCCTGGGGGAGGTATAGAAGAATGCTACGAAAATGCCCCATTGAAATGTTTTCAGAACGGGTGCAATTAGACATCTTTTACTATGGCCTCACAGATATAGCTAGGATGTCTCTAGACTACTATGCTGGCGGTTCTATACATATAAGGAAAATAATTGAAGAAGCTCATGAACTTATTGAGACAGTTGCAATGAATCAACATCTATACTCGGCTGATGAGACTTCCATAAAAGGAGAGTTAAGAAAATATTTACTGAGTCCAACCCTCCAAAACAAGATGGCCCATTGACTCAGCAGTTACACGCCATTGCACAGTAGTTACTGGAATTACAAGAGGCTTTGTGAGAAACTCAGGCTTCCAACAGGAATGTAGAAGCCCAGCTGAGTCAAACAAGACAGTAATTATCTAAGCAAATAAAATATGAATGTCGGGAAATCCAACTGAGGAGTGAAAAAACATTGAACACCCAACCTCAGAGGAATAGGAGACCAGAAGAAGAAAAGCTAACAGAAGACAACCAGGCTATTGTCCAAGATACCTCTAAGGACGTTGAACGCCCAGGGAGGAATGTCATTGGCGTTCAACTCTAAGAAGGAGGCAACACCTCTGGCATTGAACGCCCAAGAGGGGATAGTGTTCATGGCGTTGAACGCTAGGAATGGAGCAGTGCTCCTAGCATTGAACGCCATGAAGGGGGCAGGAAGGGCATTGAACGCCCAACCAGGGATGGTCAAACACATGCAAGTGCTGATAAGACACTTCCAAAGCAAGCTACTAAACCCCCTTTCATTTCAGTAGGCATTCAACCTATATCAACTAAAGTTGATGAATACAGGGCAGAGATGCCATATCCTCCAAAACTTCACCAAGCGGAAAAGGATAAACAGTTTGCCCGCTTTGCAGATTATCTCAAGATACTTGAGATCAAGATTCCTTTTGCAGAGACTCTTGAGCAGATACCTTCTTATGCTAAGTTTATGAGAGACATCTTAATTCATAAGTAGGATTAAAGAGAGGCAGAAATAGTCCCCCTCATTGAAGAATGCAGTGCAGTAATCCAAAAGAGCTTACCAGAGAAACTCAAAGACCCTGGGAGCTTTATGATATCATGCACCTTAGGGGATACTTGCACAAAGACAGCCCTATGTGATCTCGGAGCAAGTATTAACTTAATACTTGCGTCAGTAATAACGAGACTCTGTTTAACTCACGAAGCTAAACCTACCTGCATATGTCTTTAACTTGCTGATGGCTCAATTAAGCTTCCATCAGGCATGATTGAGGACATGATTGTTCGGGTTGGACCCTTTGCTCTCCTCACAGATTTTGTGATACTGGAAATGGATGCGCACAAGAGTGCAACCCTCATTCTAGAAAGACCCTTCCTAGCTACAGGACAGACTCTCATTTATGTTTTGAAAGGGGAAGTGACCCAGAGAGTCAATGAGAATGAGTTCATACTAAATGCTGTCAAAACCATGTAGCATCCAGACACTCCAGAGGAATGCATGAGTATTGATATCATTGATTCCCTGGTGGAAGAAGTGAATATGGATGAGGGACTTGAAGAAGAGTTGAATGAAATCTTTTATGATGCTCAGCCTGATTTAGAGGAGCCAGATGAAATAAAGGAACCTCTGAAAACTCTTAAGGAGGAGGACAAGCTTCCTAAAGTCAAGCTAAAGCCATTACCATCCTCCTTAAAATATGCATTTCTCAGAGATGGAGATACTTATCCTGTGATTATAAGCTTTGCCTTAGAACCATAGGAAGAAAAAGCACTAATCCAAGTGCTAAAGACGCATAAGACAGCTCTTGGGTGGACAATAAGTGATCTTAAGGGCATTAGTCCAACTCGATGCATGCACAAGATCCTGCTGGAAGATAACGCCAAACCAGCGGTACAACCACAAAGGTGACTGAATCCAGCCATGATGGAAGTGGTGCAAAAGAAAGTCACAAAATTATGGGAGGCTGGGATTTTTTATCCCATCTCTGACAGCCCCTTGGTGAGCACTGTCCAAGTTGTTCCTAAAAAGGGAGGCATGACAATGATTCACAATGAAAAGAATGAACTGATTCCTACAAGGACAGTTACAGGGTGCCGTATGTGCATTGACTATAGAAGGCTCAATAATGCCACCAGAAAGGATCATTTTCCTTTACCATTCATAGATCAAATGCTAGATAGACTAGCAAGGCATGCATTTTTTTGTTTCCTAGATGGTTATTCTGGTTACAATCAAATTACAATAGATCTACATGATCAAGAAAAGACAGCATTTACATGCCCATATGGTGTGTTTGCTTATAGGCGGATGCCATTTGGCCTGTGCAATGCACCTGCCACCTCTTAGAGGTGTATGTCTTCCATCTTCTCTAATATGGTGGAAAGGTTTCTTGAAGTATTCATGGATGAATTCTCCATCTTTGGAAATTTATTTGATTCCTGCCTTGATCATCTGACCCTAGTTCTCAAACGATGCCAAGAGACAAACCTGGTTTTAAACTGGAAAAATGTCACTTCATGGTGACTGAAGGAATTGTTCTTGGGCATCGGATTTCGAACAAAAGAATAGAGGTGGATCAAGGTACGATGGAGGTAATTGAACGATTACCACCACCCAACAATGTCAAAGGAATTAGAAGTTTCATGGGACATGCAGGATTCTACAGGAGGTTTATAAAGGATTTTTCTAAAATCGCAAAACTTCTATGCAACCTACTAGCTACCCACACTCCATTTGTCTTTGACCAAGAGTATTTTCAACCTACTGCACCTGTCATCTCTGCACCCAACTGGGACTTACCATTTGAACTGATGAGTGATGCCAGTGGCACAGTCCTGGGGCAGAGGCATGACAAGCTTCTGCATGTCATTTATTATTCCAGTCGTGTTTTGAATGATGCGTAAAAGAACTACACTACCACAGAGAAGGAATGACTTATAGTGGTTTATGCCATTGAAAAGTTTAGATCATATTTAATAGGATCTAAGGTCATTATCTATACAGACCATGCTGCTCTCAAATATCTACTCGCCAAGCAGGATTTCAAGCCCAGGCTGATAAAATGGGTACTACTCCTGCAAGAGTTTGATATAGTAATCAGAGACAGAAAAGGGTCAGAAAATCAAGTGGCTGACCACCTATCTCGGATTGAACCAGTAGAAGGGACATCTCCTCCCTCTACTGAGGTATCCGAAACCTTCTCGGATGAGCAACTCTTTGCCATCCGGACAACATCTTGGTTTGCAGACATTGCGAATTACAAGGCTATAAGATTCATCCCTAAGGAATATAGTAGGCAGCAAGCCCGAAAGCTCATTCATGATGCAAGATACTACTTGTGAGATGAACCGTATCTCTTTAAGAGATGCTCGGATGGGATAATCCGCCACTGTGTATCTGAAGAAGAGGGATAGAAAATCCTATGGCATTGTCATGGCTCCGATTATGGAGGACACTTTGGAGGAGAGCGCACAGCCACTAAAGTCCTCCAAAATAGTTTCTACTGGCCCACACACTTCAAGGATTCTCGAGAGTTTGTCCGTCGCTGTGACAGTTGCCAAAGGGCTAGCAATCTCCCTCATGGTCACGACATGTCTCAGCAAGGAGTCCTAGAGATTGAGCTGTTTGATGTATGAAAAATAGACTTCATGTCCTTTCCCTCCTTCATACTTAAACACCTATATCCTTGTGGCCGTAGATTATGTGTCTAAATGGGTTGAGGCAGTCACATCACCCACAAATATTACTAGAATAGTAATGAAGTTCTTTTAAGAGAACATCTTCAGCAAGTTTGGTGTCCCTCGGACACTGATCAATGATGGAGGAACTCATTTCTGTAATAAACAACTTGACTCCGTGCTGAGCCGATATGGAGTTTGCCATAAAGTGGCCACCCCATATCATCCACAGACAAATAGGCATGCTGAAGTCTCAAATAGAGAACTAAAAAGAATCCTAAAAATAATGTAGAATACCTCTAGAAAGGATTGAGCAACAAAGCTTGATGATGCTCTCTGGGAATATAGAACAGCTTTCAAAATCCCTATAGGAACATCACCATATCAATTGGTGTATGCGAAAGGCATGTCACCTGCCATTAGAGCTGGAATACAAGGCCTATTGGCAACCAGACATCTGAACCTTGATGCAAAGGAAGCAGGAGTGAAACGGTTGCTCCAACTAAATGAGTTGGATGAATTCTAACTTGCCGCATTTGAGAATGCAAAGATTTATAAAGAAAGGGCCAAGAAGTGGCATGACAAAAAGATTTTTTCCAAAGTCTTTGAACCTAGACAGAAAGTTCTGCTCTTCAATTCTAGACTAAAGCTCTTCCCTGGAAAGCTTAAGTCATGTTGGACAGGGCCTTTCCTGATCACTAATGTATCACCCTATGGTTATATAGAACTCCAGTGCAATTACTATGATAAACGATTTACTGTCAATCACCAGAGATGAAACATTACTTGGGTGGTGAAATTGAGCAAGAAAAATCCACCCTATTGTTGACATGAGCGCAGTACCGTCAAGCTAGTGACGTTAAAGAAGTGCTTGTTGGGAGACAACCCAATCAGAATCAGAGTTATTTCTTGTTTGTTAAAGTTTATTTGAATCATATTGGTTTAATTTTCATAATTGTTTTCTTAGATTTGTGATCATGTGCAGTAGTCAAAACAGAAGCAGAAGCAGTCAAAGTAGAGAACAGAGCACTCTGGGAGAAGCCCCTTGCTGGCGTTGAACGCCAGACAAGAGGGAAAGTAGGCCATTGAAAGCCCCCAAGAAGCATCAAGACTGGCGTTCAACGCCAGCCAGGAGGTACTAGTTGGGCGTTGAATGACCCCAAGGTTTAGCAATCCTGGCGTTGAATGCCAGCTAGGGGGCACTAGCTGGGCATTCAATGCCCTAAAGGGAGGAAGCAATCTTGGCATTGAACGCCAGCCAGGGGGCACTGGCTGGGTGTTCAGTGCCCTAAAGGGAGGAAGCAAGGCTGGCCTTGAACACCAGACAGGAGGCACTAGCTGGGCATTCAAACGCCCAGAGAAGAGTAATAAGCTGGCGTTGAATGCCAGCCAGGAGGCACTGGCTAGGCGTTCAATGCCCAGAAGGAGCATCAGCATGGAATTGAATGCCAGAATCAAAGTATTCTGGGCGTTCAAACGCCCAAACCAGGATAGGAAAGTTGTTGACTTTTTCAAAGCTTATCTTTTCCAATTTTTATATTTTTAAATCATATCTTCTAAACAAAATTCTTTTAACCTTCATCTTTTAGTTTCAAATTCCCTTCAAATCTAAAATCTTTTCAAATCGTTTTCAAAACCTCATATCTTTTTCAATTCTTTTTCAAATCTTTTTTAAAATTTCATATCTTTTGCAATACTTTTCTAAATCTTTTATTTAACTTTAAAATCCTTTTCATACCTTCTATCTTATCTTTTTATCTTTTTCATATCTTTTTCATATCTTTTGATTTTAAAACTTATCTTTTTCTATCTTTTACTAAAGTGTGAATCATATCTTATTTATCTTTTATCTAATTGAATTTCGAAATCCCACCCTCCCCGTCCCTATTTATACCATTCGACCACCCTCATCCTCCTTCCATTCGAATTCTTCTTCTCCTCTTCGTCTTTGTTCCTCTCTTTTTCTTGAGGACAAGCAAACCTTTTAAGTTTGGTGTGGAAAGAGCCTTTCTTTCTCATTCCATTCGAATTCCATGACTCCAAAAAGTGGAAATCCCACTTCAAGAAGCAAAAATAAGACAACCAAATATTTGTTTTCAAACCTTTTAGATTCTACACAAAGCAGCATGAAGAAAATTATTACAAAATAATGTGCAAGAGGAAAGTGATCCCGGAAGCCAAAATTGAATTAAAAGAAGATGAGTACCCAGAGATCCAAGGGCAAATTCGAAAGAGAGGCTAGGAGATCCTGGCTGATCTTGAGATCAATGTTGGAATAACAATTATCCATGACTTCTATGCAAAACTGTGGATGACAGATAAGCAAAAGAAAGATGGACAAGGATTTCATACTTTTCACACCATGGTGCAGGGGAAGACTCTCTATTTTCATCTTGACAAGGTGATGAGAGGATATTTTATACGTTTTTTGGCATCATTTTCATGTAGTTTTTAGTATGTTTTGCTTAGTTTTTATTTAGTTTTTATAGGTTTTTATGTTAAAATAATATTTTTGGATTCTACTATGAGTTTGTGCGTTTTTGTACAATTTCAGGTATTTTCTGGTTTAAATTGATGAGCTGGAGCAAAAGTCTGATTCAGAGACAAAGAAAGCACTGCAGATGCTGTCCGGATCTGACCTCCTTGCACTCAAAAGAGCTTTTTTAGAGCTAAAGAAGTCCAAATGGAGAGTTCTTTATGGATATGGAAAGCTGACTTCCATAGCTTTCCAGCAATGGACGTTCAACGCCAGGTTTCTGCCCCCTTCCAGGCGTCCAGCACCCACAAGGCAAAAACCAGCGTCCAAACACTCAGAGAGGACCCCTAGCCAGAATTTCACGCCCTAGAGACCTCATAGCACGTGGATCTCATCAAAGCTCAACCCAAACACTCACCAAGTAGGCCCCAGAAGTGGATTTTAGCACTAAAAAGATTGTTTTACCCTTACTAGTCATTAGTTTAGTATTTAAAGGATTAGATTTATGTTATAAAAGATCTTTTAACCTTTATTCAGCCACTTTACACCATATTTTCGTTTACCATATTGTACTTTCTATCAGTATGAGTTTCTAAACCTCCTAGGTTGAGGGGAGGAGCCCTGCTAAGTCCTATGAATTAATAAAAATATTACTGTTTCTCTTTGATCCGTGTTTGATTAATTCGAATACGTATATTCGTTCTTCACCAATATGATTGCGTTAAATTGGAAAAGCTTATCACATTTTACATGGGTTCAGAGTGCGTCATTCATCGAACAATGATGAACCACCAGCTTGATTATACATCTCTCAGACGGCTAATCCACGACTTTGTTGGGGACTTCTCGAGACATCAGTTCAACCATTTTATAGGGAGATTAGGATCTCTGTGGTAGAGGCTAGAACCAAAGGCGCAGCATCCTCCGATCTAGAAGATTCAACTTTGTCTGTGGCGTTTTGAGTAGGATCATCAAGAAGAATGAACTGCAAGAGCTTCACTCTGAATCAGGATGGATCCGCACTAACCCTGGGGTTCAGATTTGGAGAAGTATTGGCGGCTGCTCAAACCAGCATCAATAACATATAGCCTGTCATTGAAGAAATTATTCACAAGCAAAGGAAACAGTACTACCAGAGTTAATTCAGAAAGACAAAGCAACTCCAACCCATAACTATATTCCTATTACTGATTGCCCTTAAATCAATCCAACTAATTTCATTCCAATTCACAAATACAAATTATGAATAGTTTTCTCTAATCCAACAACCTTTTGATTTCGCCTTACTAAGACCTGTAAGATAACCATAGCTTGCTTGAAACCACAATCCTCGTGGGATCGACCCTAACTCGCTTAGGTATTACTTGGACGACCCAGTACACTTGCTGGTACAGCTGTACGAAAGTGTGGGATTCGTGCACCATGTTTTTGGCGGCATTGCCGGGGATTGTTGAGTTTGCACAACTGACAGATTGTCTTGTTCCCTAGATCAGGTAATTTTTTACTTTATTTGAGTCTTTTAATTTTATTTTCTTTGTTTAATCTTTGTTCTTGGTTTGAGTCTTTTTGTTTTTGTTCTTGGTAATTTTCGAAAAATCTAAGTCATTTTTCTAAAATTCTTTTAAAATTAGTGTCTTTTTGTTTGAATCTTGTTTTTATTCTTTAAGTTTGGCATCTTCTTTTGTTTCTCTTTATATTTTTCGAAAATTTAATGTTTTGTTTTCAAAAACTTTACGTTTGGTATTCTTTGCATGTTCTTGTGTTTTTTGAATTTCTTGAGTCTTGTTCTTTGTGTTCTTGTTAGTCTTCAAAGTATTCTTGTATTTTCTTTTTATTTTGATCTTAAAATTTTTAAGGTTGGTGTCCCTTGGTGTTTTTTCTTAAAATTTTCGAAAACTTGGGGTGCTAGATCTAAAAATTTTTAAATTTTGTGTCTTTTACTTATTTTTCTCTCTCCTCATTAAATTCAAAAATAAAAAATATCTTTTCTATCTTAAAATTAACTTAAATTTCGAAAATTAACATTAAAAATTCAGATTTTCATTTTAAATTTTTATCTTATCTTATCTTAGTTTTAAATTTCAAAAATAAAATCTTTTCAAAATAAAATCTTTTCAAACTCAAAATTTAAAAATTCAATTTCAAAATTTAATTTTCAAAATTCAAATTTCAAATTTCAAATTTTAAAAATTAAACCTTTTCAAAAATTCATATCTTTTTCAAATCTTTATCTTATCTTGTTTCAAATTAAAATTTCAAAAATCAAATTTTCAAATTTCAAAATTTCAAATTCAAAATTTAATTTTGAAATTTCAGATCTTAAATTCAAATCTTTTCTAATCTTCTATCCTATCTTATTTTCAAATCTTTCTTAATTAATTGCTTATCTTCTCTCTCTTCTTTTTCAAAACTTCCTAACTAATTCTTCTCTCTCTTATTTTTCTTCTCTCTTCTATTCAAATTTCATAATTAAATTTTCAATTCTTTTTAATTTATTAACCTTATTTTTGAAATTAATAAATAAATAAAATATAAATAAAAATATTTTAATTCTTGTTTATCTTTTCTACTTCTATTTCTTCTTCTATTCCTTCTATCATCATTCTTCTTTCTCTTCTTCTACCTTTCTTCATCATAAACCCAAATGGGAATGAAGAGTTTAGAAGAACTCTGGGATCTTATATGAATCCCACTGCTGATTTCTATGGAAGAAGTATTAGCATACCTCACATCAGAGCAAGTAGCTTTGAACTAAACCCTCAAATCATCACTTTAGTGCAGCAGAACTGCCAGTACTCTGGACTTCCATAGGAAGAACCTACTGAGTTCCTGGCAGATTTCTTAAAGATTACTGACACAGTACACAATGAAGGAGTAGACCAAGATGTCTACAGACTATTGCTCTTTCCTTTTTTGTAAAGGACAAGCAAAGAGGTGGTTGGATAACCAGCCTAAAGCTAGCTTGAAAACTTAGAAACAGTTAGTAGACAAGTTTTTAAATCAATACTTTCCTCCAAGAAAGATGACCCAGCTGAGACTGGACATCCAAGGCTCCAAATAAGGAGATAATGAATCTCTTTATGATGCTTGGGAGAGGTATAGAAGGATGCTAAGAAAATGTCCCACTGAAATATTTTCAGAATGGGTACAGTTAGACATCTTCTATTATGGACTTTCAGACATGGCTAGAACTTCCATACACATGAGAAAGACCATTGAAGAAGCTCAATAGCTTATTGAGACAGTTACCATTAATCAATATTTGTACTTATCTATTGAGACTTCCATAAAAGGAGAGGTTAAGGCAGTATCTACTGAACCTAACCCTCCAAAACAGGATGGCCCATTAACAAAGCAACATCACGCCCTTGCCCAGCAACTACTGGAATTGCAAGAGGCTTTGCGAGAGACTCAGGCTTCAAACAGGAATATAGAAGCACAGCTGAGTCAAACAAGACAGCAGTTATCTAAGCAGATAATAGATGAATGCGAGGCCATTCAACTAAGGAGTGGGAAAACCTTGAATACCCAACCTCAGAATAACAGGAGGTTAGGAAAAGAACAACTGACAGAGGATAACCAGGTCTCTGTACAAGATAACTCTGGACATTCAAACGCCCAGGAAGGTATCACTCTTGGCATTGAACGCTAGGAAAGGACAGAGACTGGACATTCAAATACCCATGGAGGCAACACCCTTGGCGTTGAACGCCAGGAAGGGGGCAGCAATATGGGCATTGAATGCCCAAGCAAGGGGAGGCCAGTCACATACTGAAAACAACCCGCCTAAGCAAGCTAGTAACCCCCTTTCCAAGACACAAGGTACTCGGTCTTTATCAACCAAGATTGATGAGTACAAGGCCAAGTTACCATACCCTCAAAGACTCCAGAAAGTAGAAAAGGATAGACAATTTGCCAAATTCTTAGAAGCTCTTAAGAAGCTGGAGATCAAAATCCCCTTTGTAGAGGCTCTTGAACATAAGCCTTCATATGATAAGTTCATAAAGGAAATACTGAACAACAAGAGGGATTGGAGGGAAGTAGAGACAGTAGCTCTTACTAAGGAGAGCAATGCATTCATTCAGAGGAACCTTCCTCAAAAACTGCAGAGACACCCTAACACTCTTCTCAAAGACACAAAAGTGAATCCAAGAGAAGAGTGTGTAGCCCTCATTAGTACCAAGGAAGCCGAGCCTCAGGAGCATGCTACTGAGGGACTTAAGGCAATCACGGACCAGAATGATCCTGAAAATGCCATTGAGCACGCCCCTACAGAGGAGAAGGAACCTCGAGTTGAATCTTCTCTGGGTGTGCAAGATGAGCTTGTGACTCCCACAGAGCATGCCCTTGCAGAGGTGAAAGAGCCTCAAGAGCTACCCTTCCTAGACGTGCAAACAGAACCAGAAGATGAGCAATTGGCTCATCTCCAAGCAGCATTCAAGAGGATGCAAGTCAATATCTCTTTTATAGGGGTATTTGAGAAGAAGGACCTAAGGGGAGATGAAATAGAGGTACTTACTGAGAAGTGCAGTATCCTAATTTAGAATAAGCTGCCAAGGAAGATGCCAGACCTAGGGAGCTTTCAGATCCTATGGACTACTAGAAAGATCATTTTTGACAAAGCCCTGTATGATCTTGGCTTAAGTTTAAATTTGATATCTTCCATTGAGGCAGAGCCCGAATCAGGAGAGACTGGCAAGGCATTGAACGCCAGTGAGGAAGCACTCACTGGGCGTTCAATGCCCATCCTGGCAGCAGAGCTGGCGTTGAACTCCAGCCAGGGAGCACTGCTTGGGCGCTCAACGTCCAAACAGACAGGAATTCTGGCACTGAACGCCAATGAGGAGCCCTGATGAATCCATATTTGACGATATATTTTGGTATGATTTGAGTGAATTTCATCATATAAACTCACATTTATTCATCCAAATAGCATACTTTTGTATTCTCTCCCTAAATTGTGCATAATTGTGAAAACATGCTATTTTGTGCTTAATTTGATTAATTTTATCCCATTTTTATCCCATTCGATGGCTTGATGGTTTTGATGAGTGATTTCATGTGTAAATGGTTGGAATGGCTTAGTAAGAGTGGAATAAAAGCATGGAATTGGGAGAAAACATGAAAAAAAAAATCAAAGGAGAAGCACACATTGGCGTGTGCATATACACAGCCTACTATGCGTACGCACAAGAACCACAAAGCTATGTGTGGGTACACACAAGAGGAAAATCAGCATGTGTACGTACACACTTCTACCTTTCCTTGTTCTATTGTCTTAATTTCCTTAGTTTATCTTATTATTTTCTCATTTTGGTTACTTTTTATGTTAATGCACACTCTTGTTATTTTAATTTACATTTAATGCAATTTATGTTTTATGTTCATTTATTGCTTTCTTTAGTTGTTGTTATGATTTTCTTCCATTTGGTAGTTAGAATTTATTTTTGATACAATTTAATATTATTTTATTTTCATGCACACTAACTGTTTGATAAAATGTTTGGCTTAGTCTTTACATAGTTTTTCTCCACTCTTGGCTTGGAATTGGTGATGTTGGTAACCCTTGAGTCATTGATGTCCATTCTTGTTTGATATATTAGAGTAGTTAGTTGATTTGGTTTTCCTTGACTTTAAGTGACCCAATAGTATTGACTTAGGACTTAGAGATTGGAATAAACTATACCTATTTGACTTATCTTTGATGTAGGGTTGACTAAGTAGGATTAATCTTCACAATCATCATGTGTTTGTGGTCAATGGCTAGGATAGGTAACCTTAGCTCTCAATTACTTGCCAAGAGGTTTCTTGCATTTGAAGTTTCCTTTCCTTGCATTTAATTGCTTTGATGTTTAATTTCTTGCATGTTTAGTTTTCACACTACTGGTTGAGAAATTGGGTTTTTGGGTGAAATTGAGTTGTGGATGTCCATTCTTTATTGTGTGAGGATTGTTAATTGGTTTGTTTTCCCTTGAATCTAAGTGACCCGCTAGTGTTGACATAGGACTTAGGGATTGGGATCAATTATGCCCTTTTGACTTATCCTCCATGTTAGGATAGACTAATTGGGATTAATTCATACACAATTACCATGTTTGTAGTCCACAACTAGGATAGGAATCCTTAATCCCCCAATTCTCCCCAAGAGCTCTTTTTAGTATTTAATTTCCATGTTTTATTGCTTTACTTGCTTTCCTTTAATTCCTTGCATGCCTATTTACTTTCTTGCTATTTACACTTCTTGCAATCTCATGCCTTCAAACCCCTATTTTTCCCATAGCCAATAATATGATACTTAATTGTAACTCCTAGGAAAAACGACCCAGAAGTCTAAATACTCTCGGTTATTGTATTTTGATTGTGACATCCTTTGAATTAACATTTGATTATGAGAATTTATTGTTGGTTTGGACTATGCTACTAATGAATTGATTCTTGTTTTGATTGATTCCAAACTATACAAGAATTCTCTCGCTATAAAATTTGGCGCCGTTACCGGGGAGTTGCAATGGTGTTGTTGTGGCTATTGTATATATGTTAATATGTAAATAGCTTGCTCTTTGGTTCTCTTTTGTTTTTATTGATGGTTAGAATTTGGATCCCGGAGAACATCGGACATTCTAGCATTGGTGGGGAAGTCAAGCACAAGCCATCATAGCAAAGGCTCTCCCAATTGTCTAACTTAAGGACATTAAATAAAAGTGTTTGGTAACATCTTTCTAACTCTCCCTCTCCTTGAGCACTTGTTTGTTTAATTTTTGCTTCTTTTAGTTAGCTTAGTTTGGTAGCATTTTTTGTGTTGATCTTGTAGTTTTAGGATAGAATAAGTTTTCGGGTTGAAAATGCTATTTTGCATGTCATGTTTGGTGCCTTAGAGAACTAAAAATTTTTGAGAAAAACAGAGCATATGCGTACGCACATAACCCCAATTTTCGCGTTCTATGCGTGCGCACCCCTTTGTGCGTGCGCACACCAGCTTGTGCCCTTTCTGCTGGGAGCGTTAGCACGCCTTGTGTTTGCCTGTTGTGTGCGTGCACGGACCTATGTGCATACGCACGGATGGCGAGATAGCTGGCAATTTTGACGCTTCATTTTTTTCTTAAAAAAAGTGTTCTATGCGTGCGCACAAGTTGGTGCGTACGCACACCTCTTAATCCCCTCTATGTTCAGAGCGCTCGCACACACTTGTGCATCCACTCACCCACTATTTCTTACCTTCTGTACATGCGTACAATCTTATGCGTGCAAACACATCTTAATTCCTCTTCTGCCTGGAATGCTCGAATGCTCTGTGTGGACGTACACCTCCCCTGTTTCACCTAGTTTGTGTACGCACACCCATCTGTGCATACGCACGACCTTGTCTTCTCACCACTATAATTCTCTACTCCTCTTCTCTCTACTTCTTTTCTTCTTCCTTCCACCCCTATCTTCTCTTGCTTTTGCCCTCTTCTCTACTTGCTTTACTTTATTTTGTTTCCATTTCATTTATATTTTAGTAATTATATTAGTTTTGGTTTACTTGCTTGTTAATTGAATAAGTTGCAAATGTTTGTTTGATAGTGATAGGGTTACCTCTTGATTAAATACAATGCACTTATGCTTTGCCTTAATTTACTAGTACCTAGTGGGTCTGATAACTCATGTTTTGACTATACCACTAGGAAAAATTATGTAAGTGTATTAAATTGAGTGAATTGAGTTGAAATTACTTGTTCATCATGAGCTTTCATATCATATTCATCACATGTTCGGTACTTGTTTCTTATTAATGCTTTGCATTTATTTGAGTGACTTAACTTGATTCTTATCAAGCTTATCACTTTTTGCAATAAGTACCTTTACCATGTGACTATTTAACTATGTTTAAGGGTGAATAAGTAGTTTCTCTTCATCATTGAATTGGCTATTGTTTGTTGTGCTATTCTATATCAATCTTGCGCTTTCACATGCACGACTTCAATATCCAATATCTCAATACTCAATTCACTTGAGTTATGGTTCTCTATGGTTGCTTGTGCCTTAAGTTTTACTTATTCTTTACTTAAACCCTAGGCTATTGGTGTGGTAATTTTAACAACCACAGACTAACCGGCAAGTGCACCGGGTCGTACCAAGTAATACCTTATGGGAGTAAGGGTCGATCCCACGAGGATTGATGGATAAAGCAACAATGGTTAAATGATTTACTTAGTTAGGCAAGTAGAAAAAGGTTTTGAGATATTCAAAAGGTTTAAATTTGAAAATATCAGAAGGCAGGTACGCAAGTAAATAAGTTGAAGATAAAATATTGGAGAAACAGTTAAGGCTTTGGAGATATCTATCTTCTGGATTGACTTTTCTTATTAACTATTTTAATCATGCAAGATTTAATTCATGGCAAACTATTTGTGGCTAGACCCTAATTCCTTAGGCCTTCCTAGTCTTTTCTAAAATTCATCAACTGCCAATTCCTTGGCCAATTAATTCCAATTAGAGGGTGATTATCAAATTCCAGTTTATATGCCACAAGAACCCTAATTATCCAAAATTTAGGGAATTATATGTCACATAACCTGTTAAATACAAATAATTAGAAATTCAGGATAATATGTTTTCAAGCTGTTGTTGTTCAAGTAAAGAGCTTTTCCAAGTTATACAAGAACTCAATTAGAACATGGGTCATACTTCCGTTCCACCCAAATTCATAAAACAAAGAACAAAAATAATTATTGAAATATAAATCAAAACATGAATTAAAGTAGAAAAGTAATAATGTCAATCCATACAATAGACAGAGCTCCTAACCTTAACAGTGGAGGTTTAGTTGCTCATAGAATGCGGAATGTAAATTGGTATAGAATTCCCTAATGGACTCCATCCTGAGTCGAAGAGAAGTCTCTCCTTTTTATAACTAATGCTAATTAATTTAAAATCTAATTTCTAAAATTAAAATAATATATTTTCCTATTTTAAAATCAAATTTGAATTTAAATCAGAATTAACGAACTACTTTGCGTCTTGTAACATGAGGACCACTTGGCTTCACTGGATCTGCGCCTAACTTGGGTGCTAAAATGGGGCCCAGAAATCACCCCAGCGTTTTCTGCGTTTTTTGCACGTGGCGCATATCACGCGTACGCGTCAGTCACGTGTACGCGTCGATGGTCCTTTTTGCGAGTCACGCGGACGCGTCGGTCACGCGCACGCGTCGCTGTGCAAGTCTTCAAATCACGCGTACGCGTCAGTCACGCGCAGCCGTCACCATGGAAAGCTCCAAATCACGCACACGCGTCAATCACGTGTACGCATCACTCCTCGCTGCCATCTCCTTTTGTTCTTGTGCTGCAGAAACTCCATCAAATCCAGTCGAATGCTACCTAAAATAAACAAAATTGCACAAGACTCAAAGTAGCATCCATATTGGCTAAAAGATTATTAATTCTTTATTAAACTCAATAAATTAGATGCAAATTCACTAGGAAAAGATAGGAAAGATGCTCACGCATCAGTTATTTAATTGAGGAACATGCTATTTCTTTTGACTATGTGGTTACCTTTTTAACTGACCAATGTGTGTGTTTTAAACTATGCGCATTTAGAATATGCACATTGCCTTTTATCATACCACACTCATATGACTTTTTCCTCAATTCTTGTTTGTTTGTTTTATCCAACAACCGGAGCCCTAGTGTCCACCAGCTGAAGGTGGAACCTCATAGTTCTTCACCCCCAGATTGAGTGCATGCACGGATGACCATGAAATGTTTAAGTGTGGGGGAGGATCTCTCTTTCTCAACACTTTTCATCATTTTCTTGTTTTCATAGTCACATTTTTGTGAATATTTGTTTATTATTTTATTGCATTTTACTTTGCTTAGTTTGTTTATAGTTTTATTTTCATGTTGCCTAGTATAGTAAATAAGTTTGGTGAAACAACAAAAAATTTTCAAGAAATATCTTTTTGGGCATTCCAATGATTAGATTTGAAAACCTGTTTTTGAACTTGCTTGAAGTAATTTTCATATAGAACATAGAAAAGAGCTTGAACAAATACCAAGTGAGATTTGAGCTTTGATTGTGTGGTTGCACATTTTCAACCACAAATTTTATGATTGTAATCTTTGATTTGCTTGATTCTGTATGTCCTGTATTTGATATTTTGAATGCATTTAGTATGATTGAGGCCATTTTTTTTAAAATCAACTCACTAAAATCCATATGGCCAACCCTTACATCTACTTTTGTAAACCACTTTTAAGCCTTTAATTCCCCTTTTATTCTAATTTTAAGCACATCCTTTGCCCTAAGCAAAAAACCAATATTGTCCGTTACTTGTATCTTTGATTAGCTTGGGTTTGAGTGTGTGTGTTAATCAAGTGTGTAGGGGGGATTTGTGGAAAACATTGGCAGAAGGTTACTTTGGGTGTTCATTGAGAAAATTTGGGATAATGGGTAAACACTCATGCATTCGTCATTTAAAACATATGCATCTCTTTCTGATGATAAAAGAAAAATATTTTGGTGTATATACTTGTTAAAAAAAGAGAGAGAAAAATAAAAATGTGAATAAAGAATGCATATGTATGTGAATTGAAAAGAAAATGCCTGAGAGGATGTGAGATAGGAGAAGAATGGGAAGTTAGGTTGTTCTCTTTTGTATACATAGGTTGATATAGGATTAAGTGGGATACTTGAGCTAATCAAATATCTAATCTACTAGTCCACTTAACCATATTAATCCTACCCTTACCCTAGTCCCATTACAACCCTCCAAATACCTCATGATATTTGCATTCATTCATCAAGTATTGGTTGATTGTTAGATGACTTGCAAATCGTTGGAGAAACATGATTAAAGGAGAATTGAGTGATTAAACCCTACACACTGAGCGATTAGAGTGTAAACACTTCCGGTGAAGGGTTCAATTGCTCAATTCTATGTTCCCATCTCTTATCCTATATCTTCTTGCAAGTTGCTTGTTAATTTTTGTAAACTTCAAATCAGGTCTTTGGATGTGGATCATTGAAGAACTGAAGATTGATGGTTTAGAAGTTATAATAAACTCTCGTTGTGAGTATAGCTTCTAAACCAACAAAAGTCCTTTCTTATAAACGTTTAGGTTGTCACAAGTAACAAACCCCTTTAAAATTGATAACCGAGTATTTAAATATCGGGTCGTCTTCTCAAGGAATTGCAGGGAGGTATGTTCTTATTATTGGTTATGAGTTTTGTAAATTGGGGGTTTTGAGAATGAGGAACAAGTATGATAAATGATAAGTGAAATAAATAAATATCTATAAAATAAACTCTTGGCAAGGTATGAGAAATTAGAAGTCCTATCCTGGTTATCCTTATCAATTGTGATGAGAATTGGATTTTTCTCCCACTAAGTCAACTTCTAACTATGAAGGTAAGTCAAGTGGATGAATTAATTTTTAATTTCTCAGGTCCTAGTCTTTCCTTAGGAAAGGCTAGAGTTATTGGAACTCGAATTAATTCTTGAAGAGTTTCAATTTTCAGTCAACAATGAGTTTGACAACTCAAGAGTTACCAATTAATCAACCAAAGCCAAGAATGTAGAAAGCTAAATTAAAATCATATATCTGAAAACATCTCAATAATGTATATTAAATAAGAGAATCAATCCTAACATGAAAAGTTCATAAGCCAATTGGGCAACACAAATCAGATACAAATGAAAGCATCAGAGTAAATGAAAGTAGAAGAGAAACATAAAGTAAAAGGAATATTGAACCTGGAGCGCAGAAAAATTGTAAGTTGAAATAATAAATCCTAAATCCTTTAACAGGAATCCTAATCCTAAATACTAAGAGAGAGGAGAGAGCCTCTCTCTCTAAAAACAACATCTAAAACTAAAAATTATAAATTATGGAAGCCTCCATATGAATGCATGCATTCCCCCACTTTATAGCCTCTAATCTGTGCTTTCTGGGCCGAAAACTGGGTCAGAAACAACCCAGAAATTGCTAATTTCGAAATCTGGTACGTACAGGTTGCGGAAAAGTGACGCGGAGGCGTCATCCACGCGTTTGCGTGGAATGAGATTCGCAGATGCGATGCGGATGCGTCATCCACGCATTCGCGTCGCTTAACTTCGGGGCAGCTATAGCAAATTATATATCATTGCGAAGCCCCGGATGTTAGCGTTCCAACTCAACTAGAATCGCATTATTTAAACCTCTGTAGCTCAAGTTATGACCGTTTGAGTGCAAAGAGGTCAGGCTGGACAGCTTAGCAGTTTCTTCAACTTCTTGTATTCCTTCCACTTTTGCATGCTTCCTTTCTATCCTCTGAGCCATTCATACCAACTTTTACATGCTTCCTTTCCATTCTCTGAGCCATTCATGCCCTGTAATCTCTGAAAATACTTAACACACATATCAAGGCATCTAATGGTAATAAGAGAAGATTAAACATATCAAAATTAAGACCAAAGAAGCATGTTTTCAATCATAGCACAGAATCAGGAAGGAAAACGTAAACTCATGCGAATCATATGAATAAGTGTATGAAAGATTGATAAAATCCACTCAATTAAGCACAAGATAAACCATAAAATAGTGGTTTATCAATCATATTGCATTAATCCCTTGTCTTAGCCCTAATGATTAATTGTTGAATTAATTGAGATTCTTTTTGTTTGTTTTTGCCAAACTCAATAGGAAATCATATTATAGATATAGGTAGTTGGCATTTAGCATAGTTGCATATATATAATTAGTTGCATTGAATAAATTGCTTACCCTTTGATCCTTCTCGTTTGATTGTGATTAGCATGAGGACATGCTATTGTTTAAGTGTGGGGGAATTGATGAATCCATATTTGACGATATATTTTGGTATGATTTGAGTGGATTTCATCATATAAACCCACATTTATTCATCCAAATAGCATACTTTTGTGTTCTCTCCCAAAATTGAACTTCCCTAAATTGTGAATAATTGTGAAAACATGCTATTTTGTGCTTAATTTGATTAATTTTATCCCACTTTTATCCCATTTGATGCCTTGATGATTTTGATGAGTGATTTCAGGTGTAATAAGTTGGAATGGCTTGGTAAGAGTGGAAGAAAAGATGGAATTGGGAGAAAACATGAAATAAATCAAAGGAGAAGCACACATTGGCGTGTGCGTACGCACAACCTACTATGCGTACGCACAAGAACCACAAAGCCATGTGTGCGTACGCACAACTCCTTATGTGTACGCACAGAAGGAAAATCAGCATGTGTGCGTACGCACAGGTCCCATCGCATGACTCATTTATTGCAAATCGCTGGGGGCAATTTCTGGGCCTCCAAAGCCCAGTTTTGGACTTTCTGAAGCTGATTGAGTGCTATATCAAAGAGGCCCTCTTTCCATGTGAAAGGGGGAAGCAATTAGGGTTAGTTTAGCATCATGTAGTTCATTTTCTAGAGAGATAAGCTCCCCCTTCTCTCTAGAACCTAGGGTTTTTAGTTTAATTTCCTTGTAACTTCTACTTTTAATTCTTATTTTCATCTAGTTTCTTCTACCTTTCCTTGTTCTATTGTCTTAATTTCCTTAGTTTATCTTGTTATTTTCTCATTTTGGTTACTTTTTATGTTAATACACACTCTTGTTATTTTAATTTACATTTAATGCAATTTATGTTTTATGTTCATTTATTGCTTTCTTTAGTTGTTGTTATGATTTTCTTGCATTTGGTAGTTAGAATTTATTTTTGATGCAATTTAATATTATTTTATTTTCATGCACACCAAGTGTTTGATAAAATATTTGGCTTAATCTTTACATAGTTTTTCTCCACTCTTGGCTTGGAATTGGTGACTTTAGTGACCCTTGAATCATTGATGTCCATTCTTGTTTGATATATTAGAGTAGTTAGTTGATTTGATTTTCTTTGACTCTAAGTGACTCAATGACTCAATAGTGTTGACTTAGGACTTAGGGATTGGAATCAACTATGCCTATTTGACTTATCTTCGATGTAGGGTTGACTAAGTAGGATTAACTCTTCACAATCATCATGTGTTTGTGGTCAATGACTAAGATAGGTAACCTTAGCTCTCAATTGGTTGCCAAGAGGTTTCTTGCATTTTAATTCTCCTTTCCTTGCAATTAATTGCTTTGAATTTAATTTCTTTGACTTTTAAATGCTTTGACTTTAATTTCTCGCATGATCATTTACTTTCTTGCTATTTACATTTCTTGCCTCTTTCTTGTAATTAATTATAGCAAATAGTTGATCACTTTTATTGCAACTCTTAGGGAGAACGACCCGAGATTGAATTACTCTCGGTTATTTTAATTTGAAATTAACATGTGATTGTGAGAAGTCATTGTTGGTTTGGACTATGCTACTAACGAATTGACTCTTGTTTTGATTAAATTCCGAACTAACAATAATTCCTCACGTTATCAAGCCCCTCACTAGGCATTCAACGCCCACACAGCCAGGGATGCTGGCGTTGAACACCAACAAGGATACCCCTACTGGGCGTTTAACGCCCAAAAAGATAGAGGAACTGACGTTTAACGCCAGTAAGGGTGCACAACATGGGCGTTCAATGCCCAAAGAGCTATTAGAGCCGGTGTTGAACGCCAATAAAAGCACACCCCCTGAGTGCTCAAAACCCACTCAAGAAATCCCTATCCAAGAACTAAAGGAAGCCAAGGATCATATAGAGACTATAGAGGTTCCTTTGCATGTACTTCAGTAATGCATAAGTTCTGATGAACAGTCATCCTCTGATGAGGATGAAGACAATAGGCAAGAGTAAGTTGCTTGGTACCTAGGAGCTCTAGGCTGCCTCAGAAGCTTCCTGATCTTGGACGCTTTCTGATCCCTTGCACCATGACTTTTGAGAAGGCTCCGTGTGACCTAGGGTCAAGCATAACCCCATGCCACTCTCTATAATGGGGAAGCTGATAATTCAAGAGGCACAAGAAACAAGGATTACCTTGCATAAGGACTGGATGGTGTTCAAGGTTCTTGACCCTTCATTACCCCCTGACAAGGAAGGCACTTACATAAAGGATTTAGCATTCAAGCCTCCTCCCTTGGATGAAACTAATTCAACCCTTCCTAAGACCAAACATAAGTTTGGTGTTGGATGTAAACTCTCTACAAAGGAGGAAGGCCCCAAAAGGATGATGCTTAGGGGCTGGAAAAACAAAAAATATCCCTACTGAAGGCTTTTCACCATGGAAAATGGTAATGTTCACTTATCTCATCATGGTATTCACCATGGAAGAGGGAAATGGTACTAAGGGACCCTAGCATATTGCTGAAAGCCAATCCCAACCTCATGCAATGAACAAGATCCTGTCTCTTGAGCGTCTTACGCTAATCCATGAGAGCACAGGAAGCAAGCTCTCAGTAAGGAGTAAGGATTTATTCCTCTATGACTATCTTCCTCCTTGAAAGGAGTTGTCCGTCAAGCTAATGATATTAAATAAGCGCTTGTTGGGAGGCAACCCAACATTAATTAATTATTTTATTAATTTTGATTTTTCTTTAAGATATTCTTTTTGTAAGTTCATGATCATGCACATCAATAGAACAGAGACAACAATGTTAAGCAGTAAAAACAAAATACTCCGGATGTAGTGTTACTGGCATTGAACGCTAGCCAGGGAGCAAACTCTGGATGTTCAAACGCCAATGCAGAGGGCAGGGAATCTAAATTTCCTAACCTCTCAGGACCAGTGGGTCCCACAGACTCCCCACCTATCATATTTGCTCGAGGACGAGCAAACTCTTAAGTTTGGTGTTGCAAAAGCTTTGCTTTTTTGCTTCGACCACTCCTGCAAAGAGCCATGAGGGAAGAAGAACAGAGACAAAGGTGTGACATTGAAGAGATCAAGCATTACATTGGATCCTCAAGGTGGAGTAGTAGCCATCATCATCAAGGTGGATTCATTCTCTTAATCCCCTTTTCTTTTGTTGTTTTTCTATTTTCTGTTATGTTTTATTAGTTGTCCTCTTATTCTTATTGCATGATCATTTGCATTTATGTCTTAAAGATGTAAAATGATCCATATATCTCTCACCTTACTTAAAAGAAAATTTATTTGAAAAGAATTGAGAGATGCATAAATTTCAAGTTCATAATAAGAGTAGTTCAATTATCTTGATATGGTGGCATTGTTTTTGTTTTCAAAATGTATAAATAAACAATGCATATTTGAAGTTGGAATTTTAGAATGTTGGCTCTTGAAAGAATGATGATAAAAAGTGAAGTATTATTGATAATCTAAAAAATCCAAAAAAATTTATTCTTGAAGCAAGAAAAAGCAACAAAAAGAAAAGAAAGCATGCGAAAAAAAAAAGAGAGCAAAGTAGAAAAAGCCAAAAACCTTTTAAAACAAAAAGCAAGGGAAAAAAGATCCAAGGCTTTGAGCATCAATGGATAGGAGGGCTAATGAAAGAAAATCCTGGCCTAAGCGGCTCAACCAAGCTGTCCCTAACCATGTGCTTGTGGCGTGAAGGTGTCAAGTGAAAGGTTTGAAACTGAGCAGTTAAAGTCGTGATTCAAAGAAAAAAGAGTGTCTTAAGAACTTTGGACTCCTCTATTTGGGGATTCCAACAAAGCTGAATCACAATCCAAAAGATCTCTGGCATTTATGTAGCCGGTGGTAATAATAGAAAACAAAGTGCTTAGTGCCACGGCTAAGACTCTAAAAAGTGTGTTCAAGAATAAAAAAGAACTTAACTAGCAAAGCCAATAATATCATCTGGATTCTAAGTTCCTAAAGATGCCAACCATTCTAAGTTTCAATGGATAGTGAGATGCCAAGACTATTCAAAAGCAAAAAGCTACTAAGTCCTGCTCATCTTATTGAAATTGAGCTTCATTGGAAACTTTGAAATTTATTATATCTTATTTTCTTTTCTATTCTAGTGTGTTTTTAGTTTCTTGGGGACAAGCAACATTTTAAGTTTGGTGTTGTGATGAACGGATATTTTATACGCTTTTTGGCATCATTTTCATGTAGTTTTTAGTATTTTTTGTTTAGTTTTCATAGGTTTTAGTGTTAAAATCACATTTTTGGATTCTACTATGAGTTTGTGTGTTTTTGTACAATTTTAAGTATTTTCTGGCTGAAATTGAGGAGCTGGAGCAAAAGTCTGATTCAGAGACAGAGAAGTTCAAATGGAGCGTTCTTAACGGCTATAGAAAGATGACTTCCAGAGCTTTCCAACAATGTATAATAGTCCATACTTTGCTTTAGATTAGAAGGCTCAAAACTGACGTCCATCGCCAGCTTCCTACCCCCTTCCAAGCGTCCAGCTCCCACAAGGCAGAGACCAGCGTCCAAACGCCCAGAGAGGACCCCCTAGCCAGCGTTTCATGCCCTAGAGACCTCATAGCATGTAGATCTCATCAAAGCTCAGCCCAAATACTCACCAAGTGGGCCCAGAAGAGAATTTTAGCACTAAAAAGATTGTTTTACCCTTACTAGTCATTAGTTTAATATTTAAGGGATTAGATTTATGTTATAAAAGACCTTTTGACCTTTATTCAGCCACTTCACACCATATTTTCATTTACCATATTGTAATTTCTATCAGTATGAGTTTCTAAACCTCCTAGGTTAAGGGGAGGAGCTCTGCTGAGTCCTATGAAATAATAAAAGTATTGCTATTTTCCTTCGATCCGTGTTTGATTAATTCTAAGATATATATTCATTCTTCATCAATATGAATGCGTTGAACGTGCATAAGGTTATCACATTCTACATGGGTTCAGAGTGCGTCTTTTATCGGACAATAATGAACCCCCAGCTTGATTATACATCTCTCAGATGGCTAATCCGTAACTTCGTTAGGAACTTCTCAAGACATTAGTTTAGCCAATTTACGGGAAGATTAGGGTCTCTGTGGTAGAGGCTAAAACCAAAGGTGCAACATCCTTCGATTTGGAAAATTCGACCTTGTTTGTGACATTTTGGCTAGGATCATTAAGGAGAATGAACTGCATGAGCTTTACCCTTAATCAGGATAAATCCGCACTAACCCTGGGGTTTAGATCTGGAGGAGTATTGGCGGCTACTCAAACCAGCGTCAATCACATACAGCCTGCCATTGAAGAAATCATTCACAAGCAAAGGAAATAGTACTATCAGAGTTAATTCAGAAAGACAAAGCAACTCCAATCCTCAACTATATTCGTATTACTAATTGCCCTTAAATCAATCCAACTGATTTTATTCCAATTCACAAATGCAAATTATGAATAGTTTCCTCTAATCAAACAACCTTCTGATTTCGCCTGACTAAGACCTACAAGATAATCATAACTTGCTTCAAATTACAATTCTCGTGGGATCGACCCTAACTCGCTCAGGTATTACTTGGATGACCCAGTGCACTTGCTGGTACAGTTGTACGAAAGTGTGGGGATTCGTGCACCATAAGGTGAGAGAGATCTTCAAGCTACCTCCCCAAAAGGATGATCCAGAATCCTTTAATAGGAGGGTGGTGGCTAATCTAAAGTTGGATCAGATTCTAAAAGACATATGTCTTCCTGGAACTAAGTGGATCAACAACACAAAAGGTCATCCAAACCAACTGAGAAGAGTAGATCTCAAATCTGTTGCAAGGGGTTGGTTGGATTTCATTGGGTGTTCCATACTCCCTACTAGCAACCGTTCAGAAGTTATCATCAGAAGAGTTGTGATGATTCACTGCATCATCATGGGGAAGGAGATGGAAGTCCACCAACTAATTCCCTTTGAGCTGTATAAAGTTACAAATAGGATGTCAACTCAAGCCAGATTGGCCTATCCAAACCTTATCTTTCGCTTGTGTAAAGAAGCTGGAGTCATGATTAATAGAGACTTATTTATCCCAATAGAAAGCCCAATCACCAAGCAAGTGATGGAAAGCACCCAAGTACCAGTTGATCAACCCAAAAGGAAGGCGCCTGAGCCTCTTCAGGTTCAAGAGATCCCTCCAATTGAATATTGGACCCAGCTGGAAGCATCTGTTGCACAATTACAAACCACCTTGGATCAGTTAAGAGAGGAGCAAAAATATCATACTAGCATGCTTTGCAAACTGGTCAAGGAATAAGAGAAGCAGAGGCGTGAGCTAGAAGAACTGAAGCGTCAGAAATTATCCCCTGAAGAGCCTAACGCTTCCCATGATTAAGGTGGTTGAGTTCCATCTCCCTATTTCTGTGGCTATTCTAATTCCTGTTTCTTATGTTTAGATTTATATGATCACTAGTAGTCTTTAAGTTTTTATGTTTATTTAAATTTCTGTCTTTTAATTTAAGAAGTGCGTGAGTATTATTAGGATTTAAGTTTTTATTTTCCAATTAGCTATAAAATGTTCCTCTTATCATCTAATTGAACTTGAATAAAATTTTGATTTTTTTTAGAAGCAGTATTACATAAATTTCAAATTTTATATTAAGAATAGTTCAAATTATTTGATGTGGTGGCATTGCTTTTGTTTTCTAAATGCATTAATAAATAGTGTGCATTCTATATTGAAGTAAAGAATGTTGGCTCTTGAAAGAATGATAATGAAAGAGAAGTGTTATTGGTAATCTGAAAAATCCAAAAATTGATTCTTGAAGCAAGAAAAAGCAGCAAAGAGAAAGAGAAAGAAAAGTAGTGAAAAAAAAGAGAGAGAGAGCAAGCAGAAAAAGAAAGAAACGGAAAAAGCCAGTAGCTCTTAAAACTAAAACGCAAGAGCAAAAATCTAATATCTCTTTAAACCAAAAGGCAAGAGCAAGGATTCAAGGCTTTGAGCATCGATGGTTAGGAGGGCCTAAAAGAAACAAAATCTTGGCCTAAACAGTTCAAATGAACTGCTTCCCTAACTATATGCTTGTGATGTGAAAGTGTCAAGCGAAGAGCTTGAGACTGAGCAGTTAAACTCGTAGTCCAAAGCAAAGAGTGTTCTTAAGAACTTTGGACACCACTGGCTGGGAATTCTAGCAAAGCTGAATCACAATCCTAAGGGGTTCACCCAGTTAAGTGTCTGTGGCATTTATGTATCCGGTGGTAATACTGGAAAACAAAGTGCTTAGGGTCATGGCCAAGACTCTAAAGAAGCTGTGTTCAAGAATAAAAAAAATTGAACTAGGAGAATCAATAGTATCATCTGGAATCTGAGTTCCTAAAGATGCCAATTATTTTGAGCTTCAATGGAAAGTGAGATGCCAAAACTATTCAGAAGCAAAAAGCTACTAGTCCCGCTCATCTAATTGAAACGGAGCTTCATTGAGAATTCTGAGATTTATTGTATCATTCTCTTCTTTTTAATCCTACTCTATTTTTGGTTGCTTGGGGACAAGTGATGAGCGGATAATTTATACGCTTTTTGGCATTGTTTTTAGGTAGTTTTTAGTAAGTTTGAGCTACTTTTAGGGATGTTTTCATTAGTTTTTATGTTAAATTCACATTTCTGGACTTTACTATGAGTTTTTGTGTTTTTCTGTGATTTCAGGTAAATTCTGGCTGAAATTGAGGGACTTGAGCAAAACTCTGAAAAAGACTGACAAAAGGACTGCTGATGCTGTTGGAATCTGACCTCCCTGTACTCAAAATGGATTTTCTGGAGTTACAGAACTCCAAATGACGCGCTCTCAACGGCGTTGGAAAGTAGACATCCAGAGCTTTCCAGCAATATATAATAGTCCATACTTTATTCGGAAATTGACGACGTAACTTGGCGTTGAACGCCAAGTACAAGCTGCTGTCTGGAGTTAAACGCCAGAAAAACGTCATGATCCGGAGTTGAACGCCCAAAACACGTCATAACTCGGAGTACAACTCCAAGAGAAGCCTCAGCTCGTGGATTAATCAAGCTCAGCCCAAGCATACACCAAGTGGGCCCCAGAAGTGGATTTATGCATCAATTTCTTACTCATGTAAACCCTAGGAGCTAGTTTATTATAAATAGAACATTTATCTATTGTATTAGATATCTTTGATCACTTTAGGTCTTTGATCAGTCGGTCTTGTGACTACATGGGGGCTGGCCATTCGGCCATGCCTGAACCTTTTACTTATGTATTTTCAACGGTGGAGTTTCTGCACACCATAGATTAAGGGTGTGGAGCTCTGCTGTACCTCAAGTATTAATGCAATTCTATTCTATTTTATTCAAATCCTCTTTTATTCTTATTCCAAGATATTCATTCGTACCCAAGAACATGATGAATGTGATGAATAAGTAACCCTCATTATCATTCTCACTTATGAACGCACGTGATTGACAACCACTTCCGTTCTAC
>NC_029774.3:48433983-48434476 GCF_000817695.3 Arachis duranensis
AAGACCTTTCCTAGCCACAGCAGAAGCTGTGATAGATGTCAACAGAGGTGAATTAGTCCTTCAATTGAATGGGGACTACCTTGTGTTTAAGGCACATGGCCATCCCTCTGTGACAAAAGAGAGTAAGCAGGAAGAGCTTCTCTCAGTTTAGAGTCAAGAAGAGCCCACACAGTCAAACTCTCATTTTGGTGTTGTGAGGCCACAACCAAACTCTAAGTTTGGTGTTCAAACCCCATATCCAAACCCTAAGTTTGGTGTTGGGACTACACACTAACATTGACCTGATCATCTTGTGGCTCCATGAGAGCCACTGTCAAGCTATTGACATTAAAGAAGCGCTTGTTGGGAGGCAACCCAATTTTAATTATCTAATTTTTATTTTATTATTATTTGTGTTTTTTTATTAGGTACATGATCATGAGGAGTCACAAAAAAAATCAAAAAAATTAAAAACAGAGTCAAAAACAGAAGAAAAAAATTTTTCACCCTGGAA
>NC_029774.3:48436018-48436421 GCF_000817695.3 Arachis duranensis
AATTCCTGAGATGCCTCAAGGAATGCACTTTCCTCCCAACAACTATTGGGAACAACTCAACACTTCCTTAGAAGATTTGAGCTACAATGTGGAACAATTAAGGGTGGAACATCATGAGCATTCCATCATTCTCCATGAAATAAGAGAAGACCAAAGAGCAATGAGGGAGGAGCAACAAAGGCAAGGAAGGGACATAGAAGAGCTGAAGAACATCATTAGTCCTTCAAGAAGAAGACGCCACTAGAGGTGGATTCATTCCTTGTTCTTTATTTCTTTCTGTTTTCGGTTTTTAGTATTATGTTTATCTATGTTTTGTGTCTTTATTTCATGATCATTAGTATGTAACCATGCCTTAAAGCTATGAATAAAATCCATTAATCCTTCACCTCTCTTAAATGAAAAA
>NC_029774.3:48436648-48436883 GCF_000817695.3 Arachis duranensis
ATTGATGATTTGAAAAAAATCATGAAATTGATTCTTGAAGCAAGAAAAAGCAGTGAAAAAGGAAGCTTGCGAAAAAAAAATTATATAGAAAGAAAAAGAAGGAGCAGTAGAAAAAGCCAATAGCCCTTAAAACCAAAAGGCAAGGATAAAAAGGATCCAAGGCTTTGAGCATCAATGGATAGGAGGGCCCAAGGAAATAAAATCCAGGCCTAAGCGGCTAAATCAAGTTGTCCCT
>NC_029774.3:48438185-48445715 GCF_000817695.3 Arachis duranensis
TCCAGTAGGAGCGGGAACCAACCAGTGATTAGCCGTGCTGTGACAGAGCGCGTGAGTGTAGTTTTCACTGCGAGGATGGGATGTAGCCATCAGCCATGGGTGATGCCTCCAGACGATTAGCCGTGCGAGTGACAGCCGCATAGGATCATTTTCCTGAGAGGATTGAAAGTAGCCACCGCTGATGGTGAACCCCTATACACAGCTTGCCATGGAAAGGAGTAAGAAGGATTGAGTTGAGGAAGTGGGAAAACAGGCGTCCTTGAGCCATACAGTATCTCCATTCGCTTATCTGAAATTCCCACCAATGAATCTGCATAAGTATTCTATCCCTTTTATTATTTATTTTCTTATTTCTATTTTCGAAACCATAAATCAATTTAATCTGCCTAACTGAGATTTACAAGGTGACCATAGCTTGCTTCATACCAACAATCTCTGTGGGATCGACCCTTACTCGCGTAAGGTTTATTACTTGGACGACCCAGTACACTTGCTGGTTAGTTGAACGGAGTTGTGTCCACTCGTGCCAATTTCAAATTCCATAAAAGTACAATTTAAAGAATAGTGATCACAATTTCGTCCACCAACAAGCAACAGCTTAAATTTGGTGTTCTGATGAGCGGATATTATATACGCTTTTTGGCATCATTTTCATATAGTTTTCATTATGTTTTGTTTAAGTTTTATTAAGTTTTCATAGGTTTTAGTGAAAAATTAATATTTTTGGATTCTACTTTGAGTTTGTGTGTTTTATGGTAATTTCAAGTATTTTCTGGATGAAATTGAGGAGTTTGAGCAGAAGTCTCATTCAGAGACAGAGAAAGAACTGCAGATACTGTCAGGATTTGACCTCCATGCACTCGAAGGAGTTTTCTAGAGTTACAAAAGTCCAAATGGCGCGCTCTAAACATCTGTGGAAAGCTAACATCCAGGGCTTTCCATAAATATATAATAGTTTATACTTTATTTTGGAAATGAAGGCCCAAAACCGGCATTCAACGCCAGCCACCAATCCCATTCTTGGCGTCCAGCAGCCACAGGGGAGCAAATGGCGTCCAACGCCTAAAAGGGAGTCCTTAGCCAGCATTCAATGCTCTTAAGGGGTACTAGCTCATGGGAGACACTCAAGCTCAGCCCAAACACTCACCAAGTGGGCCCCACAAGTGGATTTTCGCACTACAAGACTAGTTTATCTAATTTCTGTAATTCTAAGTTAGCAGATTAGTATATATATACAAGAGTTCACCCTTGTTAAAAACTCTTGCCCACTTTTACATTTTCCATTGTATTTTCGAACAGCAAGAGTCACTAATCCCCTAAGGTTAAGGTTAGGAGCTCTGTTGAGTTTCATGGATTAATAATATTACCATTCTAGTTCAATATGTCTGATTCTATTATCTTATGCATTCTCGTTCTTTATCTCATGAATTGAGGGTGACCCGTGACAATCACTCTTGTTCTACATGGGTTCCGTGCTAGTCCTAACCCGGATATCGTTGAACAAAAGCTAGAGATTGCATTGCGGATTCCAATAGAGTACCTGGGCAACTTTGGATACGTGATATAAAATTCTGTTGATCGTGGGTAAGTGAGGTCTCTGTGGCCTTAAGGCTAGAGTCAGAGAAGCAACGCTTTCTGATCTGAAAGATCTACCTTGTCTGTGGCACCTTGAGTAGGATCGTGAAGGGGAGTGGATTGCTTAGAGCTTCATCTTCTGCTACAATAAGAAACCTAGAGGTGGCTTGATGAGAGGACATGAGTCATCTCATTGTGGTAGATTGCTGTAGTGGAGGAGGTTAACTTGATGAGAGGACATGAGTTAATCACCTACGGCTGCCATTGAAGGAATCTGAAAGTTATTGAAGTTGACAGTAAGAAAAGTTAATCCAGAAAGACAAAGCATATCTGAAGCCTCAACCGTTTTCATACCGTTGATTTCTCATCTATCTAGTAACGTTTTATTTATTTATTTTGTTTTATGCATTTTTTGTGACAAACTATAATTTCTATCCGCCTAACTAAGATCTGCAAGGTAACCACTGCTTACTCAAACCAACAATCTCTGTGGGATCGACCCTCACTCACCTGAGGTATTACTTGGATGACCCGGTATACTTGCCGGTCTATCTGTGCAAATTCTGCGGAGTCAGTTTCGTGCACTAGTACTCGTAAAAGAGGGGAAGAGAAGGGACGGCATGGGAAACAGCAATGATTGACGACGATGAGAGTGATGGAAGTCCCAAAGGTTTTGATGATGGTAATTGTGGCAGTGATGATTAGGATGAAGATTGGGGGAAGAATGCGGTGAATGAAGGCGCTGAGGAGAAAGGTTTGGAGTGTGAATGGAGCTAGACGATGAGGAAGATGACTATGAAGCTCATTTGGAGTGTGAATGGAACTCGAGAGGGTACGGGTAGAGTTAGCTTTAACTCAATATTTCCTACGAAATATTTTAAATTACAGACAGATTTTTTGTCTGTAATATTTTAATAAAATACAGCGCTTTTTGTTCATTTAATTACACACGAATTTTTCGTCGGTAACTATTTTCTACGGAAAAAAAAATTAATTTTTCAGACAGATTATCGACGGATTCTCTTTTCTGTCTATAACTTATACTAATTCATTTTCTTCCGTTTCTGACAAAAATTTCTTGCAAATTCTATCTATATTTCGTGGGATAAAATCTATCAAAAATATCGGTCTGTAATAACTAATTTTTTAGTAGTGTCAAAAATATTGTTAAGAAAAAAACATCACTAACGTTTTGCATGTGTGATACATGGATGAACTCTCTCCCATTCTATGTTTAGATGAAGCCAACCCCATTTCTTTTCTCATTTCTTCTTCTTCGGTTAGCCTCCATCACTTTCACAAAAGCAAAGAGTCTCACCCCAGCTTCAACAAAACAGTAGTGAACACTTTGTGCAGAAGTGAAGGAGACCCACCATTAAATACAATACACATGTAAGTATTTTATATATTGTTTATTTTTTTGCATCTATTTATTATTATTAAGTAAATTTTTTTATGCCGAAAGTAACTGGAAAAATAGTTTAAATTTATTAATATTATTTTATTATTGATCAGCACTAAATAAAGTTATTGTTAGTTGATTAGTATTAGTTAAAGAATATGATTTGTTATTGTAACTATAATATTAGTATTAGGCTTAGTTTGATAAAATTTTTATGTTTTGAAAGTAGTTTATGAAAGCTGTCTTTTAAAAGTTAACTTTTTAAAAGTGGTAGTACTTACGTTTGGTAAAATCAAACTAAAAATAACTTTTGATAAACACAAGTACCATAATTATATTTGGTAAAACATCTTTTAAAAATAAAAAGGACTATAATAGACATATATATAATAAAGAATAATTACTTTTTTGGTGCTAATAATTAATACGGATAATTTTGGATATTTATTATTATATAGGATTATATAGGATTATATTAGATTTTTTAATTTTGATAAGTACAAGCCAACTTTTAAAAAACTCTCTTTAGGTGTTTTCAAAAGCATCCATAACTTTTAAAAACTGCAAGCATAAGTACATGAGCTTTTAATTTACCAAACACAAAATGATGTGCTTGTATTTTTTAAAAGTACAAGTTCCTTTCCGAAAAAACTTTATCAAACCATGCTTTAGTATTATTGTTAGTTGATTGTTGTTAGTATATATTACTAATTAATTGTTAATACATATTTTTAGTAATTTAGTATTGTTTGAAATAATTTTTTTTCAAAAACAATTATTTGTTTAATAGTTGTTGTATTTTTTTATTTAGCTTTTTGTGTTAAAAATTTATTAAAATATATTAGCTTTGATTATTGTTATTCATGATTAGTAAGAAATTTTATTTATTTTACATTGAACATTAGAAATTTCAATCATTATTAATTTATATATTAATTAGATATATAGTTACGTAAAACAAAGTTAATAATATTAATTTTTAGTTATTATTAATTTATATATTTAGTTATTTGAAATATTTAATAATAAAAGTGAATTATTATTAATCAATTGCTAGTACATAATTTTAGGATTTTGTGTTGTATTTTAATTATTTATTAGAAATAGAATTAATATTTCAATTTTTAATTATTATTAATTTATATATTTAGTTATTTGAAATTCTATTTGAAATATTTAATAATAAAACTGAATTATTATTAATCAATTGCTGTTACATATTTTAAGAATTTTGTGTTGTATTGAATTATTTATTAAAAAAATAGAATTCATATTATTAATTTTTAGCATACGTTTACTGATTTTAGATTTGTTAGCAATGTTTATTGAAAAAAGAAAAACAGTTAGAATTATTATTAATGCTTAGGATATATTTTTAATTAGTAAATTATCTTTTAGTTTAAATACTTAATTAAAAAAGTAACAGTGTTATGACCTGTCGAAAGTAGAAAAAAATAAGTCTTTATCAAATTTATCAAAAGCATCTAATTTTTAAAATTTTCATTTCAATTTCTAAACCCACACATATCAATGTCAGTCCTAAGCAATTCTATATCATTCCAAATATTCACTCAATCAATTTTCAACCATCCAACATTTTCAACACATCCAACACCTAACAATTTAAATTATCAATCTATTCAATCCACAATTTCCAATTCCAACATTTTTCCATATTAAATGTCATACTCACAAATATCATCAATCATCATCATTTCATAGTATCATACTAAATTTCAATCACACAACTCATATCCACTTTCCAATCAACCCAACATGCACACATTTCACACCAACATCGAATAATTTCAAATCATCAATTTACATAGTTCAAATTTTATTAAATTACTCATATATCACATTTAATCATTTTATTTCATCAACTTGCCTGGTCATGACTTCTGCCCAATCTTTCTCATCAATTAAATTCATAGAATTCAATCCCAAATCTTTGTACCATTTACCATGCTCATACTACATCCTCATACAATTAATTACATACTCAATCATTCAATTCTATCTTAAGGCAACTAACCTAAACTTCACACAATATTATATATTACCTAAAGAAAGTCAAAATTATACATTGGTCGATTTCCTCCAATCTTCCAATTAAGCCACCAAACAAATTCAACAATTTTCGCTACCAAAGTTCACTTCTAAGCAATCCAATTAGCCAAGCCAACTACAATCAACATAAATTTCAAACTAGATTCACATAATTACCCAAAATCAACATTAGGGTTCATAGAATTAGACAAACCACAAGGATTTAGTTATTTCTTAACTTATCCACTGAAATCTGGGGTGAAATCCACTAATCACCCAAGCTAAATTACATCTAAACAATCAAAACAATAAAAATTTTAATTTCTCAAGCCAAATTTCGAATTTGACATAGGGCAAAAAACTAAAACAAGGAATTTAAGTTTTTTTTTACCATTTTTTATAGAGAATTGAAAAGCTCAATGAGAGGATTACATAGTCGCAAATGGCATACCAATCAGAGCTCCAGAAAGGGAGATATGGTCCAAGGAAGAAGGCGATGAATAGTGAAACCTCGCTTCTCTTCTTCATCTCAATCCAGCGCCTCTCCCTCACTCTTTGATGGAAATGAGGCTGAAATGCCTCTTAATGAGGCTTATATATGTTGAGATTGGGTCCAACTTAGGCTTGGTTTGCGTTTTTAGTTTGTTTGGCCCAACCTCGGGCTAAAACCTTTAAAATAAGTGTCAAATTTTCTATCCCAAATATTTTTATCTTCTCTAAATTATAAAATTCAATTTCTTAAATTTATTCACTCATAACTTAATTTTTCTCACTCGTAGTGCCGGACAATTTAAGCCGGGACACGCTCTTTCGCGATAAACCAGATTTTTATGCTAAATTCTATTTTCTTCATAATTTTCTAATTTAATATTTCTTATCATTTTCAACCTATTCCGAATAATTTAATTATATTTATTCTAGTTTAATTAAATGGTTAATTAATTTTTTCGGTTTTTAGATCCTCCCCACCTAATTAAAAATTTTGTCCTCAAAATTTAGGATTTATCTGAGAATAACTCGGGATAGCCCTTTCGCACTTCCGACTCTAACTCCCAAGTATGTTCTTCCATTTTGGATCTACTCCAGGCTACTTTTACCAACAGAACTTCTTTTCCTTGTAACTTCTTCACACTAGTGTCATCAATCCATACTGGTGTGACTTGAAATGTCAGGTTCTCTTTCAACTGAATCGGTTCGGGCTCTAACACATGAGACGCATCCGGTGTGCACTTACGGAGTTGTGACACATGGAATACGTCAAGTAGGTTAGAAAGATGTGGCAGCAAGGCCACGTGATAAGCTACCAGCTCGATTCGCCTCAACACCTCAAATGATCCAATGTATCTCGAGCTCAACTTCTTTGTTTTGATTACTCTGTCGATCCCAATTGTTGGAGTAACCTTCAAGAATACATGATTTTCTTCTTCAAACTCTAAAGGTTTTCTTCTCTGATCCACATAACTCTTTTGTCGGCTTTGCGCAGTTAGAATCCTAGCTCGAATTTGCTTGATTTGCTCAGTGGTTTCAGCTATTAATTCCGGTCCCCAACACACTTGATTCACTAAAACCGCATCAAATCCTACCCGAGTCCTTGGCAAACCCGTTACGAAATCCATAGTAACACCTTCCCACTTTCATTAGAGAATCTCAAGAGGTTATAGCATTTCTGACGGTCTCTAATTATCTATCTTCACCTTCTGACACATGAGACACTTGGACACAAGTGTAGCTACATCCTCCTTCATCCCAGGCCACCAAACCATCTTCGTTAAAACATGGTACATCTTTGTGGTTCCAAGATGAATTGAGAATTCACTCGTATGAGCCTCTGCCAGTGACTCTTATCTCAAACTTCCAACATTTGGCACATAAATCCTCCCCTTATATCTCCATATACCTTCTCTATCCTTGGTAACCTCTCCTTGCCTTTCTTTCCCAATCGGCTCTAACATTCTCTGAAGCTCTTGCTCATCCTACTGGGCCATATGGATTTCGGTCTTGAATGTACTCGAGACGTGTAACTAATTCAAACAAGCCTTCCCATCTACTTCTCTAATACCTAACTTAAGTCCTGCAAACTCATTCACCAACTCCTCTTCTTTGATTCTCATTCAAGGAACCATCAACGACTTCCTGCTCAAGGCATTAGCCTTCCTGGGTGATAACTAAATTTAAAGTCCTAATCCTTCAATAACTCTATCCATCTCCTTTGGCGCATGTTAAGATATTTTTGATCAAATATGTATTTGAGACTCTTGTGATAAGGGAAGACTCGAAATTTAACTCCATAGAGGTAGTTCCTCCTCTCCATACCTTCAATGCAAGTACAACTGCAGCAAGCTCCAAGTCGTGAGTCAAAGAATTCACTTCGTACGACCTTAACTGTCGTGACGCATAAGCCACTACATTCTGATATTGCATCGGAACGCACCCCCAAACTTTCCAACAAAGTGTCATTACAGATCCCAAATGGTTCCTGAGGTTCAAGCAACACAAACACTGGC
>NC_029774.3:48445736-48447604 GCF_000817695.3 Arachis duranensis
ACCCTTGTGAGTCAACTAGTCATAGGCAATGTTTTTTGTAAAATCAAAGCTTCACAACTCCTCGTGATGTACCACACTTACAAGATTCGGTTTTCGCGTTCGTAAGTCGTGTTTTAAAGAACTAACATTTTGATGGTTGCGTCTAAGGATTGTATGCGATGCCGAAATGAGCTTGAGTTTATTTGAAAGGATACCAAGCTCAAAACAGAGCAGACAATTCGAATGATATCCACCAGAAATTGAAAACATACATTGTGTTGCAATAAAATGATGTCGTAGAAAATAAGAAAATGCACCAGAAAGAGAATTAGAGTGCACCTTAAGAAATGAATTCCAAATTAAGAATCCTTGGTAAAAACAATAAAGCACATTGAATTAAAATATGTCCCTGTTGATTTTAAGAAAATCACGAGTCCGTGAATGAAGGTGGCTCAACTCAACAGTAATTTCCCCAATACTTGATTGGGTCGAAACAAGTTCAGGCTCATATCAAGGAGTACAAGTTTCATGCAAGGATACGTGCGAACAAGGAATAGGAGTGGAAAAAGTTCAAATATTATTTACGAAGAAGGATTTCGAATTAAGGAACTTTAATGCAAATTACAAAAGAAAAGATATATCGGTTCACAAGGATTTATTGGTACTCTCTCTTGTATCAAGCCTCATATTGCCATCCTCCTTCTTAGTGACATAAATGGTGCTCCACATGGAAAAATACTTGGTCGGATCAGTTTTTCTTGTCAATTAGTTCCTCTAACTAAACCTTAAGTTTTGCTAGCCCTAACGACAACATTACATGCGGCACAGTTAAGTTTGGTCCTAAGTCTAATGCTAAATCTGATACTCTCATTTCTAAATCCTCATCCCCATTATAAGCTACAAATAAGTGTCAGGTTACAACATCATATAATGCAGTTAAAATTCGGTTACCAATTTTTATAATTACCTCAAATTAGATATTCTTAACCCCGTCGCTGAGACCGGCCCGCACCCTGACTCTTCTTGTATGGGCAATGCCTATAGATATGCCTTGGCAATCTGTAGTGGTAGCATAGACCTAACCCAAATGATGAGCGGATAATTTATACGCTTTTTGGCATTGTTTTTAGGTAGTTTTTAGTAAGTTCAAGCTACTTTTAGGGATGTTTTCATTAATTTTTATGTTAAATTCACATTTCTGGACTTTACTATGAGTTTGTGTGTTTTTCTATGATTTCAGGTAATTTCTGGCTGAAATTGAGGGACTTGAGCAAAACTCTGAAAAAGACTGACACAAGGACTGCTGATGCTGTTGGAATCTGACCTCCCTACACTTGAAATAGATTTTCTGGAGCTACAGAACTCCAATTGGCGCGCTCTCAACGGCGTTGGAAAGTAGACATTGAGTCCAATTGGCGCGCTCTCAACGGTGTTGGAAAGTAGACTTCCAGGGCTTTCCAGCAATATATAATAGTCCATACTTTGAGCGAGGATAGACGACGTAACTTGGCGTTAAACGCCAAGTTCATGCTGCTGTCTGGAGTTAAACGCTAGAAAAACGTCATTATCCGGAGTTGAACGCCCAAAACACGTCATAACCTGGAGTTTGACGCCAAGAAATACCTTAGCTCGTGGAATGATCAAGCTCAGCCCAAGCACACACCAAGTGGGCCCCGGAAGTGGATTTATGCATCAAATACTTACTCATGTAAACCCTAGTAGCTAGTTTAGTATAAATAAGACTTTTTACTAGTGTATAGGACATCTTTTGACAGTTTAATCTTTTGACTTTGTAGTCTTTGATCATTCGGTCTCTTGATCATTCAGGGGGCTGGCCATTCGGCCATGCCTGAACCTTTCACTTATGTATTTTCAACGGTGGAGTTTCT
>NC_029774.3:48447818-48448840 GCF_000817695.3 Arachis duranensis
GTAAGAAGGATTGGATGAATGTAATAAGAAAGTAGAGATTCAAGAGGAGCACAGCATCTCCATACGCCTATCTGAAACTCCCACTATTGATTTACATAAGTATTTCTATCCCTTTTATTTTCTATTTATTATTAATTTTCAAACTCATCATAAACTAATTTAATCTGCCTAACTGAGATTTACAAGGTGACCATAGCTTGATTCATACCAACAATCTCTGTGGGATCGACCCTTACTCACGTAAGGTAGTACTTGGATGACCCAGTACACTTGCTGGTTAAGTTGAACAGAGTTATGATCACACCAGGGATTATTAAGATCCCAATTCATCACACCATGATCTCTTTGGGGTATTTTTGATTTCATACAAATACAAAGAGACCAACTTTGAGGATCACAATTTCGTCCACCAAGTTTTTGGCGCCGTTGCCGGGGATTGTTCGAGTATGAACAACTGACAGTTCATCTTGTTGCTCAGATTAGGTAATTTTCTCTTCAAAATTTTTTTTCAAAAATCTTTTTCAAAATTTTTCTTTTCTTTTTCGTTTTTCCAAAAATATTTTCGAAAACAAAATCAATAAAAATCCAAAAAAATCATAAAATCATAAAAACCAAAAATATTTTGTGTTCTTGTTTGAGTCTTAAGTCAATTTTTAAGTTTGGTGTCAATTGCATGCTTTAAAAATTTTTCTTGCATTTTTCGAAAATTCCATGCATTCATAGTATTCTTCATGATCTTCAAGACGTTCTTGACAAGTCTTCTTGTTTGATCTTGATGATTTCTTGTTTTGTGTTGTTTGTTGTTTTTCATGTGCATTTTTCGTTTGTTAGAGTCCATGCATTAAAGATTTCTAAGTTGGTGTCTTGCATGTTTTCTTTGCATCAAAAATTTTTCAAAATTATGTTCTTGATGTTCATCATGATCTTCAAAGTGTTTTTCTTTAAAAATTCAAAAATCAAAAAAATATCTTTTCCTTATTTCCCTCCAAATTTTTGAAATTTTGGGTTGACTTGGTCAAAAA
>NC_029774.3:48448939-48449765 GCF_000817695.3 Arachis duranensis
TTAAAAATCTTATCTTTTCAAAATCTTTTTCAAAAATTATATCTTTTTCATTTTTTTCCTATTTTTCGAAAATTCCAAAAATCTTTTTCAAATTATTTTCAAAATCTCTTTCTTATCTTTACATCTAATTTTCAAAAATTAGCTAACAATTAATGTGATTGGTTCAAAAATTTGAAGTTTGTTACTTTCTTGTTAAGAAAGGTTCAATCTTTAAGTTCTAGAATCTTATCTTATAGTTTCTTGTTGGTTAAGTCATTGTAAAAATTAGATCTTTTTATCTTTTATCTTATCTTTTTCAAAAATTTTATCTTTTTTCAAAATTTAATTTCAAAATATCTTATCTAACCTCTTATCTTCTTATCTTTTCAAAATTTGATTTTAATATCTTTTTCAATCAACTAACTAACTTTTTGTTTATTTTCTATCTTTTTCAAAACCAACTAACTACCTATCCCTCTCTAATTTTCGAAAATACTTCTCTCTTTTTCAAAAATTCTTTTTTTTGTTGTTTTAAATTTTAATTTTAATCTTATCTTATCTCTAATTTTCGAAAATTACTAACTCCTTTTTCAAAATTATTTTCGAAATTTGCCCTCTCTTTTCGTACTCTATTTAATTATTTAATTACTAACACTTCTCTTCACCTCTCTCCATCTAAATAACTGAACCCAATCTATCCCCTGAGTTTGGATTCTTCTTCACTCTTCTCCCCTTTCTTCTTCTACTAACATAAAGGAATCTCTATACTGTGACATAGAGGATTCCTCTTCTTTTCTTGTTTTCTTCTCTTTCATATGAGCAGGAACAAGAATAAAGGCACTCTTGC
>NC_029774.3:48449784-48450030 GCF_000817695.3 Arachis duranensis
AAGGCACTCTTGTTGAAGCTGATCCAGAACCTGAAAGGACTCTGAAGAGAAAATTAAGAGAAGCTAAATTACAACAATCCAGAAATAACCTTTCAGAAATTTTCGAACAGGAGAAGGATATGGCAGCCGAAAATAATAATAATAATAATGCAAGGAGAATGCTTGGTGACTTCACAAAGCCAACGTCCAAATTTGATGGAAGAAGCATCTCCATTCCTGCCATTGGAGCTAATAATTTTGAGCGGC
>NC_029774.3:48450400-48451046 GCF_000817695.3 Arachis duranensis
GCTTGGGAAAGATACAAGCAGCTGACCAAAAGATGTCCATCTGACATGTTTTCAGAATGGACCATATTAGATATATTCTATTATGCATGTCTGAATTTTCGAAAATGTCATTGGACCATTCTGCAGGTGGATCTATTCACCTAAAGAAAACGCCTGAAGAGGCTCAAGAACTCATTGACATGGTTGCAAACAACCAATTCATGTACACTTCTGAGAGGAATTCAGTGAATAATGGGATACCTCAGAAGAAATGAGTTCTTGAAATTGATGCTCTGAATGCCATATTGGCTCAGAACAAAGTATTGACTCAGCAAGTCAACATGATCTCTCAAAGTCTGAATGGATGGCAAAATGCATCCAACAGTACTAAAGAGGCAGCTTCTGAAGAAGCTTATGATCCTGAGAACCCTACCATGCCAGAGGTTAACTACATGGGTGAACCCTATGGAAACACCTATAACTCATCATGGAGAAATCATCCAAATTTCTCATGGAAGGATCAACAAAAGCCTCAACAAGGCTTTAACAATGGTGGACGCAATAGGCTGAGCAATAGCAAGCTATATCCATCATCTTCTCAGCAACAGACAGAGAATTCTGAGCAAAACACTTCTAATTTAGCCAATATAGTCTCTGATCTGTCAAA
>NC_029774.3:48451226-48454757 GCF_000817695.3 Arachis duranensis
AGGACGAAAATCCTAGTGAGGAAGACCTCCTGGGACGTCCTTCAAGCAAGAAGGAGTTTCCTGTTAAGGATCCAAAGGAATTTGAGGCTCATACAGAGACCATAGAGATTCCATTAAATCTCCTTCTACCATTCATGAGCTCTGAAGACTATTCTTCCTCTGAAGAGGATGAAGATGTGACTGGAGAGCAAGTTGCTCAATATTTAGGAGCTATCATGAAGCTGAATGCCAAGTTGTTTTGTAATGAGACTTGGGAAAGTGAACCTCCCTTGCTCATTAATGAACTAGATACCTGGATTCAGCAAACTCTACCTCAAAAGAAACAAGATCCTGGCAAGTTCTTAATACCTTGTACCATAGGCACCATGACCTTTGAAAAGGCTCTATGTGATCTGGGGTCAGGGATAAATCTTATGCCACTCTCTGTAATGGAAAAGCTGGGGATCATTGAGGTACAACCCGCCTTGTTCTCATTACAATTGGCAGACAAGTCATTAAGACAAGCTTATGGAATAGTGGAGGACATGTTAGTAAAGGTTGAAGGCCTTTACATCCCTGCTGATTTCATAATCTTAGACACTAGGAAGGAAGAGGATGAATGCATTATCCTTGGAAGACCTTTTCTAGCCACAGCAGGAGCTATGATAGATGTCAACAGAGGTGAATTAGTCCTTCAATTGAATGGGGACTACCTTGTGTTTAAGGCACATGGCCATCCCTCTGTGACAAGTAAGCATGAAGAGCTTCTCTCAGTTCAGAGTTAAGAAGAGCCCCCACAGTCAAACTCTAAGTTTGGTGTTGTGAGGCCACAACCAAACTCTAAGTTTGGTGTTAAGACCCCATATCCAAACTCTAAGTTTGGTGTCGGGACTATACAACATTGACCTGATCACCTTTGTGGCTCCATGAGAGCCACTGTCAAGCTATTGACAATAAAGAAGCGCTTGTTGGGAGGAAACCCAATTTTATCTAATTTTTATTTTATATTATTTTATTGTTATTTTGTGTTTTATTAGGTACATGATCATGAGGAGTCACGAAAAAAATATAAAAATTAAAAACAGAATCAAAAACAGCAGAAGAAAAATCACACTCTGGAGGAAGCACAGGCTGGCGTTCAACGCCAGTAAGGAGCATCTGGCTGGCGTTCAACGCCAGAACAGAGCATCAACCTGGTGCTGAACGCCAGAAACAAGCAACATTCTGGTGCTAAATGCCAGGAATGTGCCTAGAGGAAAAAGCTGGCGCTGAACGCCAGTAACAAGCATGAAACTGGCGTTCAACGCCAGAAACATGCTTTACATGGGCGTTGAACGCCCAGAATGTGCACCACACGGCGTTTAAACGCCAGAATGGTGTGCAAAGGCATTTTACATGCCTATCTGGTGCAGGGATGGAATTCCTTGACACCTCAGGATCTGTGGACCCCACAGGATCACCTCAGGATCTGTGGACCCCACAGGATCCCCACCTACTATATTCCCACCTTACCTCCTAATCCTATTTTGTGATGAGTATTCTCCCCATGTCACACTTCCCAACACTCTTCACCAATCACCTCAATCCCTCTTCCCAATCACCCCCTTCACCACTCACATCCATCTACTCTTCCCCATAAACCCCACCTACCTTCAAAAATTCAAAACCATTTTCCCACCCATTCCCACCCTAGATGGCCGAACATACACTCCCTCCTCTCCCTATATATACCCTTCCATTCTACTTCATTTTCACACAACACAACCCCCTCTTCTTCACCTTGGCCGAACCTCCATCTCTCCCTCTCTACCATATTATCTTCTTCTTCTTTTCTTTCTTCTCTTGCTCGAGGACGAGCAATATTTTAAGTTTGGTGTGTATGCCAATGCATGGATCACTAGGAACCATGATCAAAGTATGAACCCGAGTCCAAAGAATTATCTCACAATGGTTCGGGGGAAATACTTAGATTTTAGTCCGGAAAATGTGAGGTTGGCGTTTCACTTGCCCATGATGCAAGGAGATAAACGCCCCTACACTAGAAGGGTCAACTTTAATCAAAGGTTGGACCAAGTCCTAATGGACATATGTGTGGAAGGAGTTCAATGGAAGAGAGACTCCAAAGGCAAGCCAGTTCAACTAAGAAGACTGGACCTCAAGCCTGTGGCTAGAGGATGGTTGGAATTCATTCAACGCTCTATCATTCCTACTAGCAACCGATCTGAAGTTACTGTGGATCGGGCCATCATGATTCATAGCATCTTGATTGGAGAGGAAGTAGAAGTTCATGAGGTCATCTCCAATGAAATCTACAAAATAACCGACAAGCCCTCCCCCATGGCAAGGCTAGCTTTTCCTCACCTTATTTGCCATCTATGTTACTCAGCCGGAGTTATCATAGAAGGAGACATCTCCATTGAAGAGGATAAGCCCATCACCAAGAAGAGGATGGAACAAGCAAGAGAGACCCTTCACGAATCTCAAGAGATGCATGAGGAAGCTCATCATCAAGAAATCCCTGAGATGCCTCAAGGGATGCACTTTCCTCCCAACAACTATTGGGAACAACTCAACACTTCCTTAGAAGATTTGAGCCACAATGTGGAACAATTAAGGGTGGAACATCATGAGCACTCCATCGTTCTCCATGAAATAAGAGAAGATCAAAGAGCAATGAGGGAGGAGCAACAAAGGCAAGGAAGGGACATAGAAGAACTTAAGGACATTGTTAGTCCTTCAAGAAGAAGACGCCACCAAAGGTGGATTCATTCCTTGTTCTTATTTCTTTCTGTTTTTTGATTTCTATGTTGTGTTTATCTATATTTTGTGTCTCTACTTCATGATCATTAGTATGTAGTAACCATGTCTTAAAGCTATGAATAAATTCCATTAATCCTTTACCTCTCTTAAATGAAAAATGTTTTAATTCAAAAGAACAAGAAGTACATGAAATTCGAATTCATCCTTGAATTTAATTTAATTATATTGATGTGGTGACAATACTTTTTGTTTTCTGAATGAATGATTGAATAGTGCATATGTCTTTTGATATTGTTGTTTATGAATGTTAAAACTGTTGGCTCTTGAAAGAATGATGAACAAAGAGAAATGTTATTGACAATCTGAAAAATCATGAAATTGATTCTTGAAGCAAGAAAAAGCAGTAAAAAAGCAAAAAGCTTGCGAAAAAAAATAGAAAGAAAAAGAAAAAGCAAGCAGAAAAAGCCAATAGCCCTTAAAACCAAAAGGCAAGGGTAAAAAGGATCCAAGGCTTTGAGCATCAATGGATAGGAGAGCCCAAGAAAATAAAATCCAGGCCTAAGCGGCTAAACCAAGCTGTCCCTAACCATGTGCTTGTGTCATGTAGGTCCAAGTGAAAAGCTTGAGACTGAGTGGTTAAAGTCGTGATCCAAAGCAAAAAGAGTGTGCTTAAGAGCTCTGGACACCTCTAACTGGGGACTCTAGCAAAGCTGGGTCACAATCTGAAAAGGTTCACCCAGTCATGTGTCTGTGGCATTTGTGTATCCGGTGGTAATACTGGAAAACAAAATG
>NC_029774.3:48454946-48455291 GCF_000817695.3 Arachis duranensis
TGATGAGCGGATAATTTATACGCTTTTTGGCATTGTTTTTAGATAGTTTTTAGTAAGTTTGAGCTACTTTTAGGGATGTTTTCATTAGTTTTTATGTTAAATTCACATTTCTGGACTTTACTATGAGTTTGTGTGTTTTTCTGTGATTTCAGGTAATTTCTGGCTGAAATTGAGGGACTTGAGCAAAACTCTGAAAAAGGCTGACAAAAGGACTGCTGATGCTGTTGGAATCTGACCTCCCTGCACTCAAAATGGATTTTCTAGAGCTACAGAACTCCAATTGGCGCGCTCTCAACGGCGTTGGAAAGTAGACATCCAGAGATTTCTAGAAATATATAATAGTTT
>NC_029774.3:48455332-48478826 GCF_000817695.3 Arachis duranensis
ATATATAATAGTCCATACTTTATTCGGAGATTGACGACGTAACTTGGCGTTGAACGCCAAGTACAAGCTGCTGTCTGGAGTTAAACGTCATGATCCGGAGTTGAACGCTCAAAACACGTTATAACTTGGAGTTCAACTCCAAGAAAAGTCTCAGCTCGTGGATAGATCAAGCTCAGCCCAAACATACACCAAGTGGGCCCCGGAAGTGGATTTATGCATCAAATACTTACTCATGTAAATCCTAGTAGCTAGTCTAGTATAAATAAGACTTTTTACTAGTGTATAGGACATCTTTTGACAGTTTAATCTTTTGACTTTGTAGTCTTTGATCATTTGGTCTCTTGATCATTCAGGGGTCTGGCCATTCGACCATGCCTGAACCTTTCACTTATGTATTTTCAACAGTGGAGTTTCTGCACACCATAGATTAAGGGTGTGGAGCTCTGCTGTACCTCAAGTTTCAATACAATTACTATTACTTTCTATTCAATTCTATTTTATTCTTATTCCAAGATATACGTTGCACTTCAACTTGATGAATGTGATGATCCGTGACACTCATCATCATTCTCACCTATGAACGCGCGTGATTGACAACCACTTCCGTTCTACTCTAGGCCGGGCGAATATCTCTTAGATTCCCCAACAGAATCTTCGTGGTATAAGCTAGATAGATGGCGGCATTCATGAGGATCCAGAAAGTCTAAACCTTGTCTATGGTATTCCGAGTAGGATTCTGGGATTGAATGACTGTGACGAGCATCAAACTCCTGAAGGCTGGGCGTGATAACAAACGCAAAAAAATCAAGGGATTGTGATGCCCTACATACAGCTTGCCATGGAAAGGAGTAAGAAGGATTGGATGAATGTAATAAGAAAGTAGAGATTCAAGAGGAGCACAGCATCTCCATACGCCTATCTGAAACTCCAACTATTGATTTACATAAGTATTTCTATCCCTTTTATTTTCTATTTATTATTAATTTTCAAACTCATCATAAACTAATTTAATCTGCCTAACTGAGATTTACAAGGTGACCATAGCTTGCTTCATACCAACAATCTCTGTGGGATCGACCCTTACTCACGTAAGGTATTACTTGGATGACCTAGTACACTTGCTGGTTAAGTTGAACGGAGTTGTGATCACACCAGGGATTATTAAGATCCCAATTCATCACACCATGATCTCTTTGGGGTATTTTAGATTTCATACAAATACAAAGAGACCAACTTTGAGGATCACAATTTCGTCCACCACCAAACATGTACGATGTTTTTGGATGGTACCTTTCGCATCTCGGGCATCTCAAGTCCTCTTGCTAAGTCCACGCTAGCTTTCCCTTACCATGTCCTCGGTGGTGGTCATCCTTTCGGTAATCACTTCGGCCCTGTGGGTATTTTGGTGCATGGCCACTTCTCTTGAAGCCTTGACCCTTTAGTGCAAAATCCCTGTCATGGTCTTTCTCGTAGAATTTTTGACGGTCGTCCTTTGTCATTAAAGCCTCCCTTGAGTACTCTTCTACAATCCTACTCTTGGTCAATAGTTTAGAAAACCTTCTACTCTCCAACGGAGCCACAGCACTTATGATGTTCTCCTTAAGCCTTACTTGGTATTTGATGCATTTCTATCCCTCATAGGACTTAGAAGCACCCTGACATACCCTTGAGAACCTATAGAGTTCCTCAAACTTGTCGGTGTACTCAGCTACAGTCATGAACCCTTGCCTCAGCCGCATGAGTTTCAATTCTCTAGCCTCCCTCAGTGATTCAAGAAAGTACTTCTGATAGAAATCAGTTTGAATAACGTCCCAGAATGTCCACATTTTGTTGCTGCAGCAATTGACACTCTCCTTGCCACCAGTACTAAGCTTCTCTCACTAGTTGGTACATTGTAAACTCCACAAATTGATTATCCGGGACATGCCCAGCTCATAATGCACGCTCTACAGCTTGAAACCAATTGTCTGCTTCAGTAGCATTTATTGATCCCTTGAAGATCGGCGGGTAAACATTCAGGAAAGCGGCTAAAGTCATCGAGACACCTATACCTAAGTTATTTTCAGTTCTTTCTCCGTTTCCATTTCTGGCTGGTTGCCCTATCCTTTTTATAGCCTGAGTTATTGCAGCAGTGCTCGTTTGTATTTTGTTAATTAAGTTCATCATCACTACCATGAATTTGGCATGGCTATCAGTTGATTGATTATCCCCACTCTCTCTTCGAGTACGTGATAGACCTTGCCTATGAGTTGCCATTCGAGTTTTGTCCACACCAAATAATTGATATCAAGGTAATCAGTTTTAATATCCCAAGCTTAGTACTTCAATTATTCTAATAGGGTACTCACAAACAAGCATGCTATGCATATCAAGTAGATATCCTAAATAGCACAAAAGAAAAATAACCCAAAGTATGCAATGAAGCACAATCGATCAAACCCTCAGGCTCACGAGGACAAACTTCTTTGATACCACTAAATGTAACACCCTATCACATTAAACTTCACCCTATAGTCATGGAGCAAAGGCGATAAAGCATCACGACAATTCTAAAGCTCCATACAATAGTATATAATCAAGAAATAATATAACTAGAAGCCTTATGAAAGGAATAGAAGATCAAAGACGTATTAAATAGAGATACAAAGTGCGAAGCGTTCACATCCGTACAATATCCAAAAGGGAACTAGCCGCAACCCGTGGAGTTTAGGCCGACTAGTTTAAACAAAAGATACATTAGAGTTTTGATAATAAAACAGCTAGCACCCTATCTCTCAAAGTTTTCAGAAATAAAGTCTCTAAGGCAACAAAATATACAAAAGAGAGAGAAACTATGACAAAATAAAACAAGAGTAAAATTGGAATCATCCTCTGCTCTGTCACCATCCGCAAAACTCACCGAGGTGGGTTGAGACCTGCATCTGAAAAATAACAACAACATATGGTATGAGAATCGGGAGTTCTCAGTATGGTAACAGTGACCAATATATAAGATATAAGGTTTCGGAAAGTCAAAGGTAATCCTAAAACTTCTCATGAACATAAAATTCCAACTTATAATATAGCTTAAAACTATAAAAGGGTTATCTAACTTAAGGAATTTCTACTCTAACAGTAACTGCTGTCCCACACAGCTTTCACCAACCTACCCTCCACACGACCTATCACCACCGCCTACCAAACCTCCTCAAACCTAGTAAAATATAAGAAGAGTTCATATACAACAAGTAATTCAATTAGCAATTAGGCATGTTATTCATTTAGGCATAATGCAATCAATCAAAGCAAGTAATCACATAGAAAAATGTATATGATGAATGTCTGTCCTATTGGCTGTATATCAATTGTCAATTCAACTGCCAGCCCTCATCCACTCGAAATGTTGCCTTTCTACTATGACCCTGAGATATAGTGGTCAGATCACTTTGTGCACCCTTGGGATATAGTGCCTGGCTCACTTTTATGCACCCCCTGGGATATAGTTCCCGACTCATTTTTAACCCTGGGATATAGTGTCTGGCTCACTTTTATGCGCATCCCTGGGATATAGTGCCCAGCTCACCCTTTTGGGTTATAATGCCTGAGTTTACTCTTATGGCACGAAAGATTATGCGAGCAGGAGACTGACTTAGTCCTCACATCTGAACAAAAGTGAGAGACTGCCACAGCCCCTACGCTGGCACCGCAACCTCAACAAATGGGATCCAACCATCATCCTTGCCCAAGGCACAAAGCAACTTACCAATCATAATATATCAATAATAATATTTAATTCTAGAGATCACTGTTCATATTCATCAAATTCCTCAACCTCAATCCTTCATAATTCCTTATTCACATTCAATTTTCAATTCATCATCAATACAACACTCCAACCACCCACTCTAGTTATTCCATCCACAGTATGTTATAATTTAGGTCACCGCCTCTACACTCATAACAGAAAATATCCCTTTTTAATTCTCCCAATGCATTCTCGCTCATCCCAAAGCCTAAACACTAGTTAGGAGACCTTAAACAAGTATTTTGGAGGTTAAGAAAGCTAGAGGAATGCTTGAAAACTTAAAAATACAATTTCTGCAAAACAGGGTTGTCATGCGTACGCATGCCACTCCTTGCATACGCATGACGTTGAAAACTGCATTGTCGCGTATTCGAGCTACCTCCTCGTATGCAAGTATAGGAGGCAGCAATGTTTGCTCACGTACGCATGCCCTCCATGCGTACGAATGAATGTGGATTTTTCAAAAAGCTGCTAAGTGCAGAAAATTTAGTTTTTTACACAAAACTTCAAACGCGTATAACTTTTTCATAAAAAATCGTTTTCCATCCATTCTTTAAACGTTATAAACTGCACGGACCCAATTTTCATTTAAGACAAGTTTTACAAAATTTAGAGGTCCAGAAACTAAATTATGGCCTGTCAAAATTAGTTAAAAATAAGTTTTTATCAAATTTATCAAAAGCCTCTCATTTTCAAAACTCTTATTTCAATTTCTACACCCATACATTCCAATATCAGTCCTAAGCAATTTTATACCGTTCAAAATACTCAATCCATCAATTTTCAACCACCCAACATATCCAACACATCCAACACCTAACAATTTAAGTTATCAATCTATTCAATCCATAATTTCCAATTCTAACAATATTTTCCCATATTAAATGTCATACTCACAAATATCATCAATCATCATCAAAATCCATAATTATCATCATTTCATATCATTATACTAAAGCTCAATCACACAACCCATATCCACTCTCCTATCAACCCAACACACACATTCCACACCAACCTCCAATAATTTTAAATCATTAATTTACATAATTCAAATTTTATTAAATTACTCACATATCACATTCAATCATTTCATTTCATCAGCTTACCTGATCATGGCCTCCGGCCCAATTTTTCTCAAAAATCAAATCCATACAATTCAACCTCAAATCTTGATTCACCAAGCTCGTATCACATCCTCATACAATTAATCACATACTCAATCATTCAATCTTATCTTAAGACAACTAGCCTAAGTTTCACACAACATTACATATTATCTAAAGAGAACCAAAATCATATCTTAGCCAATTTTTTCCAAGCTTCTAATTAAGCCAGTAAACTAATTCAACAATTTTCACCTCCAAAGCTCACTTCCAATCAATCCGATTAGCCAAACTAACTCCAATCAACATGAATTTTATGCTAGATTCACACAGTTACCCAAAATCAACACTTGGGTTCATAGAATTAGACAAACCACAAGAATTTAGTATTTGCTTACCTTGTCCACTGAAATTTGGGGTGAAAGCCACTAATCACCCAAACTAAATTACACCTAAACAACCAAAACTATAAAAATCTCAATTTCTTAAAGCCAAATTTCGAATTTGACATAGGGTAGAAAATTGGAGCAAGGGATTTGAGTTTCTTACCACTTTATTCGGATACAATTGAAAAGCTCAACAAATGGATTGCGTGGCTACAAATGGCACGCTAATCAGAGCTCTGGAGAGGGAGATATGGTCCAAGGAAAAACGCGATGAATAGTGAAACCCTCTCTTCTTTCTCTCAATCCATCGCCTCTCCCTCACTCTTCGATAGAAATGAGGCTGAAATGCCTCTTAATGAAGTTTATATATATTGGGTTTAGGTCCAACTTAAGCCTAGTTCGCGTTTTTTGTTCGTTTGGTCCAACCTCAGGTCAAAACCTTTAAAATAAGTCTCCGATTTTCTATGCCAAATATTTTTATCTTTTCTAAATTATAAAATTCAATTTCTTAAATTTATCCACTCATAATTTAATTTTTCTCATTCGTAGTGCCAGACAATTTAAGCCAGTACGTGCTCTTTCACAGTAAATCAGATTTTTATGCTAAATTCTATTTTCTTCATTAAATTTTTTAATTTAATATTTTTATCATTTTCAACCTATTCTGATCAATTTAATTATATTTATTCTATTTTAATTAAATAGTTAATTAATTTTTTCCGTTCTTACACGGTAGGCTATAGCAGTTTATATAGAATAAAGTTAGGACCGAAATATAATGTGTTTTAGAATGTTGTATTTACATAAATTTCTCATCCAATTATTTTATACATGTCATTTTTTATTATAGAGTTTAAGAAAGATGAAGATGGAAAAACATGATATCAAACATACTAAGAATCTTATTATAGAATATATTTGACATTTTATATATGTAAGTAATTTTTGTGTTTACAATAATGATTAGTAATTAATAAATAATTTAGTAATTATCAATTATTATAATTTGTAGTAATTTAGTAATTATTAATTATAATTGTTATTAGACTGAATATTATTTTATTTTATTGGTAATAGTATTTATTGACTGGTTATAGTTAATATTAACTGTTAATTATTATTTTTATTTTCAGAGTTTAAGAAATTTGCACAACAGACACTTACTCAAAATAGACTCATATCATGTCAGGGTGGAAGAACAACTGAGAGAGACCAGATTTTATTATATATCTCAAATTTGGAGGATCATGTCTCATAATCCGACTATAGATGCACTAATTGAAAGGTGGCGTCTTGAGACACACATGTTTCATCTTTCACACGGCGGGTGCACGATTACTTTGGAGGACGTCACCATAATTTTCGAATTCTGAACTCACGGTTTTTCAGTGACTGGATCAACTTATCACATCATAAGTGGGTTAGAGAACGAGTGCATGAACCAATTCGGTAGTATTTCTGGGATGAATAACCAGGAAGCGGAATCAAGCTGGCATGGTTTCTCACCCTAATGCAGCGCCAACATTTGATTAACTAATAGAATAAGAAAACTTATGTGAAATGTCACATAATGTTTTTATTTGGTACAACATTATTCAGTGACAAGTCTGGAATTATTGTGTACTGGAAGTATTTACCATTATTTCGTGAGTTTTCTCAGATTAATAAGTTTAATCAAATGTATCGATCATTATGTCAGGCATCAAGGTATGATTGCAAGGACATGGATGGTTTCTTGACATTGCTCCTTGTGTGGCCTTGGATATGGATGCCATTAATAGGGCCTCTGCCGGTGGATACCAGCTTTCCACTCGCTCCCAGGTAAAATTAAAATAAGATGTGGTTTTAATTATTTTTGCTGTAGTAAGTACTTTCTAATATGAACATGATATGTCAAGTGGAATGATTATCAACCCACTATCGATCAATATAAAAATTGGACAACCTCTAACGTCAGGAGAAGGATGGATGATCTTTCTCTGGATGGGGTATGTGTTTTGTCATTTGTACTTTTACTTATATTGAATTAAATTGATGATTGCGTATTTATACATTTGAGCTTTGATGTGTTTTTATAGTTTGTATTTTTACAGTCCCAACCGATTTGTGCCTCATGTAATTCCACTTGAGATCAATGATGTTGTAAACCTTTGGAGTGCAATTGTGCCTCTAATATGCTTTGAGGTTGTGGAGTTGCATCCGACTAATAAGGTTAGAAAACAATTTGGATTTTATCAAGATCCCTCAGGAGAAGCTATGCAACTTAAAGCGTCCCATAACATAGTGTTGATGGGTCCAAAAAACAAGAATTGGGGACAAGAACATGGAAAATGGATCTCGCAATGGAATAATAGTTCTGCGTGTGTCTTGACAGGTCAAGATGTCGACAACTATCAACCATCCGACAAATACATGGACTAGTACATTGGTAAATTTGGTGATCACCTATAGCACTCTGAGCATGCTAAGCAAGCAAGAGCAACCACCACAGCAATAATAACCACCTTAGCAACAACAACCACCAATCAACTGTCATATGTATATCCACCATATCCATACCCACCATACACATACATATCATAATATCAACAACCATACCCACCGCTATATTCATACCCACCACAATATCCATACCCACCATACTCAGAGGTGATGATATAGTTGATGAGTCTAGTTCTAGTGATGATGTGGTTGATGAGCCTAGTTCAGATAATTTGATTGTTATTATTGTCTATTGACTAGGATTGTATTTAAGTTTGATTAGGATTGGTATTTATATTGATGTGAATTGATCTTAGGGTTGACCTGGCCCATAAGAGTCGATCCAGATGGATCCCGTCATTGATCAAGAAGAGGATAAAAAAAGAATGTTCTAAAGTGGCGCAAACCATGAAGAAAAGTATCTTTAAATGAATTATCATAAAGTTTAGTCCATCGAAATATGCAATGTAATTTTTTATGTATTGTTATTTTAATTAATTTTTTATGCATTATGTTGCTTTAAAAAATTTAGCAAAGTAACCATAACATGACTCAATACATCCAAAATAGACAAACTACAAATGAATATAAGACTAAATAAAGTGTTGGATACACCTGAAATCACAAACTCCCTAATATGAAAACTACGAATTTGGAGTCAAGCCACTAGCACTAGCTCCACTACGGTGCAGGCATCTACTTTGGATATGACCCTCATCTCCACAAAGCTTATAATGCCTAGGACCACGTAGATCACACATATCCATCTCATTCAAGTAGCAAATTTTCTTAGAACGACCTTTGGTTACTCGCTCGAGGTGGAAATTGGGTACTAGTCTTGCTCCTTGATGCACAGGCCATGTTGTTAGGATTTCTAGTGGTCTGAATCGAGTTCTGTACACCTTTTGGATCTCTCCCATCGTATATACCTCATGCACAACTGACAAGATATGGCGATAAAGAATTTGATCCACCTGAACTCACCACAATCACAATGTCGAAGACGCAAATTTACTACAAATAAATCAATGGGCATCTCGCGCACTACAAAGACCTCGTTCTACCTATCAAATAAGTTAACTTGGATGTTTTTCGCTGCACGCTGATTTGACTGAATTTTCTTGGTTGCATATTCAGCGGATATTTGACCTGCACTTACATGAGCCTTAGCCTCAACCTTCTTCCTTGTGAACAATGTATTTTGCCTGTAAAATGTTACCTTAACAAAGGCTGCGATGGAAAGATTGCGTACCTCTTTCAATACTCTGTTAATGCCTCCACTAGGTTGGTAGTCATATGGCTCCAACGATGTCCATCATCGTATACCAATGCATACTGCGATCGAGGGATATTGTCTAGCTACTGCTTGTAAGTCACGCCCCGCTCACATAATCTTTGATAACGCATATTGAATTCATGCATTGTTCAAGAATAGCCTATGTTGGCAATCATCTTCTGCATATGCGGTGCCTTAAACCTCCTCAAGAAGTTGGATGCTATGTATCTTATGCAAAACATGTGAATAGTTTTCGAATATTGCCATGCTCAATTACTACAACCTACAGCTGAGATAATTGACTTGTGTCGATCAGAGATAAAGGAAACACCATCTCAATTAACCACATGTGATCGCAGATGACTAAGAAAAAAGTGTTAGACATCGGCTGTCTCACCGTTGGCTACGGCAAATACAAGATGCATGATATTCCCATTGCTATCTTGTGATATTGCAACTAAAAGAGCCCCTTTACTATCCATACAAGTGTGTGCCGTCAACTTGGACCAGTGACTTGCAATTTCTAAATGCTTTAATACAAAGGTAGAAAGCCCGAAGACTTGCGTTAGAATCTGGAGATCCTCAACCACCTCATCCCCTCAGTAGCTATATGTAGTTTCGTATTCAATAGTTGATGATAGTTCTTTTACAACCGTTGACCATGTGGACAAAGCTTCATAAAAAGCTTCCCACCCACCAAACGTTTTGCTTGGCCAACCATGCTTTGTGATAACTTATCGTGTAGTTGAACTTCGACTATACTTCAGCAATGACAGATTTTACCTTTATGGATGGCTCAGCTTCTACAATTGTATCAAAGTCTAGTTTAGCATGATCTTGAGAGATGGTACTTCTGGTGCACATGTGACTGTTGTTGTACCACCTTATCACGCAATAGTACTATCTTTTTATAAGATTAACTCTGATAAGACAATCATAGCTTGTTTCATATTGTACGCATTTAGCATAGAATATCGTCGGTTATAATTCATACACCCTATAATCAATGCCTCTTCGGATATTATACTCTTTAATTGCCGTAATAACAGTCTCTCTAAATTTAAACTCCATTCTAACAATGAATTCACCGTCTACAACAGCAGTGGGAACTGGACCAATAATAAAACAAAATAAATCTAAATACTAATTATAAAAATTATAATAATAATAATAATAATCATACTTATAATAACAACAACAAGAACAACAATAATAATAATCATTATCATTACCGTAGTGGTAACAATACTAATAACAATATAAATAATAATACTTGTAATTATCCTATTAAGATTTAATTACTCTATTGGTCCCTATAGTTTTAGCAAATTTTCAATTAGGTCTCTATACTTTTTTCTTTCAATTGGGTTCCTACACTGCTTTTAATTTTATGATTAGGTCCTTCTTAGTGTAAAAAATATTAGAGTTAACTGAATATTTTTTCGCAAATTGAAGATATTCATAATTAAAAAGCTAACTAGATCTTTGACTGCATGTATGTTAGAAGAAATATTCTGTTAGTTTTAACTTTTTTTTATATGAAAATGACCTAATTACAAAATTAAAAGCAGTGTAACGATCCAATTGAAAAGAAAAATAGTATAAGGACCTAATTGAAAATTTGATTAAACTATAGGAAGCAACTAAATAATTAAATACTCTACTACTACTACTACTACTAATAATAATAATAATAATAATAATAATAATAATAACAAAATTACCTATGTTGACGTATTCAGAAAATTTCGGTGCATGCATGACATCAATATTCAAAGTATGCATAAAAGATGGCTTTTCAAATAGATGCTGACTCTCTAGTGCATTTGTAACATCTGCCACATCTTCCTCAACAATTAAATCATATTTCTTTACATCTTCAGCTAGACCAACAATTTTATAATTACCTTTAAATTATTCATCGCCTTCGGTATTATAACCCATCCTATTTATATTGAGGGTTTTGAAAAATCAACATTACTAAAAGAGGAACAATAATAACACATAGATTCTCACATAAAAATATAACACCCTCATGTGTATGAAGTAAAATCTGACCATTAAAGTATATTTTTAAACTAACATAACTCTCCATCTTATATACTCATCACATTTACTCACAATATTCTTTACTCTCTCGATATTTAAAGCAAACCTATCAACATGAGGAACATTCCACTTCAATTCCTCTTCAATATATTTTCTCAGCACAATATTATCACTCCTTTTATGGTTAATTTTATATTTTTTATTTGTCTCAGCACAAAACGTTGTTGACTTTTTTTACTTTTGTTGTAATACATAAGTGATGTTTTGACAGATGGTATTTTAAAATTTGCTAAATAAACAAAATATCAATAACGTTTTCAATTATTATAATTTAAAAAAAATCAAATGCAAAATGACATTGTCGTGTTGTGATTTAAATTTTTTTAACAAAACGTTGGAATAGTTTTTTGCATTTAACAAATTAAAAAATATTAGCTATACAGAGAACAACGATAGTGTTTTTTATCTTTTGAAAAGTAAAAATTTTTTCATAGCAGTGTAAGACTCATACACATGAAAATAATGAAGCATATCACACATTTTTCTACAAAATTAAAAAAATTCAACCACAATCCTTACCGCTCACACTTTAGCATACTCGGCCATGCACATTACAAGAAGGAAGAAGATGAAATTTATACATGGTTTAAAAAGATAGGAGATAACTATACACTACAAAAAATTTGTCTGATACCGTTAGATTTACCAAAAAAATATGTTGATAATATATATATTTACCATCAGAATAAATCTGACGGTATAAATCTCACCAGTAATTGTTTACCAGCAGATTTTTTTTTTGTCCACCACTAATTACTAGCAGATTTAGTGGCGGATATTAACTTTAATTAATGAAATTCTAAAGCTTGTTACTATCGAATTTATCTCCCGATAAATCCGACAGTAATCTTAAATTTTATTTTTTTAATTTGTTTAAAAATTTAATATATAATTTTAAATGTTTAAATTCAACAAATTTTTAACTAAGAAAATTCAAAATTTTATAATTTTTCAAAATAATTTGTCTATAATTTTTCGTTAGAAGTTTACAAATAAGTTCGCACATCAAAGTTTAAGAATAAAAAAGAAAAATAATAATTACTCGTGTATGGATAAAAATAGCACTAAAAATATATACTCTAAATCTAGAAAAGATGAACATACATAAGGTTCGATATGAAAAATAAGATACCTCATGGTGGCTAAGTAAATTACATAGTTAAAACTCTATAGACAGTAAAATATTGAAAAGAAAAATTAATTATACAAATGGTATATCTATATAAGATTCTAAGTAATCCACTAACTTGCATATGTATGACTCTCGAATGGTATATCTATTTAAACTTATACAATTTCGATAACTTACAAACTTACTGTCTATAGGAGTATTTTCTAGAAAGCAAGTTGTACACCTTTAATTGTAAACTATAAATATAATCAACACATAAATTATAAACATAATTAACACAAATTATAATTAAACAAACAAATCAAAGTTCATATATTCAAATGAGTAAATTGTAACAAACTTAGTAAAATTAACAACAATAAACTCAGTAAAATTAATTCAGAAAATAATTAACTCAGACAATAATAAACTTAGAAAATTAACAACAATCAACAATAAGTCAATAATTAACTTAAAAAATTAACAAGATAAAATTAATTCAGAGAATTAACAACAATCAACACTAATTAACTCAGAAAACAATTAACTCAAACAACAATAAACTCAGAAAGTTAACAACAATCAATAATAAGTCAATAATTAACTTAAACAATTAACAAGCTAAAATTAACTTAGAGAATTAATAACAGTAAACATAATTAACTCAGAAAATAATTAACTCAGACAATAATGAACTCAGAAAATTAACAACAATCAAGAATAAGTTAATAATTAACTTAAAAAATTAACAAGATAAAAGTAACTCAAAGAATTAATAACAATCAACACTAATTAATTTAGAAAATAATTAACTCAGATAACAATAAATTCAGAAAATTAACAATCATCCGAAACACCATCAACTCAAAACAAATCCTAAATTACACCTTACCTAACCTAATATTATTTAATTTTTCATTATACTAAATTAATGTAATAAATCCTAATCACACACTTCATTAAAAGTTTTAATCAATAATTTAATAAAATATCTAACAAAATTCTAAACAAAAAAATTTAAAAAAAAAACACAAAAACTATAAGAAAATTACCTCTGATGGTGGCTGCAGAATCTATAGTGATGGAGCTAGGGTTTAGTAATATAACAAACAACTAAAAGAAAAAATGGACAACAACCTTATCTTGGTGTGGTGGACTTAAATCGTGGTGATAGTGAGAAGGTGATGACCTTCGATCGACGACAAAGGACACCAACAGCGGCGGCACGCGGAAGCTTTCCACAGAGGCTCCAGCAATAGTGACGATGATCTACGATGACAATGTGGCTTACTGGTGGCGACGACAACTCCAGATGGTGGGTCGCACCCTTCTTCAATGGACCAGAGGGAGAGAGATGAGAGACGAGAGAGGAGAAGAGAAGAGAGAGAGAGAGAGAGAGAGAGAGAGAGTTTGCAGAAGTGAGGGAAAAGGGTTTCACATTGAATTTTATCCCAAATTTATCGGCAAAAAAATCTGATAATAAGGTGTTCGACGTTGCTTAAACGATGCTTTTCACTAAATCCCGTTACCGTCAAAATTTTCCTACGGTAAATTCGGCGCTAATAAAATTAATTTTTGCGCCTTTATTTACCATCGAATTTAGCAGCAAAATTTTAAATACGACGATAACTTATTTGAGGGATGAATTTTCACTCGTAATCGTCGGAAAAGCTACCGCTAAATCTGATGATAACGTCCGTCGCTAAATCCGACGGTACTCAACGTTTTTCTTGTAGTAATACGTAGCATGCATGATGCATGCATGTCACCTTCCCACACTTCTTGCAGGTCTCAAAAAGTAGCGTTGCAGGAGAAGTAGAGCTCCCGGCCCTAGGACGCGTGACTCCTTCCTAACTTCTCGACATCAGCATGATGATAGCGTCAGATCCTCGTGGGCTGCGAGATGCTTTAGGCACCATACACGCATTCAACCTTTGTACAACCCATTCACGTGTATATCACCAAAATTAAACCAATATAAAAAATAATTTTTGAAATTTTAAATGTATTTATTTATTTATTTTGCCAGAAGTTGTTGGGCAATTTTGGGCTTGACTAGATTCGTGTACGGTAAAGAGAAACAAAAAAGAAAACCTAATGTGGACCTCATAGTCTCATACATGCAGGATAATTATAAGGGTTAATAGTCAAATTCATTCTTGAAAGATCACCTATTTTTTAAATTAGTCCTTAAATAATTTTTTTAGTCATATTAGTCCTTGAAAGATAAAACATAAGTCAAATTAGTCCTTCCATTAGTTAGATGATGACGTGTCACATTAAGTGCCACGTGGAATTATGATGTGTCACGTTAAGTGCCACGTACGTGTCACCAAATGATTGGTTGACGTGTCAGGTCAGTGACACCTAGCACGCCACGTGTCACTTGACATGTAAAAAGTTATTTATAATCAAAATAGTCCTTAAAAGTTCAGATGTAAGTCATTTTCATCCCTAAAATTTTAAAAATTAATCAAATTAGTCCTTATATAATTTAAAGTGATCCCACAAAAGAATTTTTAAATTATTGAGTTCTATCATATAAATTGAACAATAATATAAATTATCATTTTAAAAAATAACTCATTTAAATAAAAAAATTTCACTATAAAAAAAACTTACAATTTAAAAATGTAAAACTTTAAAATACAAATGACAAAATAATTTTATAGTAATTTAATTTTTTTTATTATTCTATGTAAAGAGAATTTTGTTTATTAAGGTCTAAAAATAATATTAAAATTAGCACTATCAAAAAATATTTTAAATTTAATATTATGAAAAAAAATAAAAAATATATATAAGGACCAATTTGATTAATTTTTAAAATTTTAGAGATTAAAATGATTTGCGTTTAGACTTTCAGAGACTATTTTGATTATAAATAACTTTTTTATATATCAAGTGACACGTGACGTACTAGGTCTCACTGACATATCAACTAATTATCTGGTGACATGTGGCACTTAATGTAACTCGTCATCATCTAACTAATAGAATGACCAATTTGACTTATATTTTATTTTTCAAAAATTAATATGACTAAAAAAATTATTTAAAAATTAATTTAAAAAATAAATAATCTTTTTAAGGACAAATTTATTTATGAACTCATTCTAGTTCTCGTGTCTCCTACCTCCTCCTCCGGCAGGTCGTCTTCTTCTTCAGTCTCTTTCTCTTTTTTTCCTTAAATAGTTAAATACATTGGCTTCAAATTCTGGAGCAAATAAATTATTTTTTCAACCAGTCATGCATATATTGTAATATTGTCATCAACGTTTGAAACTTTGAACCACTAATTTATTATTTTTAAAGTCTTAAAAGTAGAATTATGTAATTCGATGTTATTATTATAATGTTAATGTACCGTTAATAATGAAATATATGTAAACAATATCTATAAATAAATTAATCAACTAAATCATATAAATTAATTCATAAATGGTCAAACTGGAGTGTAAGCATTTTTCATTTTGCAAATGAAAAATAAAAAAGAAATATGCAAACCAAGAGTTCACAAAATCTGGTTTAGTTATATATCGAATTAAGTTTTATTCTCATGCACTCGGAGTCTCTCTTTAATCCCCCTATAACTAACCAAACACACAACAACAATAATAATAATAATAACAATAATAAAGACTAGTTAACATGTGCATTAATATTACCAATATTTTTTTATAAATGTTGAAATAATATTTGAATATTAGTTAAATTATTTTTTATTTAAATTTAAATTAGTTTGTTATCTTTACGATTCTTTTTAATTTGTTTAATAAATCTATGAATATGCGATACTCTTTTGACATAAATACGAGAGCGTCATTATTATGTTCCTATATATAAAATTATAAATAGCACATAGATAAATAACGGTGATGTTATATTGTACACCATTTTTAGTAACTAAGTGCAATTAAATTAGTATAAAGTAAGTAAAAAATGTGTGTCTAGCAGCATATGAATTTTTGTTTTTACACTTTTTTTAGTACAAAATTTGTATCACAAAACACATAAATTTTATTACAAAATACAGAAATTTTATTACATAATATATAAATTTTCACATAGCATAAAAAGTTTTGAAATAGCCCATAAACTTATGAATATAGCATATGTATTGTGCACTAATTTTTTTTATAATACTAAATTTTTATATTGTATATTAAAATTTATATACTCAATATCTTTATTAAACATATATAGAAGAAAAAAAAGATAAAGATGAAAAAGATGATGATGACAATAATTATGATAATGATAATAAAAGAAAATGAGGAGAAAAAGAATGAGAGAAAAAGAAGGTAGTTATAAAATCCGATAAATTAATAAATAATTAACTAAAAAAGTAATTATGAGCTAAAGAAATTAGAAAATTAAATTTTATATTTTAGAGAAGTAAAAATATTTAAAATACAAATTAAAACACTAGTTTTCAAGATTTTAGCCCAAATCAGGACTAACGAACTGAATCGGTTGAACCGGGCTTATATTGAGCCCAAGGCCCAACATATATATAACTTAACTCAACATTCCTCTCTTACCTTTCATCAAACCACGCTGGGGAAGAAGCAAAACACAAGAACCCTAACCTCCATTCCACTTTCAATTTCAATTCCTTCTAACATTCAATCCGGAGCTCCGATCGCCACATCGTTTGCGGCCACGCGACTGCCTCGTCGAGCTCTTCAAATCCATTCGAACAAAGTAGTAAGAAATTTGAATTTCTCACCCAGCCTTAGCTCTCTTCAATATTCTCATTTTGGTCTTGGGTATTGAGAATTATGTAATTTTGATAGTTTAGGGGTACTCTAGTGCGAGATATAGCTAGCTGAGTTTCATCTAATTGTTTAGTGGATAAAGCTGAAGAACTTTTATCCCCTTTAAATTCTTTGATTTTATGAAGTTTAGATATTGAAATTGTTATGTATAAAATTGTATGGAATTAGATTGAATTTTTTCATGTGATTTGAAGTCAAATTGGCAAAATAGTATGCTTGGAACTAAACTCTGGTAGTTGGAAGCTTGTCAAATGGGATTTGGAGGCTTGAAAACTTGTGGAAACAAAGTCTTGAGGTGTTTTGGGGCTTGGGATGAAATCAGCCAAGGTATAGTTTTAGTTTCCTCTAGTTAATATATAATGTTGCGTAAAAATTTAAGCTAGTTACCATAAGATAGGCCTGAATTCTTAACTACAGTGCCAGTATTGGTGTTTCCTAAACCCATTGAGTGATTCGAGGTTTATTGTGATGCTTCCTTAAAGGGTCTAAAGTGTGTGCTGGGGCATCACCGAAATGTGGTAGCTTACGCTTCTCGTCAGTTAAGACCTCACGAGGTGAATTACCCAACTCACGACTTGAAACTTGCTACGACTGTGTTTGCATTGAAAGTATGGATGCACTATCTTTATGGGGTTAAATTCTGAGTCTTCTATGATCATAAGAGCTTGAAATACCTCTTCGATCAGAAGGAGCTTAATATGCGCCAGAGGAGATGGATGGAATTGCTGAAGAATTATGATTTTGAGTTGAGTTATCATCTGAAAAAAGCTAATGTGGTGGTAGATGCACTGAGTTCGAAAGTCCTTAAATTTTTTTGGATGATGATTAAAGAAGAGAAGTTGTTGAGAGAATTTGGGAACCTTAACTTGGGTGTTAGAGAGGTAGCTGGGAATGTGTGCGTACACCAGTTGCATATCTCCAGTATTTTCAAGATTGAGATTCAAAAGGCTCAACAGAATGATCAGGAACTGTAGAAAATATTGCAAGAAATAGAACAGAGGAAACAAGGAGAGGTTAGTCGCGACAGGGCAGGAGTTTTGAGGTACAAAGGAAGGATTTGTGTGCCGAATGTGGGAGATTTAAGGCGTGATGTGCAGACAGAGGCTCACAAGAGTAGATTCTCGATTCATTTTGGGGCTACCAAGATGTATCAAGACCTAAAGGTAATGTTTTGGTGGCTAGAAATAAAAAATGATGTAGCAGTGCATGTTTCTAAATGCTTGACTTGTCAGAAGGTTAAGATTGAACATCATAAGCTATTCGAAATACTACAACCCTTAGAGATTCCACAGTAGAAATGAGAAGTTATCACCATAGATTTCGTGTCTAGTTTGCCGAGAACTAGAACGGGATTTGATGCTATATGAATAATTGTTGATTGGTTGTCTAAATCTGGTCATTTCTTGCCTGTCCGTATGAGCTATACCTTGGAAGTGTTGGCGCATTTATACATTAGAGAGATTGTAAGGCTGCATGGTGTGCCTACAGCTATACTTTCTAACAGATATCCTCATTTCACTTTTAGGGTTTAGGGATCCTTCCAGAAAGTTCTCAAGATTCGATTATGCCTAAGCACTACGTACCATCCTTAAATCGATGGTCAATCTGAGAGGACAATACAGACTCTGGAAGATATGCTGAGAACTTGTATGCTGGACCAACCGGCAAGTTGGGATTGATACATGCCACCAGTGGAGTTTGTGTACAACAATAGTTACCATGCGAGTATCGGAATAGCTCCGTATGACGCTCTGTATGCGAGGAAGTGTCAATCTCCACTATGTTGGTATGAAGCCGGAGAATCAAGTTTGTTAGGGCCTGAGTTGGTGGCAGAGACGACGAAACAGATTAGGAAGATCTGATCTAGAATCATTATCGCTCAAAGTCATCAAAAAAGCTATGCTGATTAGAGACAAAAACCTTTAGAGTTTGAAGAGGGCAACCATGTGTTTCTAAGGGTTACTCCGACTACAAGTATTGGAAGAGCGATAAAGACAAAGAAACTGAATCATAGTTATTTGGTCCATTTTAAATTCTAAAGAGAATTGGGTCGATGGTGTATCGGATGGCTCTACTACCTCGTCTTATGAACCTGCACAACATATTTCACGTTTCGCAGCTTCGGAAGTATACCTTTGACGCAAGCCATGTCTTAGAACCCGAATCAATTTAATTGAAAGGAGATTTGACGTTTCAAGTAATCCCGGTCAGAATTGACAATGTCAGTATCAAGAAACTCCGTTGAAAGGAATTCTCATTAGCAACGGTTGCGTGGAGTCGTGCCAAATTTAAAGAGCACACCTGGGAGCATGAATCGGAGATGTGGAAGGATTACCCACAAATATTCTCATGTAATTGAATTTTCGGGACAAAATTCATAATTAGAGGGGTAAAACGTAAAACTTGGTAAATTAATAAATGATTAACTAATAAATTAATTATGAGCCAAAGAGATTAGAAAATTAAGTTTTATATTTTAGAGAAGTAAAAATATTTAAAATATGAATTAAAACACTAATTTTAAAGATTTTGGTCCAAAACTGGGCCAACAAACAACCGGACCCATATTGGGCCCAAGCCCCAATATATATAACTTAACTCAGCCTTCCTCCCTTACCTTTCATCAAACCACGCTGAGGAAGAAGCAAAATACAAGAACCCTAACCTCTATTCCACTTTTAATTTCGATTTCTTCTAACTTTCAATCTGGAGCTCTGATCGTTGCACTGTTTTCCGGCCACGTGACCGTCTCCCCGAGCCCTTCAAATTCATCTGAAAGAAGTGGTAAGAAATTCAAATTTCTCACCCAGCCCTTACCTGTCTTATATTTTCGGATTTTGGTTCTTGGGTATTGAGAATTGTGTAATTTTGATGGTTTATGGGTCCTCTGCCCAAAATACTCACGTACGCAGCAGGAGCCTCACGTACACATGACCTCTACTTTGCTGAAAAGTGCAATTTTTGAGTTTTTAACACTTCTCTATCTTTTTAAACTTCTGTAATCCCTATTTGTGAAGTGAGTAGACCTAGAGTCAGGCTTAGGAAAGGGAGTAGACCTAGTGAGGGAGTTAGGTTGACATTAAAGGAGGTTTGTGAAGTGCAAAATTGAATTAATAAGGCATGGGTAAAGCGATATAAGATATGAATAAGGATCATGATGATGTTGATGAATTGTGATAATGATATTGATGAATGATATTGATGATATGAAAGATCCATCTTGCGTTGCATTATATTATCTAAGACACGAGTTTTTCTGGGTAGATGCAGTGGCTTGCCAACACTTGCTCTAGGTTGAGATTTGATACTCTGTTAACCCTCCGTCGCAAAATGTGACTAAGCACTTTAACTCCTCGAATTCTTCCAATGAGATGATAAATGATTGATTATATATATGCATAGACTCTTGGGGATGCACACATACAGGGACTATCCAAGGTTCACTATCGGACATGTCGGGTTTGGCTGGATAACAGATGAGACTCATCGGCCATAGGGCAGGTATGCATCATATGCACTTGTATGTTTTGTTTGAGTTTGCATTTGTTTTAGCTTGCCTAACTGCCTATCTGTAATGAGCTGCTACATATTCTATTTGTTGTATCTGTTCCATAATTGTGCTTTCCTTTTCTATCTTGCTTGTGTTTGCTTCTAAGAGATCCCTCTGGCGGATGAAGGAGGCGTTGAGAGTTGTTCCACTTGGTGAATTTGGGGTTCGTAGAGAGCAGAAAACGAAGAGTTAGGATAAAAAATCCTTGGATATAGTTACCTTGCTTCTGGCTTAGTGAGAACTCTAGGATTTGATTTGAACTGTTGCGAATTTTAGAATGCTTTTGGCTTTTCGGGACGTTATTTATTATCTATATGGGCACCTTTACTATACTGAGAACTCCCGGTTCTCATTCCATACATGTTCTGTTATTTTTCAAATGCAAGATGCGAGTCACCTCGCTAAGCGTGCTGGAGACTCACTTGAAGCGAAGATATATGGATTTTGGGATTTTTATTATGTATTTAGTTTTTATATATGTATATATGTTCTCCACTTTGTATATATTTGTATCTTGTCTCTCCTAGAGGTTGACTTGGAGAAACAGGATTTATAACTTGTATTTTGGTAAACTTTTGGGTTGTGTATATGTATATATTTACTCTAGCTGGTCTTTGCTTCGTAGGTCAAGTATGGAGCTTGCTAATATGCATCCCTTTTGAAACTCTTATCTCATATGTATTGTATTTCTTCTATTTCACTAATCATGCATTTTATGGTTATGTGACTTTTGACTTCTGTTTTATTTAACTTTTCTTCAAGGCTCTAGTTAAGCTTCTTTTCTTATATATCTATATTTGTATTTTACTTTTATATGTCTTAATATTCTACCATTTCTGATTTACGAATTTAAACATAAAGTTTTGTGTAGTAGGATATTATAGCAGTAGCAGTGACGATGACGACAACAGTAACAATGATGACGATGATAATAAAAAAAGAAGTGCAAAAAAATAAAGAAAGAGAAAGTAATCTTTAATAATAATAATAAAATATTATTTTTAGTTTTCAATATTTGGACAGAATTTTAATTTGGTTCTGATTTTTCAAACATCCTATTCTATTTTTAAAAAATTTTAAACGTCCTATTTTAATACTTAAAAAGTTTTATGTGAGTTTAATATTGCCTTATCTTTAAATTTGACACAAATAATTTGCATATTAAAGAATTAATTATATTTAATTTTAATATATAAATAAAATTAATCCTTCAACCATTACTAATATTTTTTTTAATTTTAAAACATTAACAATTAATTGTTAAGATTTAAAATTTTTTACAAAAAAATATATTTTAATTATTAATAACAAATTTAATGATAGAACTACATTAAATTTATCTTAAATTTTTTGAAACAACACTAAAATATTTAAAATATTAAAAATTAAATTAAAATTTAACCCAAACATCATCAACTAAAATAATATTTTACCCTAATAATAATAATTCACGATGATATTTCCTTTATCAAGCATGCCTAGCGTGATTATGGAGAATATAAAAGCATTAGCAGCCCAATAAGTCAAGAAACGCGTACAAAAGCAGGTAACGGAATCGATGACATCATGGTAAAGCAATGTTTCCTAATCACAATTTTAATACATTTACTTACAAAGAGAAATTGTTGCATTTTCCGCCGGGACATGCATATATAATTATGATTTATGGTAGACCTTTAATTTAATTTCCAAACCAATTAGTGTTATTAATTTAACTTTTGAATAAGAGAAATATATGCATGACCTTACAAATATAAATATTTGGAAATTAAAAAATGTCCGCAACATTGATTTTACTACATAAAATTTATCAAACACATTTTTGAAGAACAACAAATATGCTTATTGCTTTTTTTTTTCTTTGTGAATTTTATGGTGTCTTTGTTATGATGTCTAAATTATCTAATTTTTTTTAACAAAAAATTAAAATATTTAAAATATAAAATAAATCATATAAAATTTATTAAATATTATTTATTTATCTTTTTTAGTAACTTAAGTATAAAGTGATAAAGACTATAGCATTTATTTATTTTTTTTATCTGATCAACATGACAGAAAGTCCAAAGTGACAAAAAGACCTGCAAAAACTATTAAAATGTCATACAATAAGTTTACACATATATTCATTATAAAATGAGTTGTATTAATTAATTAGAAAATTACCCGAAAATTACTATTCAACTATTGATGCTGGCATTATGGCAGAAGATTAATTAAAGAAAGGATCCATTAAGAAACACCTTTCCTTAATATTTTAATTATAAAAAGGGAACAAGAGTCCCTCGTCTGTTCTCTCTTCCATTATCTGACACACACACTCCCCACCATCACTGCCACTACTTTCTCCTCCTTCACATTCCCCTCTCTTTTATTTAAATCATCAAATCACACCCCATCTTCTTTTCATTCCCCTTTCCCCCTTTCACATGGAGAAAATGCCTTCCATTTTCTTCTTCTGCTTCTTCCTCTGCCTCTCACATTCTTCTTCTTCATCTTCGTTAGAATCACCCATTAATAATGTGGCAAAGAAGAAAACCTACATTGTTCACATGAACCACAACCAAAAGCCTTCCATATATTCCACCCACCATGACTGGTACATTGCAAGCCTTCAATCTCTCTCAACTAATTCAGATTCAGATTCGGATCCACTTCTCTATTCCTACAAAACAGCTTACAACGGTTTTGCTGCCTCTCTCGACCCACAACAGGCCCAAGCCCTTCTCGCCTCGGGCTCAGTCCTTGGCATCTACGAGGACACACTCTACCAACTCCACACTACACGAACACCCGAGTTCCTTGGCCTCGAAACCCAAACCACCCTGTGGGCCGGCCACAGTAACGAGGACCTAGGACGGGCTCTAAATGACGTTATTATCGGCGTACTCGACACCGGCGTCTGGCCCG
>NC_029774.3:48478832-48481757 GCF_000817695.3 Arachis duranensis
TGCGAATCAGGCCCGGACTTCTCTCCAAAACTCTGCAACAAGAAGCTCATCGGGGCCCGAAGCTTCTCCAGAGGGTTCCACATGGCGTCCGGAAATTCCGGAAGCGGTTACCCAGGGAGACAGAAGGAGCCTGTGTCCCCACGCGACAAAGACGGCCATGGAACCCACACGGCGAGCACAGCAGCGGGGTCGCCGGTGGCTAACGCAAGCCTTTTAGGATACGCCATCGGAACGGCCCGTGGGATGGCCCCGCAGTCCCGCGTGGCGGCCTACAAGGTTTGTTGGACCGACGGCTGTTTCGCCTCCGACATTCTCGCCGGAATAGATCGTGCAATTGAAGACGGCGTGGACGTGCTCTCGCTCTCCCTCGGTGGCGGCTCCGCCCCTTACTTCCGTGACACAATCGCGATAGGCGCGTTTGCGGCGGTTGAGAAAGGGATCTTCGTCGCATGCTCCGCGGGGAACAGTGGACCCAGTAAGAGCACACTTGCCAACGTGGCACCGTGGATTATGACCGTTGGGGCAGGTACACTTGACCGTGACTTCCCGGCTTTTGCGGTTCTTGGTAACAAGAAGTTTTCTGGGGTTTCGCTTTATAGTGGGAAAGGGATGGGAACTGAACCGGTCAGTTTGGTTTATTTTAAGAATTCGAACCAGTCTAGTAGCATTTGTCTGCCCGGTTCGCTTGACCCGGATTTGGTGAAGGGAAAAGTGGTTCTTTGCGATAGGGGGATGAATGCGAGGGTTGAGAAGGGACAGGTTGTGAGGGACGCCGGTGGTGTCGGGATGATTCTTGCAAACACGGCGGAGAGTGGGGAGGAGTTGGTGGCCGATAGTCATTTGTTGCCGGCGGTGGCAGTTGGGAGGATTGTTGGGGACCAGATCAGGGAGTATGTCGGGTCGGATCCGAAGGCGACAGCAGTTTTGAGCTTCGGTGGGACGGTTTTGAACGTTAGGCCGTCGCCTGTTGTGGCTGCTTTCAGTTCGAGAGGGCCCAATACCGTGACGAGGCAGATACTAAAACCTGATGTTATTGGGCCTGGTGTCAATATTCTCGCTGCTTGGTCAGAAGCTATTGGGCCCTCTGGGCTGGCTCAGGACACTCGCAAGACTAAGTTCAACATCATGTCAGGTATTTTGTTTCTTCTCTCTTTATTCCTCTGCCAACATATTTGTCCAATTGTCGCATCGTGTTTTAAATTTCAGCAAATATACAGTGTTTGATGATCTGAAATTCAAATTGTCATTTGTTAATAAACTACTGTGTTCATTGGTTATGAATTTACATTTAGATAAAAATGTGCTATATACTATCAAAGCTTTATTAATGACCTAATCTATATTGATGTACTTTGTTTGATAAATTTTGAGCAAACATATTATTATGGTAATTTAAACCATGCTATCTAGTTACTATATTATATTTACAGTTTACTGGGGTGGGAAATTGAACAGTGGTGCATTTGAGAATTTAGTGCTTTGTATATTTGTTGATGATTCATTGATTGTGGAGTTGTGGTTTATGGAATTGTAGGTACTTCAATGTCATGTCCGCACATAAGTGGGTTGGCTGCGTTGCTGAAAGCAGCTCACCCAGAATGGAGTCCCAGTGCAATCAAATCGGCACTCATGACGACAGCCTACACCCGCGACAACACCCGGTCGCTACTCCATGATGCCGCCGAAGGCTCGTTCTCCAACCCATGGGCTCACGGTTCAGGCCACGTCAACCCACAGAAGGCTCTCTCCCCTGGGCTTGTCTATGATGCCTCCACAAGTGACTACGTTAAATTCTTGTGCTCCTTGGGCTATAGCCCAGAACAATTGCAAATCTTAATCAAGCACTCCGGTTTCAATTGCACCAAGAAGTTCTCTGACCCTGGCCAATTGAATTACCCTTCATTCTCGGTCATGTTTGGTGGCAAGAGGGTTGTCCGGTACACACGGAGGCTGACCAATGTTGGCGAGGCCGATTCGGTTTACAATGTGACCGTGAATGTCCCGCCGGCTGTGAGTGTAACAGTGAAGCCCACCAGGCTTGTGTTTGGAAAAGTAGGTGAGAGTAAAACGTACACTGTCACGTTTGTTTCCAAGAAGGGTACAAAAAATAAAGCTAGGTATGGGTTTGGTAGCATTGTGTGGAGCAATGCCTATCACCAAGTTAAAAGCCCAGTAGCTTTTGCTTGGACAGCGTTGTGAGATAGAGGGCTTGGGCTTAGTACTGTTTAAAACCACAAAAGCCTATGTCATGATTGAAGAGAGAGATAAAGGCTTTGTTGCCATAAAACACGACATAGCATTATTAGTTGGGCAGTTAGACGGTTTGTGATGTTTTTTCTTTTCATTTTAATTTTATTATTATTTGTTTTGCAAAACAAGTTAAGACTGCAAAGGGAAGGGAGGTAGAGATGTTATTTGTTGTGATGTGTGTACTTGGTACTCGGTGAAACTAATGTTACAAAACAATGGCTTGATAGATAGTATAGAAACAGCAAAAGCAAAAGAGAATTCACAAATCCAGAATTAAAAAAAATCCTCATTGCGACGCCTATAGATCATACTTAAAACACAATCTATTCTCCTATTCAAGCTGATGACGTTGCATTTGTTGCAGATTTTCATTAGTCTCGTTCCCGCTGATGATATTACGTGCCGTTCACCATGTATGTATACTATGCCTAATCGTTCTAAAGTATCATAATTTATAAGATGTTTGCTTCGTACCATGATAAATTTATAGTATTAATACGATAAAATACTGATAAATTAAAACAGAACACGTGGACATATTTTTTACGTTGGTATTTAGTTTATTTTGTTTTTAAATATATATTATATCAATGCTTATACTAGAATATCCTTATAATTATTTATAAAATGACAAATATATTTCTATTTCCGTCTCTTCCTCTTCTTCCCTTCTCG
>NC_029774.3:48481836-48496519 GCF_000817695.3 Arachis duranensis
GCAATGGTGGTGGTGGCTGTTCATGGCAGCGGCAGCAAAAGAAAAAGACTCCTACTTGTACTTTGATCATAGTGAGACTCCATCCAACGAAGAGTATAATCATCAAATCAAGTGAAAATTCTCCTGAAAAAGTTGTCGGAGAAGCTCCTATTACTACCATAACTAACAGATCTGAATCAAGAAACCTTGAGCCTCAAAGGAAGAAAAGGGTGCGGTGATGGCGTGGCTACTGTTGGGAGTGTTATCTTTTTGCACAAGAAATGTCACTCCTAAAGGGATAGATAGGGTGATTGACAAATAGAATCAGACACATAATCACTAAGTTCATTGTTAGCAATATCTATAACTTCCACGTTCTTCAAACCTGCCAATTTAGGTAGAATACCTACAAAATTGTTATTGTTAAGATCCAAAACATTCAAATTCTCCATCATCCCAAACTCTTGAGGGAAGTACTTACAGAGTTTGTTGGGGATAATATAATCTCATTCAACTTCAACTTTCAAATCGATTTTAGAATGCAACCTGTAATCTTATTGTTAAGTAATAATGTAAGCCTTGAATTTACCGAGTGTGATAGGGAGAGCAACGGTAAAACGATTATTGTTCAAGAAGATTGCATTCAGATCTGTCTCGAATAGTTGTGACGACAAAGACCCTTCGAAATCATTGTATCTGCTATCGAGATACTTAAAGTGTGACCATTTGAGAACCAATTGAAAAAGCCACCAACGAATCGATTGTTACTAATATCAAATTCAAGGATAAGGGTGAGATTCTTCAAACATGGAGGCATGATTCCGCAGAACCTGATGGAATTGACGTGGAAAAGTGCCATGCCAGTCAAGAGGCTAAACTCACCCGGAAGGTGTCCGGCATGTCAGCATGATTAAGGTTGATGCCGGCAACGACCTCCAGGAAGGAATATTGTTGGAAGGGGAAGAAGCAGAGGAAGAGCGAGGGATAGACCAGACAGAGATGGAGAATGATACATTTGTCTTTGCATAATTATTATAAGGGTATTTTAGTATGTACATTATTATGATATTTTAAAAGTAAAATATAAAAAATTAATGTTGATTAAAATAATAATCTATGTGTTATTTTTTTATTTGTCAATTTTTTTATTGTATCGATACGTATTAATTAATCATCATACCGAAACAAACACCAATTTATAACTACAATAAAGATATAATTATTTTTAGGTATTTATTTTTGTTTATTTAGTAATTAATTTTTTATACATTAAATAATAGTTTTTAGTTTCACTTTATTATTAGTTGCTACTAAAAAAAGATTGACCTTGTACTCAAAATCAACAATATCAACAGTAAAAAGATCATCTGAAATAACTGATACACGATCATTACCACCATCATCCTTCTTTTCTTATTTACCTTTATTCTCCTTTATTAAAAAAAAGAAATATTTTTAGACATGATCCATTTTATGACAGTAATCAGACTCAATATTCTTGTATCTTTACTTGGATTTACTCTTGTTTTTATCTCTACACTTTTTACCTCTATTCAGATTTCTCCCCTATTTTTAGTGACTAACATTTCAAAGTGTGACGAAGAATTGTGCATCTTTCTTCTCATCTCTTCATTTAAAATGCCATCTTTAACAAGCTGCATGTTCACTTTATTCGGAGTAGAATTAGTAAGAGAGATACAAAATGTCTCTTAAGAATCCAGTAGAGTATCTAGCAAGCACAATCCTTAAACCTTATTTTCAAACTTGATTATCATGCTTGATAACTGATCTAAAATTTCGTGAAATTCATTCAAGTGATCTAATAATACCTATGACCATTCCGTGTATCTCAAATTCATCAACATATTCAACAAGTATAATTTATTATTGCCAGACTTGGGATCATACAAGGATTCAATTTGATTCCATAAAGCCCTAACATAGTCTCGTTAGCAATGTGATTACAAATATTATCATCCACTCATTGTCTAATAAAACCACAAATTTGCTGGTGTTCAAACTCTCATTCTTCATCTATTTTAGATTCTGATTTTTGTGTAAAAAATATAGGTAAATTTAGATTTTTGACAAACAAAAAATTCTTTATTTTCTCCTTCCATATATGGTAATTAGTGTCATTCAAACTTATCATCTTAGTAGAATTATTTACGTCTATCTCTCAAGCAAGTAATAACCAAATGCCCAAAATCTGAGCTCTAATGCCAAATGATAGGAATAAAACACACAAGCTCTAATGCCAAATTGAGGTGGTTCTTGGTAATAATTATGATAGGGTTATGGTGGTTCTATAGGTTCTTGTTCATAATGGTCATAAGAATATGGTATGGATGATTGGTCATATGGTAGATATGGATCATAAGGAGGTGCTTAGTATGGAAGGGCTTGTGAGTGTGGTGGAAGGCTATGTTGAGAAGGGGGTTCATATGCATACGATGATTGTGGTTGACAACCACAATGAGGGTCATCACATACATTAGATTGATATGCATTAGGATCAGGATTATACCCATAAGAGTTCGGAGGAGGTTGTTGCCGTGAAGATTGTTCATAAGCTTGAGATTCCTCCCATCCTTGATTTCCAAATCCTTGATGCATGTCCCCATTATAGCTTCCATCTCCTACAACATAGTTAGAACCAAACTCATAGCCAAAGTGAGAATTCATAGTAGAAAGAGAAAATAAAAACAAAAACTAATAGAGAACAAGAGAAACAAAATTCTACAACTAGCAAATAAAGCAAAAAGCAAAATATTCACACTATTCACATATGTACAATAACCAATAACATAACACCATTGCAACACCCCGGCAACGGCGCCATTAATTTGACACAAGAATTGTTGTCGGTAAGGAATTTCACAAAATAATTACGTTGTAGGTATAGCCCCAAACCAACAAACAACTCTCAAATCAAATTAAAATATGAGTTGTCGCAATTAACAAACCCCAAATAAGAATTAACCAGAGTATTTGGACTCTGGGTCGCCTAACAAGGAGTTGCAATGAAGTGAATGATTATTGGTTATGAGATATGTTTTGGGGTTTTTTGATAATAGGCATGAAGAGTAAATGGCAGTGAAAATAAACTAATGACTAGCAAAGCTCTTGGCAAGATATGAAAATTAGAAGTCCTATCCTAATTATCCTCCTTAATTGTGACCATAAATTGTTCGTTGCTACCACTTCGTTAACCTCTAACCAAGGAGGAAAGTCAAGTGGATGAATTAACTTGATTCCTCTTGTCCTAGTCAACTCCTAAAGGAAGGACTAGCCTTAGAGGCAATCAAATCAATTAGCAACATCTAATTATCAATCAACAAGGGAATTAGATAACTCAAGAGTCACTAGTTACTCAACCAAAGCCAAGAGGAACAAATTCTATACTAAAATCCAACCAAGCATTTCATCAAACACTTGGAAGGCATAAAAGGAAAGCATAATAAATCAACAACAAGAATTAAATCTAACAACAATCAAATATAAAGAATCAACACAACAATTAAAGGAAACAAGATCTACATGAATTACCTCAAATTTCATTGAAGGAAAATATAAGAAGAAAGAGTGCATCAACAACAAAGTGACAATTACAAGAATGAAACACAAAATTAGAGAAAGGAATAGTGTAGAAACAAGAATTGATAAAGGAAAAGTAAATCAAAGCATGAAATTAACCTAGATCTAAGAAATCCTAATCTACCTCTATCCTAATCCTAGAGAGAAGTGAGAGCTTCTCTCCCTAAAACTACTCTAAACTAATCCTAATGAGTGTGTGTGTTGATTCCCCCTTTGCTTGGGCTTTAATTCTACATGAAATACACTCAGAAACAAACTGGAATTGGGCCTGGGTAGCTCAGAAATTACCCCCAGCGTTTTGCCTTTAAGTGGGCCACGTGCGAGTATCGGCGCGTGCGCACGCTACGCGCTAGCGCATCGATTGGCAAATTCTTCATCTGCGCGGACGCAGCATGTACGCGGGCGCGTGCCTATGCAAAACCACTTCTGCGCGTGCGCGCCTTGTACGCGTGCGTGCCCTTTGGTGCATTCCCAATCTTTGTTTCTTCATGTATTATTCCCTTTGTATGCTTTTTCTCCTCATTCCTTCCATCCAATACTTGCCTTATAAATCTGAAATTACTCAACAAACACATCAAGGCATCGAATGGAATTAAAGTGAATTAAAATCACCAATTTAAGGCCAAAAAGCATGTTTTTACATTTAAGCACAATTCAAAGGAGAATTACAAAACCATGCTATTTCATTGAATAAATGTGGGAAAAGATGGTAAAATCCCCTAACATAAGCACAAGATAAACCACGAAATTGGGGTTTATCAAATCTCCCCACACTTAAACTAAGCATGTCCTCATGCTAAAATCAAGAAAGAAGCAAAGGGTACCACATTTATTCAATGCAAAATAACTAAATGCAACCTATCTAAATGCAACTATCTAAATGAATGCAATTGTTTGGTCGAAATAAATCAATTCCCAAGAAGCATATATGCACAAGGGCTAAGAACTGGCAAATCCAATCCGTAATTGAATTGAGTTATTAAACATTTTTACAAACTTGCATGAAGAGTGATGATTGTAGGTGGAGACATGTAGTTGAGCATCGAACCCTCACTGGGAGTGTTTTCACTCTATTCGCTCGGTGTCTAGGGTTAATTCACTCAATTCTCCTCTAATCATGCTTTTCAAGAATTGTTTTTCATCTAACAATCAACAATTACTCAATGCATGCATACATTCATCATGAGGACTTATTCATAGGTTGTAATGGGGCTAGGGTCAAGGTAGGATGCATATTTGGTCAAGTGGACTTGATATTTGAATCTTTGATTAACCTAAACTATGATAACCTATACAATTAGGTTCTATCCTAACTACCCATTCCTCACTTTTTTTCACATACTCATGCATTCTCTTTTCATTTCACAACACATATGCATTGTTCTTCATTGAAATTTACTTTGGGACATTTTGTCTCCTTTTTATTGCTTTTCTCTCTTTTCTTTCTTTTTCTATTTTTCGTTTTCTCCAAAAAAATTTTAAATTATATATATATATATATTCTTTCCTTCAAGAATATCAATACATAAGATCTTACATTCAATTAACGCATGAGTATGCACCCGATTCCCAAATATAAAAATATAAAATGAAACACATCCTTTTATCTCAACCAATGTCCCTTCCAAGTTTTTCACACTTGAATGAGTAACACTAGCCTAAGCTAATCAAAGATCCAAATTAAAAGACATTTATTGTTTTTCGCTTTAAGGCTTGTAATGTGCTGAATTAAGAACAAGTGGGTTAAGCGTAGGCTCAAAATTGGCTAACAACAGAGAGTAAAAAGTACGCTATTTGGGTAAGTGAGCTAATAAAATGATAGCCCCAATCATATAAATGCATGAATACAAGGAATAATGGATATATAGACTCAAACAAGCAAAGATTACAATCATAGAGAAAGAATAATTGCACACAAGAAGGGAAAATAAGTGGTTATAAGATGTAACCACATTAATAGGCTCAAAACTCACTAGGTTGTGTGTTCTTATCTCAAAAACATGATCCACAATATATATAATTCAAGCAAGTTCTTAGGAAAAAAAATTTTTCACTCAAAGCAATTGAGGTGCCCTATACATAAAATTCTTGAAAAATTTTCATTATTTTGACCAAGCTTATTAAGAAAATGTAACTAAAATCCTAAAAGACCTAAAAATGAAATGCAAAAGTGTTGAGATTAGAAATTTGTCACCCCAAAATTGCCAAACGGTCAGACAACCTCCCCATACTTAAAAGTTTGCACCGTCCTCGGTGTACTTAAAGATGAGGAAGGGAGTGCTACCTTCAGCTGGTAGTTCAACCGGTTGCTGTGTGTTCTTTTTCCCGCTCCCATTGGTTCTTGTGGTGCGTCAATCATGAAAAACAAAAATATAACACCATAAGATGAGAAAATACAAAACAAGGAAGCACATATTATTGTAATGAGATAAATCACTAGAATTGAGTGAGTGAATTAGTGTGACATTTATGACAATAAGGTGTGTGAATTCTTAATTACACGGTTTAGAACACACATTAGTATAAAAAGCTATGTCACCAAAGAGGTATGCACATCACTCATCCTAGTGTGCTTGAGATGCCTTAAGAAAACTTGTAAGGTGAGACAAGCATTAAAGAAGCATGAAAGCATTCAAGTCAAACACATATGGATGCATGTAATAATGAAATATAATGCATTAATGTAAATGCACAACATCATCCATCAAGAGACTGCCTAATCAAGGAGAGAGTTCAAATCACATGGTGGCCAAATCATGCAATTAAAAGGAAAGATCAATCATGCTTGAAGGCAGACCTAGTGTACTTGGTATTCACCAATTGAAGTATGAAGAGCTCAATACCAAGTAACAATACATAACCTCAATCAAAGAACCCAACAACAGAGATCAACAACAATGATGTTAAAATAACATCTCATCAATGATTAGCATCAGTGAACAGTGAACAAGATTAATAATTCAACACTTAGTATCAAAAAGAGAAAATGAAATGAGAATTAAACTAACTAAACAACTAACTAACTAACTAATTAACTAACTAAAATAAATGGTTGTCAATGGTGTTGGGAGTGTTGGATGAGGGGTAGAAGAAATGAAGAAGAAAGGAGAAGGAAAGAAATAGAAAGAGGGGAAGAAGATGTGTTGAAGGAAGGGTATCCGCGCGTACGCACGCACGGCGTGCGCGCGTGGATGTGTGAATAGAGAGGGGGCGCGGACGCGCCATGTGTGCTCACGCGTGGGTATGGAAATTTGAAGGGGTGTGGACATGCACAGCATGCGTCCGCGCGGGTTTAGGCAAAGAGTTGGCCCAGAGTTGGCACGACTCTCGGGTCCCTGGCCTTGAGGTGGAACTTCTGGATCCATGCGTACACGGGCTTTGCGCATGCGCGTGGATGGTCGGAAATGCTTGGGGCACGCGTACGCGTGTAGTGTGCGTACGCGTAGATGGTGCTCTATTTTTTTCAAAATTTTTTCAAGTTCTTGCACCAAACCAAGCCTTCCAAACCTCCTAACAGCTACCAAAGTACCCTGAAACCTTATTCAACCCTACCAAACTACCAAATAGACTCAATTAACTAGACAAAACATGAAATTAAACTAATATCTACTAATATTTATTGAAGAGAAAATGGGAAGATATTACCTTGGTGGGGTGTCTCCCACCTAGCACTTTTGTTTATTGTCCTTAAGTTGGAATTTTGGGAGAGCTCCTCTCAAGGTGGCTTTTGTTTATACTCATCCTTGAATCTCCAAGGATCTTTGCTTCTTGAATGGTTGACAGAATTTCCAACCGTCTTCACCAAGCTTGGAAAAAGTTCAACCCAAGATTAGACAATGTAAGGTCTACCTCCTTGTGCTCTCCTTTGTGTATTTCCACCTCTTTGCAAGCTTTCTCAATTTCAACCATTTCCCTTTTATCACATGACTTGGTGTTATCTTCAAGAACTTCAATTTCTTGCCCAATGGGAGGTGATTCAGTTTGGATAGGAATTCATTGATGGATAAATCCATCTCTTGATCAACCTCTCCATATTCTTCAATTTCGATATACACCATGCCAACTTTTTCCTCTTGGTAGCTCTCTTTCCATTCGCTCTCTTTCTCATTGCTCACTAAGGGTATGGGAGGTTGTGCACACTCTTCTATAACTTCAACTTCATGTCCAATGGAAGGGGATTCGATTGTAGATAGAAATTCATCTATGATTGAATCTATCTCTTGATAGGCATCTTTCAAGTCTCCAACTATGACATACTTTGGAGGTTGCTGATGAGCGAATAATTTATACACTTTTTGGCATTGTTTTTAGGTAGTTTTTAGTATGATCTAGTTACTTTTAGGGATGTTTTCATTAGTTTTTATGCTAAATTCACATTTCTGGACTTTACCATGAGTTTGTGTGTTTTTCTATGATTTCAGGTAATTTCTGGCTGAAATTGAGGGACCTGAGCAAAACTATGATAAGGAGGCTGACAAAGGACTGCTGATGCTGTTGGAATCTGACCTCCCTGCACTCAAAATGGATTTTCTAGAGCTACAGAACTCCAAATGGCGCGCTTTCAACAGCGTTAGAAAGTAGACATCCATAGCTTTCCAAAAATATATAATAGTCCATACTTTATTCGTAATTAGATGACGTAAACTGGCGCTCAACGCTAATTCCATGTTGCTATCTGGAGTCAAACGCCAGAAACACGTCACGAACCGGAGTTGAACACCCAAAACACGTTGCAACTTGGCGTTCAACTCCAAAAGAAGCCTCAGATCGTGGATAGATCAAGCTCAGCCCAAACATACACCAAGTGGGCCCCGGAAGTGGATTTATGCATCAATTACTTACTCTTGTAAACCCTAGTAGCTAGTCTAGTATAAATAGGATAGTTTACTATTGTATTAGATATCTGAGGATTGTATTATTCAATCTTGGGATGTTTAGTTCTCGGATCATGGGGGCTGCCCATTCGGCCATGCCTGAACCTTTCACTTATGTATTTTCAACGGTGGAGTTTCTACACACCATAGATTAAGGGTGTGGAGCTCTGCTGTACCTCAAGTTTCAATGCAATTACTATTATTTTCTATCCAATTCGATTTATTCCTGTTCTAAGATATTTGTTGCACTTCAACTTGATGAATGTGATGATCCATGACACTCATCATCATTCTCACTTATGAACGCGCGTGACTGACAACCACTTCCATTCTACCTTAGGCTGGGCGCATATCTCTTGGATTCTTTAATCAGAATCTTCGTGGTATAAGCTAGAATTGATGGTGGCATTCATGGGAATCCAGAAATTCTAACCTTGTCTGTGGTATTCCGAGTAAGATTCTGGGATTGAATGAATGTGACGAGCTTCAAACTCCTGAAGGCTGGGCGTTAGTGACAGATGCAAAAGAATCACGAGATTCTATTCCAACCTGATTGAGAACCAACAGATGATTAGTTGTGCTGTGACAGAGCATTTGGACCTTTTTCACTGAGAGAATGGGATGTAGCCATTGACAACGGTGATGCCCTACATACAGCTTGCCATAGAAGGGAGTAAGAAGGATTGGATGAAAGCAGCAGGAAAGTAGAGATTCAACAGGGACAAGCATCTCCATACGCTTATCTAAAATTCCCACCATTAATTTACATAAGTATTTCTATCCTTTATTATTTAAGCAAGTATCTATTTATATTTCCCATAATCAATTATTATCCGCCTTACTGAGATTTACAAGATGACCATAGCTTGCTTCATCCCAACAATCTCTGTGGGATCGACCCTTACTCACGTAAGGTATTACTTGGACGACCCAGTACACTTGCTGGTTAGTAGTGCGAAGTTGTGACTAAGTGTAATTCACGTTTGAGAGCACCAAGTCTTTGGAGCCATTATTGATGATCACAATTCCGTCCACCAAGTTTTTGGCGCCGTTGCCGGGGATTGTTCGAGTTTGGACAACTAACGGTTCATCTTGTTGCTCAGATTAGGTAATTTTCTTTTTATTTTCTTTTCAAAAAAGTTTTCAAAAATCTTTCAAAAATTTTTTCTTTATTTTCGTTTTTCCAAAGAATATTTTCGAAAAAAATAATAAAAATACAAAAAAAAGCATAAAATCATGAAAACCAAAAATATTTTGTGTTCTTGTTTGAGCCTTGAGTTAATTTTTAAGTTTGGTGTCAATTGCATGTTTTTAAAATTTATGCGTTAATTTTTCGAAAATTCAATGCATTCATAGTGTTCTTCATGATCTTCAAGTTGTTCTTGGTAAGTCTTCTTCTTTGATCTTGATGATTTTCTTGTTTTGTGTTGTTTGTTGTTTATCATATGCATTTTTTGTTTGTTAGAGTCCATGCATTAAAGATTTCTAAGTTTGGTGTCTTACATGTTTTCTTTGCATAAAAAAAATTTCAAAATTATGTTCTTAATGTTCATCATGATCTTCAAAGTGTTCTTGGTGTTCATCTTGACATTCATAGTGTTCTTGCATGCATCATGAGTTTTGATTCATAATTTTCATGTTGTGAGTTATTTTTGTTGTTTTTCTCTCTCATCATTAAAAATTCAAAAATCAAAAAAATATATTTTCCTTATTTCTCTTCAAATTTTTGAAATTTTGGGTTGACTTGGTCAAAAAAATTTTAAAAATTAGTTGTTTCTTACAAGTCAAGTCAAATTTTCAATTTTAAAAATCTTATCTTTTCAAAACTTTTTCAAATCAAATCTTTTTCATTTTTTTTATTAATTTCGAAAATTTCAAAATATTTTTTCAAAAGTCTTTTTCTTAACTTTATTTCATAATTTTCGAAAATTATGCTAACAATTAATGTGATTGGTTCAAAAATTTGAAGTTTGTTACTTTCTTGTTAAGAAAGGTTCAATCTTTAAATTCTAGAATCTTATCTTTTAATTTCTTGTTAGTAAAGTAATTAATTTTAATTTTAAAAATTAAATCTATCTTATCTTATCCTTAATATCTTATCTTTTTCAAAACCACCTAACTACTTTTCCCTCTCTAATTTTCGAAAATATCTCATCCCTTTTTCAAAAATTCTTTTTAATTAATTAATTGTTTTAATTTCAATTCTATCTTATCTTTTATTTTCGAAAATCATTTAACTTCTTTTCAAATTTATTTTCGAAATTTCTTCCCTCTCCCCTTCTTCTATTTATTTATTTAGTTACTAACACTTCTCTTCACCTCTCTTCATCTTAAATCACTACCCCTACCTATTCATTCTTCTTCACTCCTATTCCCTTTCTTTCTCTACTAACATAAAGGAATCTCTATACTGTGACATAGAGGATTCCTCTTTCTTTTCTTGTTCTCTTCTTCCCTATATGAGCAGGAACAAGGAAAAAGACATTTTTGTTGAAGCTGATCCTGAACCTGAAAGGACTCTGAAGAGGAAATTAAGAGAAGCTAAATTACAACAATCCAGAGACAACCTTTCTGAAATTTTCGAACAAGAAAAGGAGATGGCAGTCGAACCCAACAACAATAATGCAAGGAGGATGCATGGTGATTTCACTAAACCAACTTCCAAATTTGATGGAAGAAGCATCTCCATTCTTGCCATTGGAGCAAACAATTTTGAGCTGAAACCTCAATTAGTTGCTCTAATGCAACAGAACTGCAAGTTTCATGGACTTTCATCTGAAGATCCTTACCAGTTTTTAACTGAGTTCTTGCAGATTTGTGAGACTGTAAAGACGAATGGAGTAGATCCTGAAGTCTACAGGCTCATGCTTTTCCCTTTTGCTGTAAAAGACAGAGCTAGAACATGGTTGGACTCACAACCTAAAGATAGCCTGGACTCCTAGGATAAGCTGGTCACGGCCTTCTTGGATAAATTCTTTCCTCCTCAAAAGTTGAGCAAGCTTAGAGTGGATATTCAGACCTTCAAGCAAAAAGATGGTGAATCCCTCTATGAAGCTTGGGAAAAAGTGTCCTTCTGACATGTTTTCAGAATAGACCATATTAGATATATTCTATTATGGTCTATCTGAGTTTTCCAAAATGTCATTGGACCATTCTGCAGGTGGATCTATCCACCTAAAGAAAATGCCTGCAGAAGCTTAAGAACTTATTGACATGGTTGCAAATAACCAATTCATGTACACTTCTGAGAGGAATTCCGTGAATAGTAGGACGCCTCAGAGGAAGGGAGTTCTTGAAATTGATGCTCTGAATGCCATATTGGCTCAGAACAAAGTGTTGACTCAGCAAGTCAACATGATTTCTCAAAGTCTGAATGGATGGCAAAATGCATCCAACAATACTAAAGAGGCAGCTTTTGAAGAAGCTTATGATCCTGAGAACCCTGCAATGGCAGAGGTAAATTACATGGGTAAACCTTGTGGAAACACCTATAATTCATCATGGAGAAATCAACCAAATTTCTCATGGAAGGATCAACAAAAGCCTCAACAAGGCTTTAATAATGGTGGAAGAAACAGGCTAAACCATAACAAGCCTTTTCCATCATCTTCTCAGCAACAGACAGAAAATTCTGAACAGAGCCCCTCTAATTTAGCAAACTTAGTCTCTAATCTTTCAAAGGCCACTTTAAGTTTCATGAGTGAAACATCTGATCTGTCTAAGGCCACTTTAAGTTTCATGAGTGAAACAAGATCCTCCATTAGAAATTTGGAGGCACAAGTGGGCCAGATGAGTAAGAAAATCACTGAAACCCCTCCCAGTATTCTCCCAAGCAATACAGAAGAGAATCCAAAGGGAGAGTGCAAGGCCATTGATGTAATCAATATGGCCGAATGCACAAGGGAGGAGAAGGACAAAAATCCTAGTGAGGAAGACCTCCTGGGACGTCTCTCAAGCAAGAAGGAGTTTCCTATTGAGGACTTAAAGGAATCTGAGGCTCATATAGAGACCATAGAGATTCCACTAAATCTCCTTCTGCCATTCATGAGCTCTGAAGACTATTCTTCCTCAGAAGAGGATGAAGTTATGACTGGAGAGCAAGTTGCTCAATATCTAGGAGCTATCATGAAGCTGAATGCCAAGTTGTTTGGTAATGAGACTTGGGAAGGTGAACCTCCTTTGCTCATTAGTGAACTAGATATATAGGTTCAGTAAACTCTACCTCAAAAGAAACAAGATCCTGGGAAATTCTTAATACCCTGTACCATAGGCACCATGACCTTTGAAAAAGCTCTGTGTGACCTGGGGTCAGGCATAAATCTTATGCCACTCTCTGTAATGGAGAAACTAAGGATCATTGAGGTACAGCCTGCCTTATTCTCATTACAATTGGCAGACAAGTCAATAAGACAAGCTTATGGATTAGTAGAGGACATGTTAGTAAAGGTTGAAGGCCTTTACATCCCTGCTGATTTATTGATCCTAGACACTAGGAAGGAAGAGGATGAATGCATCATCCTTGGAAGACCTTTCCTAGCCACAGCAGGTGCTGTAATAGATGTTAACAGAGGAGAATTAGTCCTTCAATTGAATGGGGACTACCTTGTGTTTAAGGCACACGACCATCCCTCTGTAACAAAAGAGAGTAAGCTTGCAGAGCTTCTCTCAGTACAGAGTCCAAAAGAGCCCCCACAATCAAACTCTAAGTTTGGTGTTGGGAGGCCACAACCAAACTCTAAGTTTGGTGTTGAGATGACCCCACATTCAAACTCTAAGTTTGGTGTGGGAAACCTTCATCATGCTCTGAACTTCTCTAAGGCTCCATGAGAGCCCACTGTCAAGCTAGTGACATTAAAAGAGCGCTTGTTGGGAGGCAACCCAATTTTTATTTATCTAATTTTATTTTTATTTTATTGTTATTTTGTGTTTTAGTAGGTTCATGATCATGAGGAGTCACGAAAAAATATTAAAATTAAAAACAGAATCAAAAACAGCAGAGGAAAAATCACACCCTAGAGGAAGGACTTACTGGCGTTTAAACGCCAGTAAGGTGCATCTGGCTGGCATTCAACGCCAGAAGAAAGCATGGATCTGGCGCTGAACGCCAGAAACAAGCAACATCCTGGCGTTTGGATGCCAGGAATGTGCCCTGAGGAAAGCTGGCGCTAAACGCCAGTAACAAGCATGGAACTGGCGTTCAACGCTAGAAATATGCTACATATGGGCGTTGAACGCCCAGAACGTGCACCACTTCGGCGTTTAAACGCCAGAATGGTATGCTAAGGCATTTTACATGCCTAATTGGTGCAGGGATGTAAATCCTTGACACCTCAGGATCTGTGGACCCCATAGGATCATCTCAGGATCTGTGGACCCACAGGATCCCCACCTAACATATTCTCCCCTCTTCTCAACATTCATTCTCTCTTTCCAATAAACACTCTTCCCCAAAACCCTTCACCAATTCCCTCAATCTCTCTTCCCAATTACCCCCTTCACCACTCACATCCATCCACTCTTCCCCAAAAACCCCACCTACCTTCAAAATTCAAAAATCTTTCCCACCCAAACCCACCCTAAATGGCCGAATACACCTCTCCCCCTCTCCTCCATAGTTTCTTCTTCTTCTTCTTCTTTTCTTTCTTCTCTTGCTCGAGGGCGAGCAATATTTTAAGTTTGGTGTGGTAAAAGCATAAGCTTTTTGTTTTTCCATAACCATTGATCCTTCTCCTCCATATTTTCTTCTTCTTCTTCTTCTCTTCTTTCTTCTCTTGCTCGAGGGTGAGCAATATTTTAAGTTTGGTGTGGTAAAAGCATAAGCTTTTTGTTTTTCCATAACCATTGATGGCACCCAAGGCCGGAGAATCCTCTAGAAAAAGGAAAGGGAAGACAAAAGCTTCCACCTCCGAGTCATGGGAGATGGAAAGATTCATCTCCAAAGCCCATCAAGACCACTTCTATGATGTTGTGGCCAAAAAGAAGGTGATCCCTGAGGTCCCTTTCAAGCTCAAGAAAAATGAGTATCCGGAGATCCGACATGAGATCCAAAGAAGAGGTTGGGAAGTTCTAACCAACCCCATTCAACAAGTCGGGATTTTAATGGTTCAAGAGTTCTATGCCAATGCATGGATCATTAGGAACCATGATCAAAGTATGAACCCGAGTCCAAAGAATTATCTTACAATAGTTTGGGGAAAATACTTAGATTTTAGTCCAGAAAATGTGAGGTTGGC
>NC_029774.3:48496740-48522378 GCF_000817695.3 Arachis duranensis
CAATGCTCCATCATCCCCACTAGCAACCGATCTGAAGTTACTGTGGATCGGGCCATCATGATTCATAGCATCATGATTGGAGAGGAAGTAAAAGTTCATGAAGTCATCTCCCATGAATTCTATAAAATAGCCGATAAGTCCTCTACTTTGGCAAGGCTAGCTTTTCCTCATCTTATTTGCCATCTTTGTTACTCAGCTAGAGTTATCATAGAAGGAGACATCCTCATTGAAGAGCACAAGTCCATCACTAAGAAAAGGATGGAGCAAACAAGAGAGCCCACTCATGGAGCCCAAGGGACGCATGAGGAAGCTCATCACCAAGAAATCCCAGAGATGCCTCAAGGGATGCACTTTCCTCCCAACAACTATTGGGAACAACTCAATACTTTCTTAGAAGATTTGAGTTACAATGTGGAACAATTAAGGGTGGAACATCAAGAGCACTCCATCATTTTCTATGAAATAAGAGAAGTTCAAAGAGCAATGAGGGAGGAGCAACAAAGGCAAGGAAGGGACATAGAAGAGCTTAAGGACATCATTGGTCCTTCAAGAAGAGACGCCACTAAGGTGGACTCATTCCTTGTTCTTATTTCTCTGTTTTTTGATTTTTATGCTTCATGTCTATTTATGTTCTGTGTCTCTACTTCATGATCATTAGTAGTTAGTAACTATGTCTTAAAGTTATGAATAATTCCATTAATCCTTCACCTCTCTTAAATAAAAAATGTTTTAATTCAAAAGAACAAGAAGTACATGAATTTCGAATTTATCCTTGAATTTAGTTTAATTATATTGATGTGGTGGCAATACTTTTTGTTTTCTGAATGAATGCTTAAACAGTGCATATTTTTTATCTTGTTGTTTATGAATGTTAAAATTGTTGGCTCTTGAAAGAATGATGAATAAAGAGAATGTTATTGACAATCTGAAAAATCATGAAATTGATTCTTGAAGCAAGAAAAAGCAGTGAAAAGCAAAGGCTTGTGAAAAAAAAATATGGCGAAAAAAAATAGAAAGAAAAAGAAAAAGCAAGTAGAAAAAGCCAATAGCCCTTAAAACCAAAAGGCAAGGGTAAAAAGGATCCAAGGCTTTGAGCATCAATGGATAGGAGGGCCCAAGGAAATAAAATATAGGCCTAAGCGGCTAAATTAAGCTGTCCCTAACCATGTGCTTGTGTCATGAAGGCCCAAGTGAAAAGCTTGAGACTGAGTGGTTAAAGTCGTGATCCAAAGCAAAAAGAGTGTGCTTAAGAGCTCTGGACACCTCTAACTGGGGACTCTAGCAAAGCTGAGTCACAATCTGAAAAGGTTCACCCAATCATATGTCTGTGGCATTTATGTATCCGGTGGTAATACTGGAAAACAAAATGCTTAGGGCCACGGCCAAGACTCATAAAAGTAGATGTGTTCAAGAATCAACATACTTAACTAGGAGAATCAATAACACTATCCGAAATTCTAAGTTGCTAGAGAAGCCAATCATTCTGAACTTCAAAGGAAAAAGTGAGATGCCAAAACTGTTCAGAAGCAAAAAGCTAAAAGTCCCGCTCATCTAATTAGAATTAATATTCATTGATATTTTGGAATTTATAGTATATTCTCTTCTTTTTATCCTAATTGATTTTCAGTTGCTTGGGGACAAGCAACAATTTAAGTTTGGTGTTGTGATGAGCGGATAATTTATACGCTTTTTGGCATTATTTTTAGGTAGTTTTTAGTATGATCTAGTTAATTTTAGGGATGTTTTCATTAGTTTTTATGTTAAATTCACATTTCTGGACTTTACTATGAGTTTGTGTGTTTTTCTGTGATTTCAGATAATTTCTGGCTGAAATTGAGGGACCTGAGCAAAACTCTGATAAGGAGGCTGACAAAGGACTGCTGATGCTGTTGGAATCTGACCTCTCTGCACTCAAAATGGATTTTCTGGAGCTATAGAACTCCAAATGGCACGCTCTCAACGGCGTTGGAAAGTACACATCTAGAGCTTTCCAGCAATATATAATAGTCCATACTTTATTCGTGATTAGACGACGTAAACTGGCACTTAACGCCAGTTCCATGTTGCTATCTAGAGTCAAATGCCAGAAACACGTCACGAACCGGAGTTGAACGCCCAAAACACGTTACAACTTGGCGTTCAACTCCAAAAGAAGCCTCAGCTCGTGGATAGATCAAGCTCAGCCCAAACATACACTAAGTGGGCCCCGAAAGTGGATTTATGCATCAATTACTTACTCCTGTAAATCCTAGTAGCTAGTCTAGTATAAATAGGATAGTTTACTATTGTATTAAATATTTGAGGATTGTATTATTCAATCTTGGGACGTTTAATTCTCAGATCATGAGGGCTGGCCATTCGGCCATGCCTGAACCTTTCACTTATGTATTTTTAACGGTGGAGTTTCTACACACCATAGATTAAGGGTGTGGAGCTCTACTGTACCTCAAGTTTCAATGCAATTACTATCATTTTCTATCCAATTCGATTTATTCCTGCTCTAAGATATTCGTTGCACTTCAACTTGATGAATGTGATGATCCGTGACACTCATCATCATTCTCACCTATGAACGCGCGTGACTGACAACCACTTCCGTTTTACCTTAGGCCGGGCGCATATCTCTTGGATTCCTTAATCAGAATCTTCGTGGTATAAGCTAGAATTGATGGCGGCATTCATGGAAATCCGGAAAGTCTAACCTTGTCTGTGGTATTCCGAGTAGGATTCCGGGATTGAATGAATGTGACGAGCTTCAAACTCCTGAAGGCTGGGCGTTAGTGACAGACGCAAAAGAATCACGGGATTCTATTCCAACCTGATTGAGAACCGACAGATGATTAGCCGTGCTGTGACAGAGCATTTGGACCTTTTTCACTGAGATGTAGCCATTGACAATGGTGATGCCCTACATACATCTATAGAAGGGAGTAAGAAGGATTGGATGAAAGCAGCAGGAAAGCAGAGATTCAACAGGGACAAGCATCTCCATACGCTTATCTGAAATTCCCACCATTAATTTACATAAGTATTTCTATCCTTTATTATTTAAGCAAGTATCTCTTTATATTTCCCATAATCAATTATTATTCGCCTGACTGAGATTTACAAGATGACCATAGCTTGCTTCATACCAACAATCTCTGTGGGATCGACCCTTACTCACGTAAGATATTACTTGGACGACCCAATACACTTGCTGGTTAGTTGTGCGGAGTTGTGACTAAGTGTAATTCACGTTTGAGAGCTCCAAGTCTTTGGAGCCATTATTGATGATCACAATTTCGTCCACCAGTTGCGCACCCTCCTCAACATCAATTTCAAGCTTCTTGGAAGAATGCTCCATGATGCTACACTCCCATGGAATTTCGACATCTCCTAAATCTTCAACCACTTCTTCCTTTTCTTCTAATAATACCTATGACCATTCCATGTATCTCAAATTCATCAACATATTCAACAAGTATAATTTATTATTGCCAGACTTGGGATCATACAAGGATTCACTTTGATTCCATAAAGCCCTAACATGAGTCTCGTAGCAATGTGATTACAAATATTATCATCCACTCATTGTCTAATAAAACCACAAATTTGCTGGTGTTCAAACTCTCATTCTTCATCTATTTTAGATTCTGATTTCTGTGTAAAAAATATAGGTAAATTTAGATTTTTGACAAACAAAAAATTCTTTATTTTGTCCTTCCATATATGGTAATTAGTGTCATTCAAACTTATCATCTTAGTAGAATTATTTACCTCTATCTCTCAAGCAAGTAATAACCAAATGCCCAAAATTTGAGCTCTAATGCCAAATGATAGGAATAAAACACACAAGCTCTAATGCCAAATTGAGGTGGTTCTTGGTAATAATCATGATAGGGTTGTGGTGGTTCTATAGGTTCTTGTTCATAATGGTCATAAGAATATGGTATGGATGATTGGTCATATGGTAGATATGGATCATAAGGAGGTGCTTGGTATGGAAGGGCTTGTGAGTATGGTGGAAGGCTATGTTGAGAAGGGGGTTCATATGCATATGATGATTGTGGTTGACAACCACAATGAGGGTCATCACATACATTAGATTGATATGCATTAGGATCAGGATTATACCCATAAGAGTTCGGAGGAGGTTGTTGCCGTGAAGATTGTTCATAAGCTTGAGATTCCTCCCATCCTTGATTTCCAAATCCTTGATGCATGTCCCCATTATAGCTTCCATCTCCTATAACATAGTTAGAACCAAACTCATAGCCAAAGTGAGAATTCATAGTAGAAAGAGAAAATAAAAACAAAAACTAATAGAGAACAAGAGAAACAAAATTCTACAACTAGAAAATAAAGCAAAAAGCAAAATATTCACACTATTCACATATGTACAATAACCAATAACATAACACCATTGCAACACCCCGACAACGGCGCCATTAATTTGACACAAGAATTGTTGTCGGTAAGGAATTTCACAAAATAATTACGTTGTAGGTATAGCCCCAAACCAACAAACAACTCTCAAATCAAATTAAAATATGAGTTGTCGCAATTAACAAACCCCAAATAAGAATTAACCAGAGTATTTGGACTCTGGGTCACCTAACAAGGAGTTGCAATGAAGTGAATGATTACTGGTTATGAGATATGTTTTGGGGTTTTTTGATAATAGGCATGAAGAGTAAATGGCAGTGAAAATAAACTAATGACTAGCAAAACTCTTGGCAAGATATGAAAATTAGAAGTCCTATCCTAATTATCCTCCTTAATTATGACCATAAATTGTTCGTTGCTACCACTTCGTTAACCTCTAACCAAGGAGGAAAGTCAAGTGGATGAATTAACTTGATTCCTCTTGTCCTAGTCAACTCCTAAAGGAAAGACTAGCCTTTGAGGCAATCAAATCAATTAGCAACATCCAATTATCAATCAACAAGGGAATTAGATAACTCAAGAGTCACTAGTTACTCAACCAAAGCCAAGAGGAACAAATTCTATACTAAAATCCAACCAAGCATTTCATCAAACACTTGGAAGACATAAAAGGAAAGCATAGTAAATCAACAACAAGAATTAAATCTAACAACAATTAAATGTAAAGAATCAACACAACAATTAAAGGAAACAAGATCTACATGAATTACCTCAAATTTCATTGAAGGAAAATATAAGAAGAAAGAGTGCATCAATGAAATTAACCTGGATCTAAGAATTCCTAATCTAAATCTAACCTAATCCTAGAGAGAAGTGAGAGCTTCTCTCCCTAAAACTACTCTAAACTAATCCTAATGAGTGTGTGTGTTGATTCCCCCTTTGCTTGGGCTTTAATTCTGCATGAAATACACTCAGAAACAAACTAGAATTGGGCCTGTGTAGTTCAGAAATCGCCCACAGCATTTTGCCTTTAAGTGGGCCACGTGCGAGTATCGGCGCGTGCGCACGCTATGCGCTAGCGCGTCGATTGGCAAATTCTTCATCTGCGCGAACGTGGCATGTACGCGGGCGCGTGCCTATGCGAAACCACTTCTGTGCGTGCACGCCTTGTACGCGTGCGCGCCCTTTGGTGCATTCCCAATCTTTATTTCTTCATGTATTCTTCCCTTTGTATGCTTTTTCTCCTCATTCCTTCCATCCAATACTTGCCTTATAAACCTTAAATTACTCAACAAACACATCAAGGCATCGAATGGAATTAAAGTGAATAAAAATCACCAATTTAAGGCCAAAAAGCATGTTTTTACATTTAAGCACAATTCAAAGGAGAATTACAAAACCATGCTATTTCATTGAATAAATGTGGGAAAAGATGGTAAAATCCCCTATAATAAGCACAAGATAAACCACAAAATCGGAATTTGTCACCAGGTTTATTGCAATTAAAGCAATGGTTAGTGTTAGTATGTTGCTGAAATTAATTGAGATTTTGATGTTGAAAATGATTAAAAGAGTGACGTTTTTTATTTTTGGGAAGGGTGCGTTTCTTTTGATAAATTCATTTTCTGTTTTAGCACCTCTTTGAAAAGATTTCAAATCAAAATTTTGTTAAACAAAAGGACTTTTTGAATGTAAGGTTATTTTGAGAGAATGTGGCATTTTGAAAGCAATCTCAATATTTGGCAAGTAGCCCGAACCTGAATTGTTTGGACCAGGTTCAGTTCTAGAGAATGATGCAAATTCATCAAGATATGGATGTTCAAAAGAAGCATCATTGTTGGAAAAATATCCAAGACTAGATTTTTTAAAAGAGGTTTTTATTTTTGAAATAACTTTACTTTGATGACAAATAGGGTACAAGAAAGTCACAAATTACTGTACAAAACGTGCATACAACAAGTCAAACAACTCAAGTTTCAAGATGTAAATACCACAAAAATAGAGCTCATGTGTGTGGCTAATATCTCCAGCTACAGATATCTAATTGAAGATCTGAAAGGCAAAAACGAAGAACCAAGTGTCTGAAATACACTGTTCAAATTTGAGCTCGATCCAATGGTTAACGAATCTACAACAACTAATTTACAAAGACAGTTTTGTATATGTGTGAAAATAACTTTCTCTCATCTCTTCTCTCTAGTGTTTGGTGTTCTTCTTGCAAATGAGACCTCTCACACTCAACCCTAACTCACCTCAGCCACTTCAACTATTTATGGGTCTAGATACCAATATTTGGGCTTTTTCATCACATATAAAAGGATCCCAAAAAACCTAACACAAAGAACCTGTTCTTGACAACGTAGATCAAAGGGATGAAAATTAAAGAATTAACACTAAGAATTATATTAGGTTAGACCTTCAATTTCTTCATGTAACAAGCAAAATAAATCACTCATTTTACTTGAATATAAATAGAAAAATATGCATAAAAGCACATATAAAATTTATTCATAAAAAATATTCAAATCATCTCACAAAAGTATTTAAATAAGTTTCTAATAGATGAGCCTTAATGTGGGTCAAATTTTTTTAGAAGAAAATTATAAAATTGAAAATTAAATAAAAGATATGACTCCAAAATTAAGTCTAGCTAATTTAAATCATATTTGATCTTATTAAATTATATCATATTTGATTTAAATATATTAAACACCTAAAATTTGCTAATAAATTTAAATCAGATTTGATCTTCATAGATGAGATCAAATTTGATTTAAATTTTAAACTCCCAAAAATACTATTAAATAAATCAAAAGCAAACCAAATCTTTTGACAACAAATGAAATTTAAATATAGCTAAATAAATTCGAATTTTAATGACTCTTAAATTTCTTATTGTCCTTACTTAGCCCAATAAGTCTTATTTTCTCTTCCTTGGTGTAGGTTCCAGAAAGCTTAGAGAAGAGGAGTTGAATCTGTAACACCCTAACTTTTAGCACATCATGATCGTACCAAAAGTAGGAGTTACTAACTTGTTTTCTTTTATTATCTACTTAATATTGAGCCTTTACGTCGATATCGCGTTTCAATTTTTGAGAAAATTCCGAAAAAATCTTGTTTGTTAATAATCAAAATCATTCATCAAAGAACACCAAGTAATAATAATCACATAATTATTAATAGTAATAAATATTACACAAAATAATTCAAATGAAACTCAGATACAATCCATATCCCTCTGGATAAAATAGAAACTAAAGTGACAAGGGCGAGGGAACTCTATTAAAGCGACATGAATCATAAGTAAATCTATTAATCGTCTGCAGCTTCATACTGAGTCTTCGAACCTGTGTCACTGAAAGGATGGAAGATTTTGGGGTGAGAACAAACCATGCATTCTCAATAGGAAATGGGAATAGGGATGGCAATACCACCCGAACCTGCGGGCACCCATTTAGGTAATATCCGCCCCACTATATATAATATATATAATTTTAATATATAATATGTATAATATATGTAAAATAATTAGTAAATGATTAATAATATTGTATCATGTTTAAATTTTTACTTTAATTTATGTTATGTATGTGAATATGTGATGATGGTTATATAAATTTTGAAATTTAATTTTATTTATTAAATTTTAATAATTATAGGGGCATGTAGGGGCGAGACGGGTTAGGCTTCAAAGTTTTACTACTCGCGGGTAGGAGCGGGGCAGGTTCTACGCGGTTTGTTGTGTGGCGGGGCAGGGTCAGTGACGTTAGGATTTTTACTAGTAAAGAATTTTATAAAAGTATGATCGCGTTGTAAGTATAGCTTCTAAATCAACAGAAAATCCTTTCGTACAAATGTTTTGGTTGTCACAAGTAACAAACCCAATAAAATTTATAAACCGAAGTATTCAAACCTCGGGTCGTCTTCTCAAGGAATTGCAGGGAAGTGTGTTTTATTATTGGTTATGGAAAACAGTGTTTGGGTTTGAAAAGGTTTTGAATAGGAGAAACAAATTGCAGAAATAAATTAATAACGAAGAAATCTCTTGGCAAGGTATGAAAATTGGAAGTCCTATCCTAGTTATCCTTACCAATGGTGATGAGAATTATACTTTTGCTTCCACTAAGTCAACCTCTAACTATGAAGGTTAGTTAAGTGGACAAATTAATTTAACACCTAAAGTCTTAGTCAATTCCTTAAGGAAAGACTAGAGTTATAGGAATCTAAATTAATCAGCAAAGATAACAATTATCAATCATGATGAGTTTGACAACTCAAGAGTTACCAATTAATCAACCAAAGCCAAAAGGGAAAAATCTAAATTATTTATATAAATAAAGGAAAGCAATCATGAGTCTGAAATACCTCAATGTGTATTAGTTAAGAAAATCATAACATGAATGGTCCATAAGCCAATTGGGCAACATAAATCAAATACAAGCATTAAAAGTATCTGAAAGTAAAAGAGAAATATAAGGTAAAAAGAATATTGAACCTAATGAAGAGTTGAAATCCTAAATCCTTTAAGAGAAATCCTAATCCTAGAACCTAAGAGAGAGGAGAGAACCTCTCTCTCTAAAAGCTACATCTAAATTCTGAAAAGTGAATTATGATCTGATCTGAAGTATGAATGATGAATGAATGGATTATCTCACTTTATAGCCTCTAATCTGTGCTTTCTGGGCCAAAACTGGGTTAGAAACAGCCTAGAAATCGCTCTGGTATGTACAGGTCGCGGGAAAGTGACACGGAGGCATCATCCACGCGTTTGCGTGGATTGAAGTTCGAAGATTCGATGCGTGCGCGTCATCCATGCGTCCGCGTTGCCTAACTTCGGGGCAGCTATGGCAAATTATATTTTTTGCTGCAAAGCCTCGGATGTTATCTTTCCAACGCAACTGAAACTGCGTCATTTGGACTTCTGTAGCTCAAGTTATGACCGTTTGAGTGCGAAGAGGTCAGGCTGGACAGCTTAGCAATTTCTTCAACTTCTTGTATTCCTTCCACTTTTGCATGCTTCCTTTCCATCCTCTGAGCCATTCCTGCCCTGTAATCTTTGAAATCACTTAACACACATGTCAAGGCATCGAATAATAATAAGAGAGGATTTAAAAAAAAGAAAATGAAAGCCAAAGAAGCATGTTTTCAATCATAGCACAAAATCAGGAAGGAGAATGTAAAACCATGCAAATCATATGAATAAGTGGGCAAAGGCTTGATAAAAACCACTCAATTGAGCACAAGATAAACCATAAAATAGTGGTTTATCAACCTCCCCACACTTAAACATTAGCATGTCCTCATGCTAAACTCAAGAGAAGCTATAAAGGAGTGAAGAGAAATGATAGAGAGTATGCAATGCAACCTATCTATGCGGATGCAACTATATGCAAAATGCTTCTACCTACTTGGTTAAAAGCAAATAAGTTCTCCAAGACAAATATGAACCAAATTCCACTAATTCAAATCACACAATAAAGGACAAGTAAACTTGTAGAAGATAGCTAATGAAAGCAGGGAACATAGAATCAAGCATTGAACCCTCACTGGTAGTGTATATCACTCTAATCGCTCAAGTGTCTAGGGTCAATCACTCTACTCTTCCCTAATCGTGCTTTCTAAACTTTGTTCTTCATCAAACCAATCAACAAATATTTAGTATACCCATGCACACATCATGAGGTCTTTTTAAGGTCGTAATAGGGCCAAGGCAAGGGTGAGGATATATGTATGGCTAAGTGAGCTATAAATTGAATCTTTGAGTAACCTGAGCTATCACCTAACATACATACATTCTATATAACTTCTAAAATCATGCCTAGCTACCTATAATTCCCACTTTTATATTACATACTCATGTATCAACTTTTCTTTTAATTTGTGTCACATATGCATTGATCGTTTATTAACTTAACATTGGGGTAATTTTATCCCCTTATTTGTTTATTTATATTATATTTTTTTCTTTTTTTCTTTTTTTATAGAGACATAAAAACTAAAATAACATATCAATGCATATGGAATTTTTTTACTTTCTGTTTTACATGAGTAGGTACCCAATTTTCCCAATATTCAAAATTAGAGACATGATACATTCCCTTATTAACCCATGTTCCCACAGTTTCTCCATACTTAGTTGATGCACAACCTCTATCTTAAGCTAACTAAAGATTCAACTGGGATATTTAATTTGTTTTTCTACTTAAAGCTAGTGATGTGGTAAAATATTAAGCAAATGGGGATTAAAAAGCTCGAAGCAGCTAACAAATGTAATTTAAAGGGTAGGCTTATTTGGGATAAGTGAGCTAAACAAATGATGGCCTCAATCATATGCAAGCATGTAAATACACTAAATAGTGGACATACAGAATGGAACAAAGTAAAGATTGCAATCATAGAGAAGAAAACACACAAGAATAAAAATTTATGGTTAAATAATGTAACCATATAAATAAGCTCAAAATTTCACAGATTGTGTGTTCTTTAGCTCAAAAACCATGTTCCAAATTACAACTTCAAACAAATTTAACATAGAAAATTTTAATTTTTAATTTAAATTAGTGAAATTTTTCAAAAATAGGGTCTTAAAAAGAAACTTATTATTTTTCAACCATGTAATACTTAGATGCAAACAATCAACTACACATGCAATCTATTATGCAATACAACAATGAACAAACAAAGAAAATAGAATATTGGTGTTGATAAGAGAATAACTAACCCGTGGAGATCGGTATTGACCTCCCCACACTTAAAGATTGCACCGTCCTCAGTGCATGCTAAGATGTACAAGTGGACGGGTTGCTCCGACTGATGCCTTTTCTCTATAGATTATGCAGATGAACTTGTTTGTCTCTCTATTAAGAAGCTTTTCCTCTCCCTTCGTAGTGGCCATCCTGAAAGAAGAGGGAAAAGAAGAAAAGTAACCCAAAAATAAAGATAGAAAACAAATAAAATATGGGTGTTAATGCCAAATAATAAGGGTCTCAATTACATGGTAGCTACAACATGCAAGTGAGAAAATAATAAAAGCACATGGCATATCAATAGTGCAAAAAGTTGCAACAATGGGGAAGAGAGTGTGGGTAATACAAGATAGTGTAAGTGCATATCAATACAAAAGGAATATCAGTATTATAAAAATTAGCATTGACTTATGAATAATAATACCCAATCAAAATAAAACAAGTCATGAAGCACTTGAATAATCCAAGAAAAGATGCAATATTTGAAGAAGAGAATTTTAACACCAATGGAAAAGAAAAAGAAAGTAAGAAGGGAGGAAGAAAGAAATAAGAAGGAAAGAAAAGATTTAGATATGGGGAAGAAAAGATAAGATATTTGACTGATTTGGATAAGCTGTGCGGCGCAGGCGACGCGAGCGCGCGGGGCATGCGGTCGCGTGGATAGCGCATCGATGAAGTGACGCGAATGCGTAGGTCACGCGTTCGTGTGAAGTGATTCGTGCCTTCAGCGCGAGTGCAGCCTCGCGGCCGTGCAACTCTCTGGTGAAAAGCTCATTTTGCCAAAACTTTGGGTCACGCGATCGTGTGGTGGACGCGATCGTGTGGATGGCCTTGTTTTAAAGAACGGCGCGGACGCGTGGGGCACGCGTTCACATGGAAGGTCTTGTGCTTCTAGCACGAGTCCAGCCTAATTCCAGCTCAACTTTCGGCCATACACCCTTTTTACGTCGATTTTGAGGCACGCGTTCGCGAGGGTGACGCGGACCCGTGGGAGGCGTTTTTCCCACATGACGCGGATGCTCAGCGATGCGGTCGCGTGGACCAATTTGTGCCAAAGGCACGCCTCCAGCCACACTCTTGCGTGACTTTCTGTTCAATTTATTTTCTTCCCAACACACCTATGACGTAGACGCGTTGCATGCGTTTTTTTTATGCAGTATGCAAAATGCAATGAATGTTATGCAAAATTCTAGGTTCAATCAAAACTCAAAAATAGAATAAAATTTAAACTAAAAAGGGAACGATCATACCATGGTGGGTTGTCTCCCACCTAGCACTTTTAGTTAAAGTCCTTAAGTTGGACATTTGGTGAGCTTCCGGTTATGGTGGCTTGTGCTTGAATTGATCCAGGAATTCCCACCAATGTTTGTACTTCCAATAGCCTCCGGGATCCCAAACTAGGCGCAGAAATCCTTCAAGCAAGTGGAAGCAAGTGACAAGGCCCCAAAAGTATAGATTGTGAAACTGAATGTCGGGGTCCCAAACCTTGCTTTTGCACCCGTCTTCTTGTTGATCATCATGATTCCATCCGGGTAGCAAGCAATCTGAATTCTAACTAAAGCGGCCAAACAACTTCCTAGATCCATTCAGTTGAGCTTTACACCAACCCTTTCATTTAAACTTTGAGCACACAACCATGTTGAACCTTGCTTGACAACTCCAACCACTAACCATCTTCTTCTTGCTCTTAATACCACAAAAAGCTCTAAGTTGACCATCCGTCTCTAGAAGCCCATATTCAAGTGGGAAAGTAAAGGTTAAGGATAGGTATTTTACCCACTTGAATGTTGTGTTGGACAGTAATGGCCTTGGGAGAGGTATTTCTAATGAACTTGCAAGCTCCACTCCCTTCTACTCTTCTTTGACAGCTTCCACCTCTTTGCAATCTTCTTCAATATCAACCTCTTCCTCTTGGTAGATTTCTTCTAATTCAATCTCTTCTTCATTGTTCACCAAGGGCATGGGAGGTTGTGCTTCCTCTTCTTTCATCTCCATGTCAAGTCCAATGGAAGAGGATTCAAATGTAGATAAGAATTCATCAATGATCAAATCCATCTCTTGATCATCCCTTTCAAAGTCTTCAATCATGAGATGCCTTGGAGGTTGTACACCCTCCTCAACATCAGTTTTAAACGTCTTTGAAGGAGGTTCTATAACTTGACTTTCCCATGGAGGTTCAGCATCTCCTAAGTCTTGAAACACTTCTTCCTTTTCAATGGCAGGCGTAGCTTCTTCCAATTGTTCCAATACCAAGTCATGCTCCTTACTGTCCACTAGAGTTTCTAGTGTCGCCTTCATGCTACGTTCTTCATTATATTCTCTACATGAAGCTATGGGGGTTCCTTGAGTGTCCGAACGTCTGGAAGGTAATTGATTTATTGCTTGCTCCAGTTGATGAAGGGTTGCATGAAATTGATCTATTTCTTCCGTGAGACGAGCCTGTGATTCTTGTTGCACTCAGCTATCATAAGTAGGATCATAGTGCTCTTGGATTGATGGATATGGAGATGGTGTATATTGAGGTGGTGGTTCTTGGGAGTAATTAGAGTAGAATTGGGGTGGTTCTATATATGGTTCATACGGTTCATAGGGTGGTTGGTATGGTGGATATAGGTTAGGGTCATATGGAGGTGAATGGTTGTAGGGGGCTTGTGAGTATGGTGGTCCAAGGCTATGTTGATGAGGGGGTTCATAGGCGTATGGTGGTGGTTGTTGATAATCAAAAGAGTGCTCACCATAGCCGTTATCTTGGTATGCATCACAGAATGGTAGTTGATAGTCCATTGGAGGTGGTTGTTTTCATGAGGGTTGATCAAATCCTTGTGGCTCCTCCCATATTTGATTATTCCAACCTTGATGCCTGTTCTCATTGTAGTCTCCTCTTCCTACAACATAGTTGTAACCAGACTCATAGCCAAAAGGGTGAGAGTTCATAGTAATAGGAGAAAAATAAAAACAAAAACTAATAAAAAGAAAATATTTTGAAAAAAAAGGTATGATTTTTTTTGAAAAAAGGTAAGATAAGATTTTGAAAAAGATAAGATAGGATTTTGAAAAAATATGATTTTTGAAAAAAAAAGATAAGATAAGATTTTTGAAAAAGATATCATTTTGAAAAAAGATTTGAATTTTGAAAAATAAGATAAGATAAGATAAAAATTTTAAAATCTAAAATTTTTTTTGAAAAATGTTTACAATAACCAATAATAAGGCACACGTTTGCAATTCCCCGGCAACGGCGCCATTTTAACGTTAGGATTTTTGCTAGTAAAGAATTTTATAAAAATATGATCGCATTGTAAGTATAGCTTCTAAACCAACAGAAAATCCTTTCGTACAAACGTTTTGGTTGTCACAAGTAACAAACCCAATAAAATTTATAAACTGAAGTATTCAAACCTCGGGTCGTCTTCTCAAGGAATTGCAGGGAAGTGTGTTTTATTATTGGTTATGAAAAATAGTGTTTGGGTTTGAAAAGCTTTTGAATAGGAGAAATGAATTGCAAAAATAAATTAATAACGAAGAAATCTCTTGGCAAGGTATGAAAATTGGAAGTCCTATCCTAGTTATCCTTACCAATGGTGATGAGAATTATACTTTTGCTCCCACTAAGTCAACCTCTAACTATGAAAGTTAGTTAAGTAGACAAATTAATTTAACACCTAAAGTCCTAGTCAACTCCTTAAGGAAAGACTAGAGTTATAGGAATCTAAATTAATCAGCAAAGATAACAATTATCAATCATGATGAGTTTGACAACTCAAGAGTTACCAATTAATCAACCAAAGCCAAAAGGAAAAAATCTAAATTATTTATATAAATAAAGGAAAGTAATCATGAGTCTGAAATACCTCAATGTGTATTAGTTAAGAAAATCATAACATGAATGGTCCATAAGCCAATTGGGCAACATAAATCAAATACAAGCATTAAAGTATCTAAAAGTAAAAGAGAAATATAAGGTAAAAGGAATATTGAACCTAATGAAGAGTTGAAATCCTAAATCCTTTAAGAGGAATCCTAATCCTAGAACCTAAGAGAGAGGAGAGAACCTCTCTCTCTCTCTAAAAGCTACATCTAAATTTTGAAAAGTGAATTATAATCTGATCTGAAGTATGAATGATGAATGAATGGATTCTCCCACTTTATAGCCTCTAATATGTACTTTCTGGGCCAAAAACTGGGTTAGAAACAGCCCAGAAATCGCGCTGTTTCGTACAGGTCGTGGGAAAGTGACGCGGAGGCGTTATCCACGCGTTTGCGTGGATTGAAGTTTGCATATGCAATGCGTCCGCGTCGCCTAACTTCGGGATGTTAGCTTTCCAACACAACTGAAACCGCATCATTTGGACCTCTGTAGCTCAAATTATGACCGTTTGAGTGCGAAGAGGTCAGGCTAGACAGCTTAGCAATTTCTTCAACTTCTTGTATTCCTTCCACTTTTGCATGCTTCCTTTCCATCCTCTGAGCCATTCCTGCCATGTAATCTCTTAAATCACTTAACACACATGTCAAGGCATCGAATGATAATAAGAGAGGATTTAAATAAAAGAAAATGAAAGCCCAAGAAGCATGTTTTCAATCATAGCACAAAATCAGGAAGGAGGATGTAAAACCATGCAAATCATATGAATAAGTGGGCAAAGACTTGATAAAAACCACTCAATTGAGCACAAGATAAACCATAAAATAGTGGTTTATCAGTCAGGTAGAGCAAAAACCCGCCCCTACCCTCCCCATTGCCACCCCTAAATGGGAATGCCGTAAAAGTAATGATTAAGATGCAAATAATTAACTTTACTTAATAAAACTATTTTTTATCAAACTTTTGAAAATACTTTTTTAATTCTACTTTAGATAATTAATTATTTTTCTTTAAATTTCTAAACTCAAAACAGATTTCAGTCACAAAACTTGTCATACCAACTATCTCTTAGCCACCTAATTAATTCTTAGTCACAACAATAGTTATTAATCACCTCAATACATCCATAAACCAATAGAACAAGCAAGGGATTCAATTCAACACACAACAAGTCGCAATAAGACAAACAGCATAATCACAAAGAAACAAGATAAGCAAACACAACCAAATACAAATGTGCAAACAAGAATGATGCATGTCTAGTCCTATCGCAGATAATGAGCTCATTTGTCGGTTTCGACCTGCACCCAACACAATCCGATTCGCAAGTCAGATAAGGCATTCCAGCGGCATAACCTCTGCAAGTATCTACTTCTTGCAGGCACTGATTCTTCAGCTGAAGTATGCCGAACATGACCTCTGCAAGTATTTGTAGGCGCTGATTCTCCAACTGAAGCATGTGCCACTTTCTCCTGGAAACCATTTCATACACACGGGCATCCCCGCACAATCATTCACACACAAAGCCCTTGACTTAACACTCTCACATCAGCACCTCAACTATTTACTTTCCCTCACCCTCTCGTGACCTTTTAGCCATTCCTTAATCACACGTACCGCATTCTCTTATCCCTTTTCTTTCTTATTCTTAATAAACTGAATTCATTTCATAACTTAAAATAAAATCTCTCCTCAAAAGATTGGATTTAAAATATTATACTTTTCTTAATAAATCGAATTCGAAATAGAATAAATCTTTTCCCAACTAAATAAGTCTCAAATAATTTAACTTCCAAAACAAATCTTTTAAAATAGCATGTCAAATAAAGTCCCAAATTTTATAAAAATTTCGGCAGCACTTCGCCTAAAACTCGGGCTTAGCCACCCTTACGGGTGCCCTCTTTCTCAATAAATCACCAGCCTTTTTCTCAACAATTATCAAATCAGCAGAATTCTCAATAATCAACATATTTTATAGCCATATACTTTTAATAATTCCAAAATTATTTATAAATCCTAAAAATTATTGTTTCATTTAAGAAATCAATTTTTAAGAAATCAGTTTTGAAATCCAAGCTCAATCTATTTTTTGTTCATAAAACCTCAATCTCCACAATTCACTTATCTATTTCTTAACAGCGATCAAAATAGCAAGGTACCCCAACCCATTCAGTTTAGTAACCAATAAATTCTCTAACAAGATTGCAACAATATCCACCATCATCAAATAAATCTCAATTTCACAACTAAATCAAGAAATCAGCGTAACCAGGAATTTGAGTAATTAGTCACTTTCAAACAATTAAATCATTATTCACAGCCACAATTCAACCAATTTTATCACCAAATTCAATCAATTTAACAAATAACACAAAATTAATCATGATTTCATCACCTTCAATTATATTCACAATCACTAACAATCTCAATTTCATCAATTTTCATCAATTAATCAAACGAGACATTTATAAATTATTTGCAGTTACTCACTAAACTTCAATTGTATTCGTAAATTAAAATAGTTAATTTTAAAATAAATCCCCTACCTCAAATATCGCGATTAAAAGAAGCTGAAGGTGGAATAACGGTGGCGGGGTAACTCACGGTAACAACTTTATTCAATACAAACAGTTTCAGTGACAAGCTTTACAGTAGAACAAATTGGGCCAACACAGAAGAATCAGAAACAGGGTAGAGCTTACCAAAATAGTAGTGGTTCTGATGGTGGTTTCCGACGGTGGTGGCAGTGTGCAGCTCGACGGGGGACTACACCTGTAGTAGCAATGGCGATAATAGTAGCTCCTCTAACTCGTGTGGTTCTGTCTCCCTTCCTTCACACCTCCGACAGCGACGGCCAAGGCTTTAGTGACGACCCCAGTAACGACAACTGCAACCCTCCAGCACGACGACGACGACGGCAGTAACAATAGTGTATCTTCTCCCTCGTGAATGTTCTTCCTCTCTCTCTCTTCGTGCTCGTCGTCAGTGACAGAAGTGGCGGCCACGAACCCTAGCAACGGCGGCGGCAAATCAGTCGCGATGGAGGCACCGCGGCGTCCCCTTCTTCTCAACCTTGGCTTGTATCACGTCGCCTTCTTTTCTCTTCTGTGGCGGCATTGACGATGGCGGAACGGGCTCGGCGTGCAGCACCAGACGCGACGGCGGCGACAGCGAGACGCAGTGCGGCAGTGACGACTAAGCGCAGTCCGGTCTCCCCCTCCTTCCTCTTCTTCCCTCGCAGCTCCCTCACTCTCAGATTTCTTCTCTTTCTCTTTTTCATTTCTACTGTTGCTGTATGTTAGTATTTTAGGGAAGAAAGGGAAGCGGTGTGGCGGTGGTGAGGCGGTTAGGGTTAGATAAATTAGGATTAGGGTTGTGTTTTGGGAATTAGGGTTTAGGTAGAGTATTAACTAAAACCAAATTTAATCTAATAACAATATTTATAAAAATATTATTTAATTTTTAATTTAATTTATTTTCAAATAAATACTCTAATTCAATAATTAGAGATAATCAAATTAATTTTCTGTAAAATCATAAAATAGGGTTCAAAATCTATTTATTCACATTAAACCATATATCTAAAACCCTCATTAGTTTTCAATTACTCAGACTTTCAGATCAATAATAAGAAAAAGTCTAATTAATATATAATTTTCTGAAATTAATATCTTGAATAAATAAAATAAATCATAATTAATTTATTATTTAATTTCTACAAATCTGGGGTCTTACATAATATAAGGCCTTCTTTTAGTTTAATTAAGTAGGCCTTAAAATTAGAATTTAAACTTGGCTTCTGGTTGGTCTGCATAGCAGATTATGCAGGAGACAATTTCGTTTTGTCTCATAAAAATAAGAAAAATAGAACTAGAGCATAGAGGAAAAAGGTGACACAACTATTTATTCTAGTTCAGTTTCCTTGTGCAATGCAACCTACATCCAGTCTCCACCACAACGTTGGTGGAATTTTTACCATCAATCCAAGTATTACATGCACCAATTTCCTAGGACTCAATGTAATCGTATCTAGGCACACAAGTTTCAACATAAACTTGACTTGGCTATGCTAATACCTAGACTCATCACACAAAGTGCTTACCCAACTTAGTAAGAGATACCTCTCAGGTACATAACTCAAGACAGAAAATACAATCAAAAGAAATCTGAAATCACTCTTGACTTTTCTCTCAGGTGTTTCTCTCAACCTTTTTCACTCTATGGCTTTTTCTCAATGCCTCTCTTTCTTGCCTTTTATCTCTCTTTCTTTGCTCTCTCTCTCTCTCTCTCTCTCTGGTTCTCTCTCCTTCGTTTTCAATGGAGTTCATTTTTCCTTTTTGTACCTTAGTCAGAGCCACGGTTAGGATTCCTCTCAAGTTAACTTCTTGGACCTTGGGCTTTCAGAAATCATTCTTCTCTTTCTTCAATCAACCCCTAAATTAGGGATTTCAAATCTGATTCATTTGCTTGAGCGAGGATAACAGAGCAGCAGAAATGAGCTTGCTCAGTGATAATCTCAAATCCAAACCCTTGAAAATGTACTTTGGCTCTAGGTAACAATTTGAGCCTTTGATTTATAATAGAGATAATTAACCACCATTTTCTTCATCTTTTCCAAAATGGCATTGCAGAGAGTAGGAGAAGATGTGAAGAAATCAACTTGCATGCAAATAGAAATTATCTACCTTTAACCTCTAACTTAGCTTAACATGTTTTTTATCATCTTGATTTGACAATATCTTCATTGATTTTCTTTTCTTACTTCCTTTTTGGTGTATGAACTCAACCTAAAGCTCGCACTCTCTCTCCTGTGTGTTTAACCGAAGTGTACTTGTGAGCTTTAGCTTAGGTTTGATTAACTATGGTTGAATGGATTTGGGCTTGGTTTGGATCAATTCCCATTCAGCACATTTGATTTCATTGTTCCTTTCCTTTGGGCTGCAACAACAACTATCTTAGGCCTGCATCACCAAGTGAAACATCAAACCCAATTGGGTATTTAATCCAATAAATCATTGTTTGTCATCATCATTAAATTAATTGTATTCTCAACTCAACAATCTTTTCCTTGATGACAAACATAGTTTTAAAAGATATAATAAAAAAAGTTGAATTAGATGAGATTAAGACACTTCCCTTTGATGTTATCAATTTGTTTTGATGAGCTTCCCCTTTCTTTTATAAGGGTTTGATGCACCACTATTTCGTGGTATACTTTGTGCTTAATTTGGGTGAATTTTATCTACTTTTTCCATATTTATTCAATGAAATAGCATAGTTTCATGATTGTCTCCTAATTTGTACTTAAGTGTGAAAACATGCTTTTTAGGCCTTTAATTGATTAATTTTGATGTACCTTTGATTCCACTAGATGTCTTGATTTGTTTGTTAAGTGAATTTATATTGAAAAGGCTAGAAATGGATCAAAGAAATAAAGAGGAAAAACATGCAAGTGGAGAGATCATAGGAAACCAAGGATTTGGGATGCTGAGATCGACGCACAAGCGCAGCTGACATGCACGCGTAGAATTGAAGTCGCATGGCGACGCGTACGCGTACATGACGCGTACGCGTGGATGGAAAATTGTCAAGCGACGTGAACGCGTAACCCACGCATACGCATCGATGCTCACACGTGACCTCATTAAAGTGAATCTGCTGGGGGCAATTTTTGGGCTTCCCAGGCCCGAATCCAACTCACTTCTGATGCTATTTAACCCAAGAAATGAAAGGGGATCAACCATCTAGTTATCTAGTTAGTTAGATATAGTTTAGTTGAGGCTTTAGTTAGTTTCTAGAGAGAGAAGCTCTCTCCTCTCTCTAGAATTAGGATTAGGATTAGGTTTAACTCCTCTCTTAAATCTATGTTTAATTCATGCTTTGATCTACTTTTCCTCTTCAATTCCTTGTTCTTCTACCTTTTCTTTCTCTAGTTTAGCATTTAATTCTTATAATTCTTTACTTTGTTGTTGATACACTCTTGTTTCTTCTATTTCTCTTTCAATGCAATTTGAGGTAATTCATGTTAATTGTGCTTTCTTTGGTTATTGTTGTTAATTCTTTGCAATTAGTAGTTGTTAGATTTTACTCTTGTTGTCAATTTACTATACTTTCCTTTTATGCCTTCCAAGTGTTTGATAAAATGCTTGGAATGATGTTAGTGTAGATTTTTCTCCTCTTGGATTTGGTTGAGTAATTGGAGACTCTTGAGTTATTAAACTCTTTTGTTGATTAATAATTGGAAGTTGCTAGTTGATTTTAATTCCATTAAAGCTAGTCTTTCTTTAGGAGTTGACTAGGACTTGAGGAATCAAATTGATTCATCCACTTGACTTTCCTCCATGGTTAGAGGTTGACTAAGTGGGAGCAATGAACAATTGTTGTCACAATTAAGGAAGATAATGAGGATAGGACTTCTAGTTCTCATACCTTGCCAAGAGCCTTTTACATTTAAGTTCATTTACTTTCCATATTTCTTATTCAAAACCCCAAAATATACATCTCATAACCAATAGCAAGAACACTTCCTTGCAATTTCTTTGAGAGACGACCCGAGGTTTGAATACTTCGGTTATTAATTTTAGGGGTTTGTTATTTGTGACAAACAATTTTTTGTATGAAAGGATTGTTTATTGGTTTAGAAACTATACTTGCAATGAGATCTTATTGTAAAATTCTAAACCATCAATTTTCCTTCATCAGGGTTGCTCCCCTGAAAGTGTGCTCTTCATTTGCTTCCTATTCATATATATACATGTAGAGAACATAAATATACACAACATACACAAGCCTGTAAAAAATTGTGATACAGCATTTTCAACAGCTTTATCAAAAATCCATCATGCACTTTCTTAACACAAACTTAGTTAAAACTTTACCCAACCAATGAAACCAAACACCTTATCATGGTCCAAGTGTATCATCAACACTTGTTCAAAAAACATACAAAAGTGATCAAGAAATAGAGCAATCATCAAGAATTCCAAGACATAGCACAAGAAAATTAATTATCCCAAAACAGAGCATAAAATCGAAATAGAGCATGAACAAAAAAATCCAAAACAGAGTATGCCCAGATCATTTTCAAACTAACCATATCACATGCATCAAAACAAAAACTATCAAATATTATCACATGTATTTGTCCAAAAAAATTAGTCATAAGCACATCTCCAAAATAGATTAACTCAAGCTCCTTATGTCAAACAGATTCATCAAGCATACTCAAAATATAGCATCAAGCACAAGCATAGAGCTCAAAGTGCAAATGACCATGGCGAGGTGACGCTGATGAGCTCTTCAGAAGGTGCAACGTTGAAGTTGGCATGCTTCTGACAATGTGGACACTTCTTAACGAACTCAGCCGCTTCCCTTTGCAAGATTAGCCAAAAGAATCTAGCTCAAATCACCTTTTTGGCTAGTGATTGAACTCCCAGATGATTTCCACATATGCCATTGTGCACGTCTTCTAAGACTTCCTTAGTGTTGGAGGACGGAATTCACTTCAAGAGGAGTGTTGATATCCTTCTTTTATATAGAACATTGTGGACCAGTGTATAATTTCGTGATTCCTTTATAAGTCGTCTGGCCTCCTTTTCATTCTCAGGGAGGACATCGAATTTGAGATAGTTAACTATAGGAGTCATCCATCCCAAATTTTGATTGGATATGGCCATTGCCTCCGAGTTGTCTTCTTCTTTTGCTATCGATAGTGCTTCCAGAGTTTTCTGGATAAGGCTTCTATTATTACCCCCTAACTTGGTGCTGGCTAATTTGGAAAGGGCATCAGCTCGGGCATTTGATTCCCAGGCTATATGTCAGACCTCTCCTTCTGAGAAGTGTGTTAACTATTTTTTGCTTTGTCTAAGTACCTCTTCAAAGTGGGATCTTTAGCTTTATAAGTATCGTTAATTTGCGAAGTTATTACTTGAGAGTCACTGAATACTATCATCTTTTCTGCCCCCACTTCCTTGGCCACCTTTAAGCCAGCAAGTAAGGCTTTATATTCTGCTTGGTTATTAGAAGCAGGGAACTCGAACCTTAGTGAGAGTTCTATCCGAGTTCCTTGGTCATTTTTCAGGATGACTGATAAACCACTATTTTATGGTTTATATTGTATTTAATTGAGTGGTTTTATCAAGCTTTTCACCCACTTATTCATATGATTTGCATGATTTTACAATTCCTTCCTAGTTTAGTTCTATGATTGAAAACATGCTTCTTTGGTCTTAATTTAGCTAATCTTAATCTTCTCCTATTACCATTCGATGCATTGATCTGTGTGTTAAGTGTTTCAGGCTTTATAGGGCATGAATGAGTGAGAGATTGGGAAGGAAGCTTGCAAAAATGAAAGGAACACAAGAAATTGAGGAGATGACCAGCGAGAAGTGTCGCGTACGCGTCAGCGACGCGACCGCGCGGAAGAAAAGAATTCGCAGTGACGCGGCTGCATGGCTCACAAAACCGTGCGGATTGGAAAAGCACAAGTGACGCGGAAGCGTGGACGACGCGAACGTGTGGCAGGGAAAAACGCGAATGACGCATTCGCATGGATGACGTGATCGCGTGACGTGCGCGATCTGCAGAATTACAAATGTCGCTAGCAGAGATTCTGGGCCGCATTTCAACCCAGGTTTTTGCCCAGAAACACAGATTAAAGTCAGGGAACTTGCAGAGACTCATCATGCTTTCATAATTCACTTTTTAGGATTTAGATGTAGTTTTTAGAGAGAGAGGCTCTCTCCTCTCTCTTAGGATTTAGGATTAGGATTTTTAGAAATTAGGATTTAATTCGGGAAATAAATAGGATTCGAATGTCAAACTAATTAGTCCCTTGACTTTCCTTTGCTTTAGCAAAGGTTAACTAAGTGGAATTAAGATTCAACTTTCATTATTATTGATAAGAATAACTAAGTCTGGACTTCCAAGTTCTCATACCTTGCCAAGAGTTTGCTTTACAGTATTTATTTATTTTAATTGCCATTTAAATTATTTGCCATATTGATTCTTCATTCTCAAACCCCAATTTACAATCTCCATAACCAATAATAAGAACACACTTCCCTGCAGTTCTTTGAGAAGACAACCCGAGGTTTAAATACTCGGTTATCAATTTTAAAAGGGTTTGTTACTTGTGACAACCAAAACGTTTGCACGAAGGGATTTTTGTTGGTTTAGAATCTATATCTACAACGCGACTATTTTTATAAAATTCTTTACTAGCAAAAATCCTAACGTCAAAATGGCGCCGTTGCCGGGGAATTGCAAACGTGTGCCTTATTATTGGTTATTGTAAATATTTTTTAAAAAAATATATATTTTTCTTTTACTTGTTTATTTGTTTCTTCATTTCCCTCTTATTTCTGATAGCTATTATGAATTCTCACCCCTCTCGCTTTGAGTTTGGTTCTAATTTTGTTGCAAGGAATGAAAGCTATAACAAGACTATGCATCAAGGTCTAAGCAATCAAAGATGGACGGAGCCAAGAGGATCTGATCAACCCTTTAGGCAACAACACCCTCCTAGATATCACAGACAAAGACCATCCTACAATGCATACCAAGCTGATAGATAAGGTGGACCGCCTAGTAGCTACCAACAAGCCCCACCGTATGCTCAGAGACCACCTCACAACATAACTTTGAACCACCACACTCACAAGCCCCTTTCCACCATTCACCTCCATATGACCCCAATCCCTATTCACCACACCAACCACCATATGAACCATACCCAGAACCACCACCTCAATATACACCATCTCCATATCCTTATAAAGAGGAACCACTTCCATGTTATGAACCTTCTCTCCCAACAAATGAACCCTCCTATCCACCCCAAACCTCCATGGAAAGCAAACTTGCCTCTATCACTAGTCTCACCTCTACTCTTCAAGCACTTATATCCCGCTTGGGCCAATCCTCTACACCCAATATTCAACCCTCAAGCTTCATTGCACTTCCATCTCAACCACATAATAATCCACCCATCCCATCACCACCATCCATGGAAGAGCACCAACATCCATCAATCCAAGAGCAACATGATCCCTCTGATACAATTGACATGGAACAAGAGAGAGAGGATCATCTTCGCGAATCCATACTTCCTAAGGAGCTAGAGGAGGCACTAAAGGTGAAGGTAGTAGACACCCTTGAAGTTGACAGCACGGTTGAAGAACTAGTGAAAGAAGACAACAAGGAGGATTTTGTGCTTAAAGGTGAAGAAATAATTAAAAAGAAAATCATCGATGACGAATACGATTGCATACTTAATACCTGGATCAAGAAAGAAATCGATTACCTTTCCGACGTTTGGACATTCAAAGAACCCCCATGGTTTCATGTGGGAAATCTACTGAAGAATGTAGCAGGAAGGAGAAATTGGGCACTCCGATGGATAGTGAGCAGCACGATTTGATATTGGAACAAGTGGAGGAAGCCGGAATTATTGAAGAAGAAGAGGAGGCAGTGGTTGAAGACTTAAGAGATGTTGAACCTCCATGGGAAAGTCAAGTTATAGAGCACCCTTCAAAGACGTTTGAAGCTGATGTTGAGGATGGTGTACAACCTCCAAAGCATGTCATAGTTGAAGACTTTGAAGGAGACGATCAAGAGATGGATTCAATCATTGATGAATTCTTATCTACATTTGAATCA
>NC_029774.3:48522642-48534074 GCF_000817695.3 Arachis duranensis
AGTGGGTAAAATTCATATCCCTTAGCTTTCTAATCCCACTTGAATATGGGCTACTGGAGATGGATGGTCAACTTAGAGCTCTCTATGGCATTAAGAGTAAGAAGAAGATGGTCAGTGATAAGATTTATCCTGCAAGGTTCAACATGGTTGTGTGCTCAACATTTAAACGCAAAGGTTGGTGTAGAGCTCAACTGAATGGGTCTAGGAAGTTGTCTGGCTGATTCAGTGAGAATTCAGACTGTTTGCCACCCGGATGGAATAATATTGCTCAACAAGAAGACGGGTGCAAAAGCAAGATTTGGGACCCGGAATTCAATCTAGAAATCAACACTCTTGGGGCCTTGTCACTTGCTTTAACTTACTTGAAGGCTTTCTGCGCCTAGTTTGGGACCCCGGAGGCTACTGGAACTCCAAACATTTGTGGAGATTTCTGGATGAGTTCAAGCACAAGCCACCATGACAAGGAACTCACCACATGTCCAACTTAAGGACTTTAATTAAAAGTGCTAGGTGGGAGATCGTTCCTTTTCATTCTTAGTTTTCTTTTGTTTTATTTTTATTAGTGTTCATTCATTCATTCATTCTGCATCTTCACATGCATTCTGCATATAAAAAAAGGGGATCGACGCGCCAGTGCCTAGTGCACGTCCACGTCCTTTGTGGATGCGAAAAGGGTTAGTGGCACAAATTGACCCACGTGACCGCGTCGCTCACGCGACCGCGTCATGTGGAACTTTGGCCTCCACGCGATCGCGTCACTCACGCGATCGCGTGGCCCTGTAAATCGACGTAAAAGGGTGTATGGCCGAAAGTTGAGCTGGAATTGGGCTAGACTCGTGCTAGCAGCACAAGCCCACTCACGCGAACGCGTGCCCCATGCAAACACGTCATATTGGATATCAGGCCATCCACGCGATCACGTCACCCACGCGACCGCGTCACCCTAAGATTTGGCAAAATGAGTTTCAAACAGAGAGTTGCGCCACCACGAGGCTGCACTCGCGCCAATCGCACAAATCAGGCTACGCGTCCGCGTGTCCCACGCGTCCTCATTGCCTGAACTTATTGCGCCCCACGCGGCCGCGTCACCCACGCAACCGCGTCGCCCGCGTCGCACAACCTATCCAGATCAGTGCCAATTTTCTTATCTTTTCTTCTCTAACCCTAATTTTTTCTATCTTTTCTTATTCTATCTTCGTCCTTTCTTACTTACTCCTTCTTCCCTCATTTCCCTTCTCATTCTTCTTATCTTTTCTTCTCTAACCCTAATCTTTTCTTCCCCCATCCTAATTTTTCCTCCCTCCTTTCTTACTTACTTCTTCTTCCCTTCTTTCCCTTCTCATTCTTCTTATCTTTTATTTTATTTTACTTAATTTATTTGCATATCTCATTCATTGCATCTTAATTTTGTGCATATTTTTATTTTCTTTTCTAACTTTATTATTTTTCCATTGGTGTTAAATTTTCTTATTCAACTGTTATAACTTTTCTGGTATTATCTGGTGCTTAGTGACTTGTTTATACTATTGGGTCATATTATTTAAATCAATGCTATTCTTTTATGATATTTGAATTCCTTTTTGCATTGACATGAGCTTATACTGTCTTTCATTACCCACACTCTCCTCCCCTATGTTTCAAATCTTGCACCACTATCATGCCATGGCTTCTATTATTTTCTCACTTGCATGTTATAGCTACCATGTAATTGAGACCCTTATTATCTGGCATTAACACCCATACTTTATTTATTTTCTTATCTTTATTTCTGGGTTACTTTTTCTTCTTTTTCCTCTTCTTTCAGGATGGCCACCGAGGAAGGAAAAAGTGAAACTTCTAAAAGAGGAGACAAACAAGTCCATCTACCCAATCTTTGGAGAAAAGCGTCAGTTGGAGAAACTCGTCCACTTGCACATCTCAGCATGCACCGAGGACGGTGCACTCTTTAAGTGTGGGGAGGTCGATACCGATCTCCATAGGTTAGTTACTCTTCTATCTCAACACCAATGGTTTATTTTCCTTGTTCATTGTTGCATTTGCATGATTGATTGCATATTTGTTTGATTTTTGCATATTTTACCACTTAGTTAAAGTAATATTTTCTTTTTCAAGAAACCTTTTAGAGCATTCACTAATTTGAATAAAATTTAATGTTACACTTGTTTGAAGAAATATTATACTGGAACATGGTTTAGAGCTCGAACACACAAAACCTGTGAGATTTTTGAGCCTATTTGAATTGGTTGCATTTTACCAACCAATATTTTATTTTTAGTGTGTGTTTTTCTCTCTAAAATTGTGATCTTTGTCTTGCTTAATTCTATATTTCCATTGTTTGATGTATGCATGCACTGATATGATTGAGGCCTTTATTTCACTAAGCTTACATACCCATATGGCCTTACCCTTTCATTATCCTTTGCAAACCAATTTGAGCCTAATATACCCATTTGTTCTTTACTCTAGCTCATTACTGACTCTAAGCAAAAAACAATAATGCCCTTAATTTGAATCCTTGGTTATCTTAGACTAGTAAAAGTGCTTATGATTTAAGTGTGGGGAAGTTGGGTTTGAAAATATTTGGTTTGAATAATTGGGTGTTGTATATTTTAGTGAAAATGTGCAAAATAATGGTTGAGCACATATTATTGCATTCAATACTTTAATCATATGCATTGAGAAAAAAAAGTGAAAAAGAAAAAAGAAAAGAGCAATTAATAAAGGGGACAAAATGCCCCAAAATAAATAGTGAAATCAATGCATATGAGCTGCACTCAAAACTTGGGATGCATAAATATGTAGGAAAGCACAATTAATGGGAAGTTGGATTTTGTATTTTAATTAAATGAATTGTCTTGAGTTAGGTGGAAAGTTTATGTTAATTAAGGATTCAAATTTTAGTCCACTTGGCCAAATACAATCCTACCTTGACCCTAACCCCATTACAACCCTTAAAAGACCTCTTGATTTGTGTATTGGTGCATAAATTTTTTTTGTTGATTGCTAGATGAAGAGCAAGCTATAGAAAGCAAGATTAGTAGAGAATTGAGAGAATTGACCCTATACACCTGAGAGATTAGAGTGATATACACTATGAGTGAGGGTTCAGCGCTTAATTCTATGTTCCCTGCTTTCATGAGCTATCTCCTTCTTGCAAGTTATTTGTATTGTATTTTGTGATTTGAATTAGTGAAATCCAGTTCATATTTATTCTTAAAAGATTTATTTGCTTTTTCACCAAGTAGGTAGAATCATTTTAGCATGTAGCTGCATTCACATTCATAGGTTGCATTGCGTGAGTCTTGCCCTTCCCTACTCATTTGTTTGGTCTCCTTGAGTTTAGCATGAGGACATGCTAATGTTTAAGTGTGGGGAGGTTGATAAACCACTATTTTATGGTTTATATTGTATTTAATTGAGTGGTTTTATCAAGCTTTTCACCCACTTATTCATATGATTTGCATGATTTTACAATTCCTTCCTAGTTTAGTTCTATGATTGAAAACATGCTTCTTTGGTCTTAATTTAGCTAATCTTAATCTTCTCCTATTACCATTCGATGCCTTGATTTGTGTGTTAAGTGTTTCAGGCTTTATAGGGCATGAATGAGTGAGAGATTGGGAAGGAAGCTTGCAAAAATAGAAGGAACACAAGAAATTGAGGAGATGACCAGCGAGAAGTGACGCGTACGCGTCAGCGACGCGACCGCGCGGAAGAAAGGAATTCGCAGTGACGCAGCCGCATGGCTCACGCAACCGCGCGGATTGGAAAAGCACAAGTGACGCGGAAGCGTGGACGACGCGAACGCGTGGCAGGGAAAAACGCGAATGACGCGTCTGCATGGATGATGCGATCGCGTGACGTTCACGTGCGTGATCTGCAGAATTATAAAAGTCGTTGGCAGAGATTCTGGGCCGCATTTCAACCCAGTTTTTGGCCCAAAAACACATATTAAAGTCAGGGAACTTGCAGAGACTCATCATGCTCTCATAATTCACTTTTTAGGACTTAGATGTAGTTTTTAGAGAGAGAGGCTCTCTCCTCTCTCTTAGGATTTAGGATTAGGATTTTTAGAAATTAGGATTTAATTCAACTCTTCATCAGGTTCAATATTTCCTTTACTTTATATTTATCTCTTATTTTAGATACTTTAATGCTTTTATTGGTATTCGATTTATGTTGCCCAATTGGCTTATGAACTTTTCATGTTAGGATTATACATTATTGAGATGTTTTTAGATTTATGATTTCAATTCAGCTTTCCACATTCTTGGCTTTGGTTAAGAAATCAGTAACTCAGGAGTTATCTTAGCTCAACATAATTGATAACTGTTATCTTTGCTAATTGAACTGAACTTCAATAATCCCAACCTTTTCTTAGGAAATAAATAGGATTCGAAGGTCAAACTAATTAGTCCCTTGACTTTCCTTTGCTTTAGCAAAGGTTAACTAAGTGGAACTAAGATTCAACTTTCATTATTATTGATAAGAATAACTAAGTCTGGACTTCCAAGTTCTCATACCTTGCCAAGAGTTTGCTTTACAGTATTTATTTATTTTAATTGCCATTTAAATTATTTGCCATATTGATTATTCATTCTCAAACCCCAATTTACAATCTCCATAACCAATAATAAGAACACACTTCCCTGCAGTTCCTTGAGAAGACGACCCGAGGTTTAAATACTCGGTTATCAATTTTAAAAGGGTTTGTTACTTGTGACAACCAAAACGTTTGCACGAAGGGATTTCTGTTGGTTTAGAATCTATATCTACAACGCGACTATTTTTATAAAATTCTTTACTAGCGAAAATCCTAACGTTAATGACACCTGCCCCACTGTTGGTTTTATTGGATGACCCATCAACATACAAGCTCCAGGTAGTTGGATCTCCTAGGCTATCAGTGTATTCAGCTACAAAATCGGTAAGATACTGGGATTTAATTGCTGTCCGAGCTTCATACCTTAAGTCACACTCGGATAGTTCCACAACCCATTGTAGCATCCATTCTGCTAGGTCCGTTTTTTGTAGAATGTGTTTCATTGGTTGATTAGTACGGACTTCTATGGTATGAGCCTGGAAATAAGGTCGGAGCCTTTGAGATGTGAGGATAAGGGAATAAGCAAACTTTTCTATCTTTTAATAGTTTTGCTCTGCCCCCAATAAGCTTTGCTGATAAAGTAGATAGGTTGCTGCCTCTTTTCATCCTCTCGGATCAGGGTTGTAGCTATTGCTCCACTTACTACAACTAAGTACAGTACGAGCTCCTCTCCTTTAACAGGCCGGGTAAGTACGGGGGGCTGGCCTAGGAGGCTTTAAAGCAAGGTTTTGAGAACCGAATCGGTCATCAAACCGCTCTAGTTATTAGTTTATTGGTTCACTGGTCTAATCGGTTCAACCGTAATTCAATTGAAAAAACCGTCTTAAAATAAAATAATAAATAAATTATAAAGGTGCTTTATGCAAGTAAACTTATTAGAAATATGCAAAACTCTGAAAACATGAGAAGGTACCTATTGAAAGTTCCCAATTACAATTGTTACCAAATATATATGTCCTTTATATAAAGCTAAATTTTAATGGAAAAGCATCTTATGTACAATACATCATAGAGGTCATATTCAATAATTTTATTGACTTGAAGCTCATTAAAAAAATAAATAAAACTCCTTGATTCTTTGGCAACCAAATAATTGAAAAGATAAGTGAATATAGACCAAAACTGCAAGGGTTGAGCGCTGACATTTGAAAAATTAGCAATACTCAACATCTAAAACAAAGAGAATAAATGTACAAAACTAGATATTAATAACTTGTGGAAGCATTTACATTTGCTTATGCTATTGCTGTGAAACATGATCATTAATAAAATTCAATACATAGAATTCATGTAATTTGTTTATGCTACTGGTTATTAACAATCTATATATTTTGCATAACTCATGACATTTGCTTATGTTTTTTTGGGAATTAATACTTAATATTCTATAGTTTGTGGAAGCTTTCTTCTCCTTTTAGTTTCTTATTTCTTTTCTTAATGGAAACAAGATTTAATAACAAAAATTCAACAACAATAAAAATTATATCATTCATTTTAATCAATTCAAAACAAGATAAAACTTAGTGAAATTTAACTTAAAAATTCAATAAATAAATTCATTTCAATGTAACAGAAAAGATTCAATCATTCAGATAAAAGCTCATGCTTTAGCATCATTTTAACAAAGTGATTATATTGAATAAATAAAAGCTCATACCTTACCAATTAGCAATATTTTCAGCAGACACTAAATTGATCAAAATTTTAACATAAATTAACAAAAAATTATCAAAGTTTCAGCATAATTTTTTTCAACAAAGCACAATAAAAAAATAATAAAATAGAGTACAGCACAACAACAGCAGCAGAGTTAATCATTCAACAATAGCATTAACAGTATCAGAATCCTAAATCCTTCGTTCTCACTTCTGAACAGAGCATAAAAAAAGAACAAGCACTAGCAGTGAGAACCAACCTTCGATCTGAGCAGTTGAACGCAACGGCGACCAGACGACTACCACTGTTATTCCTTCTTCTCCACTTCACCACTTCCTCAAAATTAAAAAGAGCAATAGCAGAGTAATAAATCCATTTTTAATAACACAAAATCACTAAACGAAGCATAAAAGCAAGACCCAAAGAAGTAAAAATCCCTGTAAGCCTGTAAGCAGTGCCACTAACCTCCGATGAAAAGCAGAGCGATGAATAGATGACGGTGAATGGTTAGACAACGGCGAGAGGGAGACGACAACGACAAATAGATGGCGAGCAGCTCCAACCCTCAACCATATGACGTGTCGAGATACACGAGAATGGCTGGGTTCGAGACAGGGGGAAGCGAGTGTTGGGGGAAGAGGGTGGGTGAGGGTGACGCATTTACGCGTTGGTTTCTTTTTTTTCAAAAGCTCAAAACAACGGTGTTTAAAAGAATCGGTTGGTTCTCGGTCCGGTCCAACCGGCTGGTTCAGAGGTTTTCTAGTGGTTTTCGACTAGGCGGTTTTACACACTGGAGTGGACCATTTTCTTTGCTGGTTTTTGGTTGAACCAGTTTGACCATCCGGTCTGGTCCGATTTTCAAAACATTGCTTTAAAGTCTTGGAAGGCCTACTCGCATTCTGGAGTCTACTCGAAATACTTCCTCTATCTGAGAATGGCATAAAGGGTAGTGATTTTAGAGCAGACCCTGCTAGGAACCTGGATAGAGCTACCAGCCTTCTATTCAGTTATTGGACCTCCTTGATACAGGTTGGGCTCTTTATATTGAGTATGGCTTGACATTTATCCGAGTTCGTTTCTATGCCTTTTTGAGTTAGCATGAATCCCAAGAATTTTCCTGATTCTACTATGAAGCTGCATTTTGAGGGGTTTAGCCTCATCCTGTGCTTCCTTATCGTAGAAAACACCTCAGAGAGATCTAATAGCAGTGTTGAGTGCTCTTTGGTTTTGACGAACATGTTATCTACATATACTTCCATGAGTTCTCCTAGGTGGGAAGAGAACACCTTATTCATCAGCCGCTGGTATGTGGCACCTGCATTTTTTAACCCGAAAGGTATCACTATGTAACAAATTAATAGCTTTTGGAGTTATAAAAGAGGTCTTTTCTTGGTCCGGTTTGTACATCGGGATTTGGTTGTATCCCGAGTAAGCGTCCATAAAGGACAAATACCGATGACTTGAGGTTGAGTTGACCAGAGCATCAATGCTAGGGAGAGGATATGGATCCTTGGGGAAAGCCTTATTGAGGTCGGTGTAATCTACACACATACTCTATTTTTTGTTTTATTTTTTCACCAAAATGACGTTAGCTAGCCACACTAGGTACTTCACCTCCCTTATGAATCCTACTTCCAATAAGGCTTGTACTTGTTTTTTCACGACCCGTGTCCTTTCTGGTCTCAGCTTCCGACGCCTTTGTTGAATAGGTCAGGAACCCGAGTATACTGCGAGTTTATGAGACATCAGGTCAGGACCTACGTCGGGCATGTCGGAGGCTTTCCAGGCAAAGAGGTCGGAATTCCTTTGTAGGAGTTCAATGAGTTATTTTTGGAGTTCGTCCTCCAAGTTGGCTCCTATACTTGTTGTTTTCTCAGGGTTGTCTCCAATTTGCACTTCTTTTAATTTGCCTTCAGGCTGGGGACATAGTCCTTCTCGAGTTTGAATGCCACCGAGCTCGATGGTATTGACCTCTTTTTCCTCAGAACTTCCTCTTAGATTGAGACTTTCATTGTAACATTTATGTGCTAGCTTATGATCTCCTTTTATGGTAGCAATTCTTTTTGTAGTAGGGAACTTCATGCATAGGTGAGGAGTAGAAATAACTGCTTGAAGTCTGTTTAGGGTCGTCCGTCCTATCAGAGCGTTGTACGATGATGTTATGTCAACCACGATGTAGTCAATGTTTAACGTTTTCGACCTTGTGCCCTTTCCAAAGGTAGTGTAGAGGGAGATGTACCTAAGAGGTCGGATCGGCATGTCCCCCAGTCCAAAGAGGTTATCTGGTTATGCCTTTAGATCATTTTCCTCCAATCCGAGCTTGTTGAAAGCGAGTTTGAACAGTATATCGGCCGAGCTTCCCTGGTCTATGGGGGTTCTATGGAGGTTGGCGTTGACGAGAATCATGGTTATTACCATAGGATCATCATGGTTGGGCATTACTCATTGGCAATCCTCTTTGGTAAACGAGATGGTGGGCAAGTCGGGAATTTTGAGATCTTCCCCGACCTGATACACCTCTTTTAAATGCCTTTTTCGTGATGCTTTGGATATTCCTCCTCCAGCGAATCCTCCATTGATCATGTGTATGTGTCGCTCGGGAGTTTGAGGTAGACGTTCTTGTTATCCCCTTTCTTCGTCTCTCTTTCTTTTCCCCTGCTCGCCCGACCTGTCTGCCAAGTACCTGTCTAGTCGACCTTCTCTAACCAACTTTTTTGTGACATTCTTTATGTCGTAACAGTCATTGGTAGAATGTTCATAGAGTTTATGGTACTCACAATATTCTATCTGACTTCCACCCTTTTGTGTTTTATTGCTCGGGGACGTGGAAGTTTCTCAGTATGACATATTTCTCTGTAGATATCTACCAATGAGACTCAGAGGAAAGTGTAGTTATGATATCTCCGAGGTTTTTTCGATTTATATTCTTCTTTCATTTTAGCTTCTTTTTTTTCCAAGGTGGATAGGGTAGGCTAGGCCTTGGAAGTGGTCGTAACCAAGATTTTTCCTCCATGTTGATGTACTTCTTTACCTGCTCTTGCACTTCATACAAGGAAGCTGGGTGCCATTTAGATATGGACTGAGAAAATGGTTCTTCTCTAAGGCCATTAACCAACCCCATCATTACTGCCTCAGTAGGTACTGGATTTCCACGCACGCCTTGTTGAATCTTTCCATGTAGTCTCGGAGTGTTTCTCCAACCTCTTGCTTGACTCCCAACAAGCTTGGGACATGCTTTACCTTATCTTTCTGAATAGAAAATCTGGTAAGAAACTTCCTTGCCAAGTCGTCGAAATAGGTTACCGACATGGGGGTAAGTTGTCGAACCATTTCATTGCTACTTTGGTCAAAGTCGTCAGAAAGGATTTACAACGGGTAGAGTTAGAGGCATCAGCTAAATGCATCCGGCCTTTAAAGTTGCTAAGGTGGTACCTCGGGTCGGAGGTTCTGTCATAGAGGTCCATATCGGGAGTTTTGAAATTCTTAAAAACTTTAACGCGCATGATTTCTTCTATGAATGGGTCTTCTCCCCTAAGGGGGCTTTCTTGCCGATCTATTTTGATATTTCGTCTTTGGAGATAGGCCTCTAGTCGTAAGAGATTTTCTTCTAGCTCCCTTCTTTGTGGAACCTCTAGTCACAGCTCCCGTTCTGCTACCCGTTGACACTTGGCTTCATGTTCAAGTTGTTATAATCGTTCTCGTTGACCGTGAACCAATCCTAGCAGTTTCGTTGTTTGTAGAGGATCTTCATCTGTTAGTGGATGGACCGCTGATTGGATCTGCCTGGGCTGCAAATTTCTCGATGTCCCTTCTCCATGAGGATTATGCATTTGTGGTGGTGGAGGAAGTATAATGGCATGGTCTTTTGGTTGGGGCTCAAGTTCAGATTCGAATGTTGTATGTCCGTCTTCATACTGGTGGTCTGCCATTATTAGGGGTTGAATCTCAGGTCCCCGGCAACGGTGCCAATGTTCCGAGGGTTACCTAAAACGTTGATTTGGACTTGAACGTAAGGTCCAACTGTCCAGGTCCCTTTGTATGGAAGCGTCCGACTTGTTGATGCTGCCTATCCGAGTTCCTCGTGAGGAGGTGGGGTGATACCTGCAAGAGACTTTGATACTTAAGTTAGCAAGGGCTTTAGATAGGCTTTTAGTAGATCAGAACGTATATTATACCTGAGGAGTGTTAGTGTATTTATAGTAGAATGTTAACCATCTTTGTTGAGTAGTTCCGTCTCTATGGGTGGATGATTGTTCCCTTTATGGCTTTATTTTGGGAGTTGTTGAGACTTATCTTTTAAGAAAGATAGAGATTGTGAAGAGATTCGCGGAAGCAGTTACTTGTCTAGACCAGCAGAACTGGGTTCCTTTCACGGAGTCCGACCTCTTTAAAGAAGTCAAATATGGTATGAAAACTCCCTTTATGAATTGAGTCTTTCATCGTTATTAAATCTGGTTTTAGCTGTTCGATCAGAATATGAACAAATTTAATTAAAGTATATTTAATATTTTTTAATTATTAATTTTACGTAAAGATAATTGCATATAATTTTTTTTTCTTGAATTCATAATCTTCCAATGTCAATTATTTTTCCCTTATTTAAATCATCTTTAAACATTTAAATTTTGAAACTAAGTAATGATGCATGCACCAAGTGTGGTCCAAAGTATTACAGGATCATCTCCAATGTTAGGAATTTCAAATGGCAAGTTACTAGCTCACTACATCGAAGTGTCTTTGTCCAAGTACAGCGATCTCGGGTGCCTGAGAGAAAATCTATGGACTGAAGGAGAAGGGAAAAGACGCTTCATGTGTCCAATGTCAGTGTGTCAGTTTATGCAGTACAAATGCTACTACTCCATAGACCATAGCCATAAGCCCATAACATATTCTGTCATTTCATTTTTTATATTTGAAAATTTCCCATCAAACTTCCTTGCAGGGGATTAAATATGGAAAAATAAATAACTGTTTTAACCTTTTAAAAATTTTAGTTTGTCAAAATAATCCATGAATTGAAGAAACAAATTCATAGTTTTCGAAACATAAAAAATTGTTTCATTAAATGCACTTATCCATATACCGTCATTTCAAAATTATTGTCAATGGTGTCGATCTTGACTACAGTTTATAAATAAGAATTTATATTAATATAATTTATATTTATCAATTT
>NC_029774.3:48534101-48541782 GCF_000817695.3 Arachis duranensis
TTATAATTTATTTTAGTTCTTGAGTACTCTTTAATTTAGTATATTTTGGACTATAAATTTTTATTATTTATGACTCTTTTGTTACTTATAATTAGCATATAATAAAAACAAAAATAAAGTACAGTAAAAAGTATAATAAAAATAAAAAATAAAAACAAAAAAATCATACAAACATAGTATATAATAATTACAACCAACAATATATATCATATGAACAAAAAAATTATAATAAAAGTAAATAAAATTTATATGAATATAATCAAATAAAAAAATAAAATATTTTATACATAACATAAATATAGTACAATAAAGGATAGAAAAAATAATTATATAAACAAAACATAATAAAAATTAATAAAAATAAAATTTATATCAACAATAGTTGTCATATAAATAAAAAAATAAAAATATAACAATAGAAAATTAAAAAAATAACATCAAAACACTAAAAAATAATATGAAAAATATTTATCATATAAATAAAAAATACAATAAAAAATATAAAAATTAAAATATAAAAGAGAATATTAAAAATAATAAAAATATATATATTTATTTTGGTAGTGATGGAAACAAATTTGTAAGTTTTTAATGAAAAAAATAGGATCACAAAAAAATATTGTAAAGATAGATTGTTACTTGTATCCTTTTTATAAGGGTAAGGTTAATAGGAAAGAAATAAATTTTTTACCTAATTTTTCAATCGTAACAAACTACTGTGAACATAAAAGTTACCATTTTTTAACTTCACCTTAACATACTCTCGCATTTAAAGTATAAAAGAATTGCCAAACATAAAAATGAAGCATTCAAATACGCTTCTTTCTTTCCCAACGCAAAAACAAACACATCCTTCATAATTTGTTTGATATTATCCCATATTTTTATGAAACTTAACAATCAGAAATTTATATTAATTCTTGAATTTATAAAATCCTAAATCATAATCCAAATTTATAAATTATCTAAAATTTTCTTTTGAACAAAATTTTAAAAATAAATTGTTTAATTATTATTTTTAATAAATTATTTTTAATAAAAAACTAAAAAATCAGTCCTGATCTTTTAATATTGAATATATTAGTTTTAATAAAAAATTATTAATCCTTCATTTTTTAAGTTCTTAAATAATCTAATCTATCTACTGAGCAGTTTTTTTTTAAAGGAACTTTTTTATTTTACAAAAAATATTAGAATGAAAATTTTCCTTTTATTCTATATTCAAGACTAATACATTTGACCCATTTTAAAAGCTTACAGACTACTTTATTAATATTATTTCATTCTATTAAAAACTATACATAAGAAATTTTAGGTAATTAATAATTTTTTTTCTTAAATTTGCTTTGTTTTTAAACCAACACAAACCAACAACTTCCTATTTAATATTCTCAAAAAAGTAACATGTCTAATACAAAATACAAAATTAAATCAAATATCCATTTTTCTGTTTAGTCCTTATATTTTTTATTTTGATCCAATAAAATTTAAAATAATTTTATTTTAGTTCGTATCATTAATTTGTTCTATCAAATGCTAAAAAATATTAATATCTTGTTATGTAAACATTTAATTTATCACATCAACCCTTAATGTTAAGGATTAAAATAGAAAATTTTTTTATATTTTACTAAACAAAAACTTAATAGAAGATACTTTAAAGAGACAAAGATTTATTTGAGTTCAAAACTAATTAAACAACCCCCTCCCCTTCTGAGGAATCTACTTTTTTTTTTGTTAATAGCTAAATTAATTCTTGAAATATAATATATTCTTTAAATTTGTATTTAAAAGATTTTTTCAATTAAATTAGTCCATCAAAAATTAAAAATCAGTCATATTTATTCTTTAGTCACTCTATTAATAATTTCTGTTAATAAATAATGTTGAAAAATGTTAATTGACAATATATATACATGATACCTGACATATCTAATTAAATATTAACCAAATATATTTATAAAAACTTTTTAATTTAGTTCTTTTTTCCAATTACATAAATTCTTCTAATATAATCCAGCGAAATAGACTTACAAAACATTTTTGGTCAGTATCCAATTGAATATCTTAAATATCATGTATATTATTAATTAATATTTCACATCATTAATTTTTTACTTAAATTATTAATTGAGTAAATAAAAGACAAATATGATTTTTGAAAGATAGTCAATTTAATTGATAAAATTTTTAGAGACAAATTTAAAATATATTTTATTTTTTAAGTATTAATTTGACTATTAACTCCATATTATACAAATACAAAAAATCAACTATCAATCATGTATGTAGAACTATTATTTGCTATTCATAACAAAAATTAATTATTCTATTATGATAAATTTATTTATTCTTCTATATCAAATTTTATTATTCTGGTGATGAGTAAAGTATCATTTTTGTCCCAAACGTTTGGAATAAATTCCAAAATTATCTCTAACGGTTTGAATCGTCCTATTTAAATCCCTAACGTTTTAAAATTGACTCAATATTGTCCTGCTGTTAGGGATCCGTTAACAGAATTAACGACGGGACAAAATTGAGACAATTTTAAAACGTTAGAGACTTAAATAGAACGAAAAATATTGGGGACAAAAACGATACATAGAAATAAATTTTAATTTTATCCTTCAATAATATCAATTTTTACTGTATATAATATTCAATTATTTTTTATCACATCTAAGTAAATTATACTTAATCACATTACTTTCATTCTAAATAATTTTTTATATTTTTATATTAACTTATAACTTTAAGTGTAAAATTATAAAAAATATATTTATTTAGAATGAAAGTAATGTGATTAAATGTAATTTATTTAGATATGATTAAAAAAATTGAAAAATATGTACAGTAAAAAATTGATATTATTGAAGGATAAAACTAAAATTTATTTCTATGTATCATTTTTGTCCCAACGTTTTAATGGATCCTAACGGCAGGACAACATTGAGTCAATTTTGAAACGTTAGAAACTTAAATATGTCGATTGAAACGTTAGAGACAACTTTAAAACTTACCACAAACATTTGGGACGATACTTTACTGTTCTGGTGATTGATTACTTTATTAAAAAAATATATGAATAAATATATATAAATATATAAATATAAATTTTTGTTTTGATAAACTTAGGAGTGGTAATATTTTTAAATACATAAATGATATTATATAATCTCCCCACCAAATCTTCAAAAAGATAGGAGGGGTATGTCTTCCAAAGAAAAAATAAAAAAGGGAGGGGCAGGGGGTTAATTAAGTTTTACCATGGTAACTTCACAATCATATAAAAGAAACAAATTACAGTTAATAAACAATGTGACAATACATAGCTACGCAAATCTAAAAACAAAAGAAATAAAAAATATTTCAAGCAAAAATATATACATTGGCCAACTTGGCTTCAATCAAACCATGGAAACCGTAAAAAGGACAGCAATTTTCCACTATTTCACTATTGCGTCTTTCCTTTCACATGAAACACTGGACACACTTAAAACTTATCTGACCCACAATCTTTCATGGACCTATTATACTTGTTTTCAAGAGAACTCTACCTTCTCATTTCCAAATTTATACTCATAATTTTAGAACTACTTTTTTTTTTTTCTTGGGCAAGTGCATTTAGTGTCATAACTCCCAAAGATACTAATTCAAATCTTTCCTAACACTGATAATTAATTTCCTTTGATAAAAGCTGAAACCAAACCACCAAAACTTTTATGTAACCTACAAAAATTAATTACTAGCAAGAATAACAGCAGCAGGGATTCCAACATGACTTTGTATTTGTACAACAACAATTCTGTGGAACCTTTGGGCAGGTAGGGCAAGTGCAAGAGCAAGAACACTTGCAACTGCAGCAAGAAAGGCAAGGACATGAATTGCAACTTGGTGGAATGCAGCAATTCTGGCACCCACAGCTACCTTTGCAGCAGCGAGATTTCGAACCGCGGCAACAATTGGTGGCTGGTGTGAGACATTTGCAGCTGCATTGCCTCAAATATTGGCAACAGCTACAGCTTGGTAAACTCAGATGCTTAGAGCACCCGTCGCAACACCGGGGTTCGCAGCAGCAACAGCAGCAGAGGCAGGAGCACAAGGTAGAGCAGGGCGTGCAACTGCATAACAAAAGTTATTCATGTTGACATAAATGAGCTATTATTGTGTTTGGTTTCATAAACAAGACATCATGTAAGTACAAAGAAATAGAAAATTTGGGCCGTCTTATTTGAGTTTTGGGAATTCTTTCTTTTTTTCTCATGATATTCTCTAATCCAGCACGCCAAAGATTAATTTACCGTGAATCTAATTTGTTTTTAGTATTTCACTATGGAATTTACAACAATATCAATTTACAGAGATGATAATCCCTTATTTATAGTACCAAATCCTAACGAATTTCTAATGGTCTTGGACCTAGGAGTCTACAGTCTCAAATGTTAGACGTACAATTTTACTACTCATATGAGTTCATAATGATTCTAAATGTACAAACTATATATCAATTACATTTTTTATAATGACTATAATTTATAATAATTTTAAATTAAACATATTAAATGTACATTAAAAATCAGTTACTTGTATAAAAATAAATATTGAAATATAGAATGACGCCATATTTACATTTAACTGTCAAACTTTATAAATCATATAATCAGACTTAACAAATAATATATAATATAGTTAAAATAATAGATTGACATTTATTATCAAAATAAAAATAAAAATAAAAGTGTAAAATATACAATGATAATTTTTAACATTAATACAAAAGTTTGATGATTTTAATAGTTGCTCATTTAATTGAAAAATATGTAAAACAATGTATATATATATGATATATACACACATATACTAGTAGTTAATTTAGTGATCAATAATTTTGTTCGTATTCATAGAACAAATTTTATTTTGATTTATATTATGCAAATTTGCTTATATTAACATTATTCGAATTTACATAGGAAAAAAAGGTTACAATATTTTTAACTAACCTTAGTTAACCTAGCAGCTATTTAATGAAAGTAATATTACACCTTCAAATTTTTTTATGAACTAAGTCTAACTAAATTAAATAATAAGGCAACAACTCAAATGAAGATATTAAAAATATCTTTTCATATAAATGTTTTGTTTAAAAGTGTGACTTATTTATTTAGCCATATTTTAAATAAAGACAATATTTTTATAAATATCAAAATCTAACCATACAATCAATCATCAAAAGGTCAAAAAAATATTTTCACATGAAGATAATTATAAAGTCTTTACTATAGGATCTACCAAATAATAAAATTTAGAATAATGTTAGACTAATTTAGTTAGACTTAATTGATAAAAAAATTTAGATGTGTAATATTATTCTTTAATCAAAATTCAAGTGACAACAGCTAGTGATTTGTGTTATTGTATTTTATTGTATAAAAATTCGTTTAATCTTATAGGGATTTCCTGTACACTCATTGGAACTTCCGCAGTTAAACCCCAAAGACACTTCCGAAACACCTTCGAAGCAATACTCAGCAAAATATCGCTGCCACATATACTTCAAGTAACAAGATTCAATCAAAACTTTTTCTTTCAAGAAAAAAAGTAAAATAAAATAAGATAAAATCATACCACAACCACTTCCAGAAGCGACGTGACCGGCTTTTTTCCTTCTTCCTGCTTGATTGATGAAAAGAATAAAAAATAAAATTAGATTTTTCTTCCACATCTTTGAACTGAAAAAATTATTTTTCTTAAATTTATATAAATTTTAATAAAATAATAGAATCGAGTTATAAAATAAGAAAGTAACACTGACAAGTGAGAAATAAAATAAGGATTCTTACGTGGGCAAGAGGGGATCTGCTTTTGCCATGACAAAATCATCAATCCTGTAAAATTTTTAAAAATAATTTCATTATTTAAATTCAATTAAACGTGGATCTGGCAAACAAAACAATATTTAAAAAAAATTAAAATATTCTACGTAGCTTCACGTGTTATGTTAAAAATTCTTCAAATAAACATACTCTTTGCAACATCTTGAAGCCGGTTGAAAGCCTTCAGAAGATTTCAATTCTTCCTGCAAAAATTATCATCAACAAATTTGCTTTAACCGTTTAACCCCAAAAGAGGCCAAACAAAAAGCAATGCAATTTATTTAATTATTAAATATTTATATTATATAAATGTTCAACAACCGTGTCAGTATCACCATGCACTCTCCGAGATATTCTTAATTTCCTTTATTTATAAAAAATATATATATAAAACAAATTTAAACAATAAAAATCAGAGAGATCCAGCTATGTGGCATAGTGGCTGGAGTGTTAAGACTCTGCTTATTATCTGCTATAGTAGTTGGTATTGTATCAGTTTAGAAAGAGGACAGTGAGTGCCTCAATCAGCATTCACAGAGAACAGTTCCAAGATTCCACTATAGAGGAAATAAAACGTTTGTACTATTTATTATTATTTAATAAAATACTAATAACTATTTATAAATGCTAGTGGTTGGCCACTTTCCTCACATCGACAACTGCAATTTTTTGTAAAATTATTATAAATTTATGAAAACTGCTACACTTCACGGTTCACAGAGAACACTTTCAGATTCGTTCATGCTTCATGCAATTACAAAATTCAATTTCCCAAGTATACCGCTAACCAACTTTCTTTGTTGATTTTTTTTTTTAACTCCAACGAAAATTGTACTCATTAGTGGTTCAATTTACACACTCAACTGACTCAAGAACTAATTTCTTTTTCCTTCCCAATTTCTCTTCCCAAATTATTAGAGAAAGAAAAGAATAAAAATTAAAGAAATTCAGTGAACAGCGTCATTGGAATCCAATACCTCACAAATTGGGAATTTTTGCTGTGGAGGGTAAAATTGGAGGAGAAACAAATATTTTTACTAAATTTATAAAGAAAATGCATGTGATAACCTATTTTTATGATATTTTTTATTAAAACTAAGGATATGCAGTAGCAGGATGGAATGAAAGAAGAAAACAAAATTGTAGAGTGTAGAGTATGTAGAATGAGAAAAAGGCACCTCAAGAAAACTTATCTCTCTTTCAAGCATATGAAGTCTGCTGATCTCGCGACGCTTCCCGTACAAATCCGGGTAGCCAGGCGGCGCTTTCGGGGACGGCAACGGCAGCGTTGGAGCCTTCGGGGATCCCTTTGCACTCGAAATCGCCATTTACTCCAAATCAAAACACTATTTGCAAAATGGCCCCTCAAAAACCAAGAGAGGGTATGAACTACTAACTGAGCTTGTATCAAGTAATGCTGGAAAAGGGAAGTGAAGTGACAAAAAAGGAGGGCAGGCAAATCAGGTTAGGTGTGTGAATGCCAGTCCACATGAAAAGACTGTTCCTCACTCCACTTAATTCTTCTCTCTCTCACACACACAAGGGATGGTGGTTAAGAAACGCCCAGAAAATAAAAAGAAAACAAACACACGGCAGGGAAAAGAGAAATCCGAAATAAAAATGAGAAGTGAAGTGAAATGAGAAGGAAAATGTTGTGTGTTTCCGAAGGAGAGATGGAGTAACAAGAAGAACAACAACCCCAACGTCCCAGTGCGCCTTTGGTGTTCTTTTTTAATGGAGGTGGTGTAATAAAAAGGGTGTTCAACTTCAAAGGGAAGGAAGAGTAAAGGCTCATAATGAGGCCA
>NC_029774.3:48541877-48550540 GCF_000817695.3 Arachis duranensis
AAAATTGTCTAATTCAAATTGTGTGCTTCAACCCTGGCCCCATCAACTACTATTACATTTGGAATATAATAATATAGGAATAATATAAAAGTTATATGCGAAAAAAAAAATTAAATTAGCTATTTTTTATAGGTGAATTATATGGTAACGATGTAAGTTTATATATTTTTTTATGGGATATAAGAAAAATTGAAAAAAGTAAGACCTACACTTTAAATAGTAATAAAATAATAAAAAATAACTATAAAAAGAATTTATTTTTTCTCTTTATATTACTTCAATCTGTATAGTAGAGTGTTCCTTTTTTATATATAGAGAGAGCATAAATAATAAAGTATGTTTTTTTAATATTTATGATTTTTTTAAATATTTTTATCGTTTACTTTTATTTAATATATTTTTTATTTATGTTAAAATTATTCTAAATGTTAATTTTATCTAAAATATTAAGAACAAAATTAAAAATATACTATTACAAAAAATTTTAGTGGTTATATATTCTGTGATTAATTATTTAATATATATTTTATATAAATAAATAATATAATTACTGATGTTTGATGTGTATGTACTATCTAGTATATTTAATATAATAAGACATGACGCTATTAAGAATTAAGTTGAATAATTAAAACTATAAAAGAAGTTATCTTTAGTAAAAAATGATTTATGTTCATGTTGGTATCATTTAATATTGAAATTAACTTTTATGCACTTGAGAATATTATACAAAAATAATTCATAAATATAAAAGAACCGACCACTATATATTTATATATATCTTTCTAAGAAAAGTTAATTATTTAAAATAATTAAACATTTCATAGTTGAATAATTAAATATATTATGATAGAATGAATTAATTTTTTAGCAGTATAATCAAATTTAGAAATACTAGATCTGTATTTTCATACAATAATTAATTAATTGTTAATTTTATTTATTTATGTAACATAATTGTATTTTATATATGGACTAATAAAATTCTTTTTAAAAGTTTTAAATTATTTTAATTGACAAACTAATATCAACTATATCCAAGCCAGAAAGCCACTAAAAAGTTAATTAGTGACGATTCAAATAAAATATTAATCTAACTAAAATTTTGTATAAACTAACATCCATTAACCTCCTACCATAACTACATAATTATTTAACATTATCTAATACAACATCACTTAAGTTAAAGATATGTTAAAACATATAATCATGGTCTAATTATCTATCTAAATAATTATTTCTATAACATTAACTTTTTAACGCGGAAGCAAGTAAACTTAGTAGGTTAATTATATTAGTTAATTGTAATAAGAGAATACAAATCCTATATTATTTAAGATAGTAAACTTTGTATTATGTATTAGTTCCACATCGTCCAATTATAAAGACTTTTCCTTCTCCCACTAATATAAATAACTTATGTACGTACATTTTATTTATGAAATAGAGTTAAAGTTTATTTTTGAATATGAAATAAGTTGTGTGCTTATTTTCCTCTAGACTCTTTGAGAGTAAAAGGTACATTCTTGGATTGGCCAACCAAAGTGGGTGTATGGCTACTTTCACCATAGTGGATTTGTTAACCTCGCAAAGATTGGTGATCCAAGCGACGTTCCGGCGTTAGTTTGGTATCAGAGCAAAAATCATCAATGAGATCGATCATCTGCTATTACAAGTCTTTTCACGCAAGAGTTCTTTCAACCCAAGGAGAATAATGCGGGAGCAAGTAAAGTTAGTAGGTTAATTATATTAGTTAATTGTAACAAGCGATTATATTAGTTAATTGTAACAAGCGATTATATTAGTTAATTGTAACAAGCGAATACAAGTCCCATATTATTTAGGATAGTGAACTTTGTGTTATGTATTAGTCCCACATCGTCCAGTTATGAAGGCTTTTCCTTCTCCCACTAGTATAAATAACTCATGTACCTTTTATTTCTGAAATAGAGTTGAAGTTTATTTTTGAATATGAAACAAATTGTGTGCTTATTTTCCTCTAGACTCTTTGAGAGTAAGAGGTGCATCCTTGGTTTGGCCAACCAAGGTGGGTTTATGACTACTTTTATCATAGTGAGTTTGTTAACCTCGTCAAGATTGATGACCCAAGCGACGTTCCGGCGTCACTTTTACGTAGAAATTCATTCTAACTAAAAAAATATGTTAAAAATTACAAAATAATATAAGAACAAATTAACTTTAAAAGAAATAGAATAACAGAATTATCTCAAGTTGATGAATTGCGAAAATAAAAAAATTGAATAGAGTAAAAATGAGAGGATAAAAATTAAAAGTAAAAGGTTAGAAGGGAGATCAATAGTTTATATATTTGGGAGAACTGTCTCAAAGTTCGCCAAGGGAGCGACGATCCTTTTAAAAATGATGAGATTCGTCGAAGGTAGCGACGAAGTTACCCCAAACACACAACAAAAAATGAATCTCAAAGAATAAAGTGAGATTTATTTTTATGTGAAAACAAAATATTTTTTATTTTATTCCACAAAAAATCTTAAAACAAAACTATAATTATCCACAGTAATTTCTCAAATATTTTAGATAGAAGTATTCACAAGTACAGATAATTTAATTTATCCAATTATTTATCCAAAATCTTTTAAACCTGATTATATTGGTTGTAGACTCGATGGATAATCATATATAATTAGATCATATTCAATTAAACCCGACTTTAATTGGTTATAAGATAGTGAAACTCAAACCAACCAAGTTATCCGATTAGTTTAATATTAATTTAAAAAATAAATAAAATCTAATAATATGTATACATCTTTATCTCCTCACCGAAAGATCTTCTAAATTATCATAATTATTTAAGTTTGAATTGTTGATATAGTGTTTTTCTTATTATTATTGTTATCATTACATATTTATAGTATTTACTATTTAGAGAAATTTTTAATTTTTTATAAATTTTTATTTTCAATTGGATATTCAATTATTTAAATCGATTCAACACATATTTAATATTTAATCAGTTTAAAATGGTTCGAACCTATTCACAAAAAATCTTAAATTTAAACCGATTCGAACTAACTAAAATTTAATTAGTTCGATTCTCATTTTCTTTTAAATTTAAATGGATTCAATATGTGAATACTCTTAATAATAATTTCAGGTTTATTGATTGATGATAATAGAGATAATAGTCCAAAAATTTAGTTATTTTGTACTCTAAAAACATATTTTAAGAGAATAATAATAAAATCTTTTTAAATTTTTCATATATTTAATATATTAAAAATATAAAAGTATTTTTTTTCAGTAATAAATATCTTTTATATATTTTTAAAATATATTCTTAAAACACATGTTAATAAAATTTATGGTCCAAACTGTTTTGAAATTAGGTGAAGGAAGGCAAATTTTTGCTTACTGTAATAATTAATAAATAATACAAAATTTATTGTATGACAATGTTTATATACACTATATTTTTTGGTTAATAAATACATTTTATAATAAAAAATATATTTATGAGCAAAATAGATATAAAATATAGTAAAAATATCAAATCGATCATTAACTCTTTAGTTTATAGATATTTTAAGTTTATAAGAATTTAAAAAAATACATTTAAATTTTTTATTTTTTTTAAATTTAGATACGTCCATCTTCGAATTTAATTTGCTCTATTTTAAAAGAATTTTACGTGTACATCTATATTAACTAGATCAATACTACACATAAAATACGTTTGATTTTTTTCTTAAATTTAACATACCCAAATAAATATAAAAAATTGATATATCTAATTTAAAAATATTAAAAATTTAAATATAAATTTAAATTTTAAAAAATTTAAATCTCTGCAGATTAAAAGTTTAACCATCTGTTTGTTCTTTTCTTTAAAATATATATACAAATAAGTGTATATAACAACTTAACAAGACGTTCAATAAATAATTATTTTAATTAAAATGGTAAAGACGGCTGAGAGAAAGGCTGCAAGGGCGTACGAACGTATTTAGCAAAGTTGAGGGATTTGGTGTTGATGGAAAACTCTTGATTGAGATTGTTTGTTTATGAATTTTTTTTCCACTTTTTTTTTTTGAAATGTTTATAGAGTAGTAAAGTAAACTATTAATGACTAAGGAAAAACAAAAAGTCAAAAACTCAGTCACGCTCTTTGTCTAAAGTTTTTTTTTGTCTCTCTTTTTTTTAAATTTAAATAAAAACATTTAAAATTATTGATTAAGAGAATAAAAATACAAAATTTATTTTGCTAATAAGAAAATATCAATAGTAATCTTAAAGAATATTGTTAAATTTTAGAAAATTCAGCATCTGTTTTTTCTCTTCCGAGAACCACAACTTCGATACTTTTCTCAATCTCTTTTAATTTTTTTTTGAAATATGATTATTTTTTATAAATTAAATTGGGTGCCATCGTTCGACGACGAGTTTGCCCTGATTTTGAGACAATTACCAAGTGCCAACGTTCAATTCATTTTTTTTAATTATTTTATCACTATTTACACAAATTTATTTTTGAAATGGACAAGACTATGTTATAATTCCAGGTTGTGGGACAAAGAATAATTGACATATATAAAAAGAATAATGCTACGAAGTCATTAGAATTTATTGATTTTGATTATCACTTAATTATTAATTTAATTTTTTTTAATTTTAATAATATATTTTTAAATATTGATGATTATTTAACAACCAAAAATAATAATTAACTTCTTATAACACTCTGACATTCTTCATATATAAATTTTAAATACAGAACAAAATAAAATATTAAAAACATGACACAAGAATATATTTTAATGTTATTTAGCACAAATTAATCATACATTTTTTTATGAAAATATTTCAACCCATTCAAGAATTTGATTGTTCCATTTTAACTTTTTTTTTTCACCAAGCATACTAATTGTTATCTTAACATAAATGCTAAAAAAGGGAAAATATTACAACGCATTTGGTGGAATTTAAAAAAGTGTAAATAATCATTTCTGGTTATAAAAATTTCGAATGCGGACAAAATTGATTATAAAAAAATTAAATAAACTTTATAATTATCAAAGATAATTATGTTCGACAAAATATTCGATCGCTAAATTTTTGTTAATTCTATTTAAAATACATATTAAATTTTAAAATTAACCTTACCACCAATTATCTTTAACCTTAGTCCTCCTATTATGCCTCTTTCTTTGTTTCTTCTTCTTCCTCCTCTTCCATTACAAAAACAAAAGGAAAAACAAAAAGAAGTAAAGAGCCTAAATCCAAATCTGCCTCCTTTTTAAATTCGTCCACCTCCCTCCTTTTTATTCTTTTATTTTTTGGAATCATTTATAGTAATTACAATTTAATTGGTTATAAGAAGCATAATTTAAAATATGAGAAGGAATAGAGAAGCTTTAGCATTAGTAATGGTACTCAAGGTTCTGAAAATCGGATTGATCATTAAACTATTTTAGTTAGTGATTTATTAATTTATTAATCTAATCGGTTCAATCGTAGTTCAATCGAAATAACTGTTTTATAATAAAATAATAAATAAAATATAAATAAACATACTAAAACAAAATTATAATCTAATATAAATTTTAAAATGTCATCCAACTTTAAATACAATATACAAAAGATTAATAATTTACAAACACAACACAATCAAATCCAAACGAAGATTAACGAGGATGAACTAAAGTACAAACACAGCATAATTCCAATAGCAAAACACTATGCCAAAAATAAAAAAAAAGCACAAAACACAGTACAATTAAGTACAAACATAACACAAATTCTAAACCCTATAAATTTGTAATGAGGACAAATACAATACAATATATGAAAGATTAATAATTTATAAATGAGTAAAATATACTTTTTATTCCTAAAGTTTCACACAGTTTTAAAAATATTTTTAAATTTTATTTTGTTTGAATTTTATCTTAAAAATTTTTAATTTGTATAAAATATACCACCAACAATTAAATTTTCAAAAAATTTAAGACCAATTCAACAACAATGCATAATAGTTATGTTTGATTTACTTGTGTTGAAAGTTGTTCTTATAGAATTGTAGTTGAATTAGTTCTAAATTTTTAAAAAGTTAGTCGTTAGGGATATATTTGATGCAAATTGAAAACTTGTGGGACAAAACTAAAACAAAATAAAATTTAGGGATATTTTTAAAATTTTTGCCAAACTTCAAGAATAAAAAGTATACTTTACCTTTATAAATTGTAGGATGAAATGATGAACAAAAGCACAATCACGGCACAAACAAAGATTAATGAGAATGAACTAAAGCACAAACACAGGAAAATTAAGCCCAATAAAAACACGAATTAGCACAATTCCAGCAGCATAACACCAGCGAAAAGAAAACCACAAAATACAGAACAACAACACAGTAGAGTATCCAGAGCTAATCAATAATCTATTAATCATTCAATAAAAACACAAAATATTTAATAGTTATTCAATAATCAATAGGATTTCTGAATAGAGCATAAAAACAAAGAAAAATTAGTAAGTAGTGATCACTGAACTCCGATCTGAGCAATTTACGGAGAGTATGATGGAGAGAGGTTGAGTGCGATAGACGACGGCGACCAAACGATGGCGAGCAAAATGGCGATTAGACGACGGCGAGTAGACGAAGACCAGACGATGACTGATGAGCGTATATTTTATACATTTTTTGGCATCATTTTCATATAGTTTTTAGCATGTTTTGTTTAAGTTTTATTAAGTTTTCATAGATTTTAGTGTTAAAATTCACATTTTTGAATTCTACTATGAGTTTGCGTGTTTTTGTGTAATTTCATGTATTTTTTGGGTGAAATTGAGGAGTTGAAGCAAAAGTCTATTTCAGAAGCAGAGAAAGCAAGGCAGATGCTATCCGGATCTGACCTCCTTGCACTTGAAAGAGTTTTTCTGGAGCTACAGACATGCAAATAGAGTGTTATCAATGGCTATAGAAAGCTAACATCCAGAGCTTTCCAGAAATATATAATATTTCATACTTTGCTTAAGAATATAAGGCCAAAAACTGGCATTCAACGCCAGCCATCTACCGAGTCTAGGCGTCCAGCGCCTACCAAGGGGAGACCAGTGTCCAAACGTCCAAAGAGGTGCCCCTAGCCAGCGTTTGACGCTCTAGAGTCCTTCTGGCACATGAATCTCAATCAAGCTCAGCCTAAACACTCACCAAGTGGGTCCCATAAGTGGATTTTAGCACTAAAAGACTGTTTTATCCTTCTTATGTAATCCTTAGTCATTAGTTTAGTATTTAAGGGATATTTTACATAATCTTCAAGAACTTTTATGCCATATTTTTGTTTGTCATTGCTTTTTCTATCAGTATGAGTTTCTAAACCTCCTAAGTTGACGGGAGGAGCTCTGTTGAGTTTTTTGGATTAATAAAGTACTACTGTTTTTTCTCAATTCGTATTTGATTCTCTATTCTAAGATGTATCTTCGCTCTTAATTCTAACACCGCGTGCCTGACAACCACCCGTGTTCTTCTTGGGTTCATGTGAATACGTAACTGGAAAACATTGAACCACTAAATTGATTATACATCTCTTAGATAGCTAATCCACGACTTCGTTGGGGACTTCTCGAGACACCAGTTCAACCAAGGTATGGGAAGATTAGAGTCTTTGTGATGGAGGCTAGAACCCAAAGGTGAAGCATTCTCTGATCCAGAAGATTTGACCTTGTCTGTGGCATTTTGAGTAGGATCACTAAGGAGAATGAACTACAGGAGCTTCACCCTCAATCAAAATGGATCCACACTAACCCTGAGGTTCAGATCTGGAGGAGCATTGGCGACCTCTCAACCGGCATCAATCACATACACCCTGCCATAGAAGAAATCATTCATAGTTGAAGAAGACAGTAAAACTGGATTAATCTAGAAGAATAAAGCATCTCCAAGCCTTAACCATCTTCTTATCATTGCAAATAGGTCAACCTAGTTAAGATCTCTTTATTCTCTTTTATGCATTTAAACAAATCCAACAACTCTTCTATCTACCTGAGTAAGATCTACAAGATAACTGATAGCGCGAAATTGTGATCAATACTTTTCACAAATCAAATAATCCCCGGTAATGAATCCAAAAACTTGGTGTTCAATACCATGGCATAAACACAACTTCGCACAACTAACCAGCAAGTGTACTGGGTCGTCCAAGTAATAAACCTTACGCGAGTAAAGGTCGATCCCATAGAGATTGTTGGTATGAAGCAAGCTATGGTCACCTTGTAAATCTTAGTCAGGCAAACTCAAATGGGTATGGTGATAAACGAATAAAACATAAAGATAAAGATAGAGATACTTATGTAATTCATTGGTAGGAATTTCAGATAAGCGTATGAAGATGCTTGTCCCTTCCGTCTCTCTGCTTTCCTACTGTCTTCATCCAATCCTTCCTACTCCTTTCCATGGCAAGCTTAAGCAAGGGTTTCGCACGGCTATCCATCTGTCGGTTCTCGATCAGGCCAGAATAGAATCCAGTGATTCTTTTGCGTCTGTCACTAACGCCCCGCACTCAGGAGTTTGAAGCACGTCACAGTCATTCAGTCATTGAATCCTACTCAGAATACCACAGACAAAGTTAGACCTTCCGGATTCTCTTGAATGCCACCATCAGTTCTAGCCTATACCACAAAGA
>NC_029774.3:48553414-48553999 GCF_000817695.3 Arachis duranensis
GGCCTTGGATGCCATAAATGGTTATGGAAAAACAAAAAGCAATGCTTTTACCACACCAAACTTAAAGGGTTTGCTCGTCCTCGAGCAAAATAAGAAAGAAGAGAGTAGAAGAAGAAGAAATGAAGGAGATGGAAATGGCTTTGTGGTTCGGCCAAAGGGGGAGAAGTAGTGTTTAGGTTGTGTGAAAATGAAGGAGTGAAGATGGGTTTTGATAGGTGAAGGGTTTTTGGGGAAGAGGAGTTGAGGTGATTGGTGAATGGGTGAAGAAGAGAGAGAGTGGTGGGGTAGGTGGGGATCCTGTGGGGTCCACAGATCCTGAGGTGTCAAGGAAAAGTCATCCTTGCACCAAGTGGCGAGCAAAATTGCTCTTCATGCCAATTCTGGCGTTAAACGCCGGGCTGGTGCCCCTTTCTGGCGTTTAACGCCAACTTCTTGCCCTTTTCTGGCATTTAACGCCAGTCTGGTGCCCCTTTCTGGCGTTAAACGCCCAGAATGGTGCCAGACTGGGCGTTAAATGCCCATCTGCTAGCCTTACTGGCGTTCAAACGCCAGCAGGATCTTCCTCCAGGGTGTGCTATTTTTCTT
>NC_029774.3:48554174-48554534 GCF_000817695.3 Arachis duranensis
GGTTGCCTCCCAACAAGCGCTTCTTTAATGTCAGTAGCTTGACAGAGGGCTCTCATGGAGCCTCACAGATATTCAGAGCAAGGTTGGAACCTCCCTACACCAAACTTAGAGTTTGAATGTGGGGGTTCAACACCAAACTTAGAAGTTGGTTGTGGCCTCCCAACACCAAACTTAGAGTTTGACTGTGGGGGCTCTGTTTGGCTCTGTTTTGAGAGAAGCTCTTCATGCTTCCTCTCCATGGTGACAGAGGGATATCCTTGAGTCTCAAACACAAAGGATTCTTCATTCACTTGAATGATCAACTCTCTTCTATCAACATCAATCACAGCCTTTGCTGTGGCTAGGAAGGGTCTGCCAAAG
>NC_029774.3:48555706-48556492 GCF_000817695.3 Arachis duranensis
GGATCTTCCAATGGAAGTCCATGGAACTTGCAATTCTGTTGCATTAGAGAAACTAATTGAGGTTTAAGCTCAAAGTTGTTTCCTCCAATGGCAGGGATAGAGATGCTTCTCCCATAGAAGTCAGAAGTAGGTGCAGTAAAGTCACCCAGCACCTTCCTTGCATTGTTGGCATTGTTGTTGTTTTCGGCTGCCATGGGTTCTTCTTCTTTGAAGATTTCTGTTAGGTCCTCTACAGAGAGTTGTGCCTTGGCTTCTCTTAGCTTTCTCTTCAATGTCCTTTCAGGTTCAAGATCAGCCTCAACAAGAATGCTTTTGTCCTTGCTCCTGCTCATATGAAAGAGAAGAAAACAAGGACTTTTGTCTTTGCTCCTGCTCATAAGAAAGAGAAGAGAACAAGAAAATATGGAATCCTCTATGTCACAGTATAGAGATTCCTTGAGGTGTCAGAGGAAAAGAAAAATAGAAGGTAGAAGTAGAAAATTCGAACTTATCAAAGAAGATGGAGTTCGAATTTTGCATTAAGGAATAGTGTTAGTCCATAAATAGAAGGATGTGAGAATAGGGGAAGTAATTTTCGAAAATCAAGTAAAAGATTTTGAAAACATTTTGAAAAACACTAATTGATTTTCGAAAATAAAAGTGGGAAAGAAATCAAGTGATTTTTGAAAAAGAATTTGAAATTAGAAATCAAAAAGATTTGATTGAAAATTATTTCGAAAAAGATGTGGTTAAGAAGATATGATTGATTTTAAAAAGATGTGATTGAGAAGATATGATTTGAAAAAT
>NC_029774.3:48556715-48557106 GCF_000817695.3 Arachis duranensis
GATATGATTTGAAAAAGATTTGATTTTGAAAAGATTTTGAAAACTTGAAAAAAATTTGCATTGAAAACAAAATCTTCCCTCTTGTGCCATCCTGGCGTGCACATTCTGGCATTTAACGCCCAGAATGGTGCACATTCTGGCGTTTAACGCCCAAAACTCTACCCTTTTGGGCGTTAAACGCCCAACCAGGCACCCTGGCTGGCGTTTAAACGCCAGTCTGTCCTTCTTCACTGGGCGTTTTGAACGCCCAGCTTTTTCTGTATAATTCCTCTGCTGTATGTTCTGAATCTTCATTTCTCTGTATTATTGACTTGAAAAGACACAAATTAAAAATATTTTTGGATTTTTAATAATAAGGAATAATCAAAATGCAACTAAAATCAAATAACAT
>NC_029774.3:48558815-48595179 GCF_000817695.3 Arachis duranensis
AGTAAATGACATAAAAATCCACTTTCGGGCCCACTTGGTGTGTGCTTAGGCTGAGAATTGAAGCTTTCATGTGTAGAGACTTTTCTTGGAGTTAAACGCCAGCTTTTATGCCATTTTGGGCGTTTAACTCCCATTCTTGTGCCAGTTCCGGCGTTTAATGCTGGGAATTCTGAGGGTGACTTTGAACGCCGTTTTGGGCCATCAAATCTTGGGCAAAGTATAGACTATCATATATTGCTGGAAAGCCCAGGATGTCTACTTTCCAACGCCGTTGAGAGCGCGCCAATTGGGCTTCTGTAGCTTCAGAAAATCCACTTCGAGTGCAGGAAGGTCAGAATCCAACAGCATCTGCAGTCCTTTTTAGTCTCTAAATCAGATTTTTGCTCAGGTCCCTCAATTTCAGCCAGAAAATACCTGAAATCACAGAAAAACACACAAACTCATAGTAAAGTCCAGAAAAGTGAATTTTAACTAAAAACTAATAAAAATATACTAAAAACTAACTAGATCATACTAAAAACATACTAAAAACAATGCCAAAAAGCGTACAAATTATCCGCTCATCAATAACCATAACTTGTTTCAAACCACAATCCTCGTGGGATCGACCCTGACTCGCTCAGGTATTACTTGGACGACCCAGTGCACTCGCTAGTTCAGTTGTACGAAGTGTGGGAATTCGTGCACCAAGTTATTGGCGCTGTTGTCGGGGATTGTTCGAGTTTGGACAACTAACGGATTATCTTGTTGCTTAGATTAGGTATTGTTTTTTATTTGGTTTGAGACTTTTTATTTTCTTCTTCTTTTTTGAAAAAATAAAAAATTTCAAAAACCTTTTCTTTCCTTTGTTTAATCTTTGTTTTTGGTTTGAGTCTCTTATTTTCATTCTTGGCAAATTTTCGAATTTCTTATAGTCTTTTTCTAAAAATTTTCAAAATTAGTGTCTTTTGTTTGAGTCTTGTGTCAATATTTAAGTTCTTGTATCTTTTCTTTTAAAATTTTTGAAAAGTGTCTCTTTAGTTTTCAAAATTTTTACATTTGGTGTCCTTTGCATGTTCTTGTTTTCTTTGAATTCTTTGAGTTTTGTTCTTGGTGTTCTTCTTGATCTTCAAAGTGTTCTTGTTTTTCTTCTTATTTTGATCTTAAAATTTTTAAGTTTGGTGTCTCTTTGTGTTTTTCTTTAAAATTTTCGTATAGTATTGTTCTTAGATCTAAAAATTTTAACTTTGGTATCTTTTTATTGTTTTTCTCTTTCTTCATTAAATTCAAAAATCAAAAAATTAAAATATCTTTTCTTATCTTTGTCTAAATTTTTGAAAATTACAACATATTTTTCAAATTTTAATTTCAAAATCATTATCTTATCTTATCTTAGTTTTAAATTTCAAAATCATATCTTTTTCAAAATACTATCTTATCTTTTTATCTTTCTTCAAAATTCAAAAATCATATCTTATCTTATTTCAAATTCAATTTCAAAATTTAATTTTTAAAATTCAAATTTCAAATTTAAAAATTCAAATTCAAAATTTAAACTTCAAAATTCAAATTTTAAAATCAAATCTTTTTCAAAAATCAAATTTTAAATCTTATCTTTTTCAAATTTTTTCAAATCTTTTCAAATTCTTATCTTATCTTTCTAATTTCAAATTTTAAAATCAAATTTTTTTCAAATATTTTTAGTTTCTTATCTTATCTTTTCTAATTTCAATTTTTAAATTCAAATCTTTTCTAATCTTCTGTCTTATCATGTTTTCAAATCTTTCTTAATTAGTTAGCTGTTTTCCCTTTCTTCTTTTTCAAAATTTCCTAACTAATTTCTCTCTCTTCTATTTTCGAAAATCCTTCTTTTATTTCTCTCTCTTCTTTTTCGAAATTTATTAATTAATTTTCAATTTTGTTTAATTAATTAACCTTAATTTTCAAATTTCATTAATAAATAAAATAAAAACAAAAATGTTTTAATTCTTGTTTCTCTTTCTACTTCTAATATTTGAATTCTTCTTCTCCTTCTCCTATCTTCATTCTTCTTTCTCTTCTTCTTCACATCTCACTGGAAGTTCTCTGTTCTTTGGCATAGAAGCTTCCTTTCTTGTTGTATCTGTGTCTTCTTGTTTATGACCAAGAACAGGGATAAAGAGCCTCTATTTAATCTTGATCCTGAACCTGAGAGGACTTTAAGGAAGAGCTTACAACAAGTTAAAGCACAACACTCTGGAAGAAACCTTTCAGAAAATTTTGAACAGGAAGTTGACAACATAGCAGCCAAACCTAATCATGAAGGAGAGGCAAGAAAAGTTCTTGGTGCTTACACCAAGTCCACCTCTGACTTATATGACAGAAGTATCTCTATACCTGCCATTGGAGTTAACAAATTTAAGCTGAAACCTCAACTGGTGACCTTAGTTCAACAGAACTGCCAGTATCATGGACTTCCACAGGAAGATCTAAACAAATTCTTATCTGACTTTTTGCAGATATGTAACACAGTCAAGACCAATGGAGTACGTCCTGAGGTCTATAAACTTATGCTCTTTCCTTTTGCTATAAGAGACAGAGCTAGATTGTGGTTAGATTCTCAACCTAAAGAGAGTCTTGACACATGGGAGAAGGTAGTCAATGCATTCCTGACCAAGTTTTTCCCACCTCAAAAGTTGAGCAGACTTAGGGTGGAAGTTCAAACCTTCAGACAAAAAGAAGGTGAATTCCTCTATAAAGCTTGGGAGAGATACAAGCAACTCATCAGAAGATGTCCTCCCAATATGATCTTAGACTGGACCACACTAGACATCTTCTATGATGACCTTTCTGAGATATCCAAGATGTCACTGGATAACTCTGCTGGTGGATCACTCAACTAGAAGAAAACGCCTGAAGAGGCAAGAGAAATCACTGACATGGTTGCAAACAACTAGTTTATGTACACTTCTGAAAAAAATCTTGTGAGTAATGGGGTACTTCAGAAGAAAGGAGTTTTTGAAGTTGACACTCTGAATGCCATATTGGCTCAGAACAAGATCTTGACCCAGCAGGTAAATATGATCTCTCAGCATTTGACTGAAATGCAAGCTGCAGCTGGCAGCACTCATGAAGCTTCTTCTAGAGTAGAAGCTTATGATCCTGGACAACCTACCATAGAAGAGGTGAATTATATGGGAGAACCCTATGGAAACACCTACAATCCCTCATAGAGGAACCATCATAACTTTTCATGGAAGGGTTAACAGAAGTCTCAGCAAGGCTTCAACAATAATCAAGGTGGAAGGAACCAAAATAGGTTCAACAATAGACCACCATTCCCATCTTCTCAAGGAAATATGGAGACTCCTAAGCAGAGCCTTTCTGACTTAGTCACTATAGTCTCCAACCTCTCTAAGACCACTCATAGTTTCATTACTAAAACAAGATCCTCTATTAGAAATTTGGAGATACAAGTTGGACAGCTGAGCAAGAGGATCCCTGAGACTCCTCCTGCACTCTTCCTAGTAACATTGAAGTGAACCCAATAGAAGAGTGCAAGGCCATCACCACTGAGGCTGAGGAAGAATCTAGAGAAAATGGGATGGCATTGAACGCCAGTGAAGAGCATATCACTAGGCGTTCAACTCCCAACTTGGCACAAAAGCTGGCGCTGAACGCCAGTGATAAAGAGGAATTTATCGTCGATCTTGATTTTCACAAAATAGAATTCCATCGTTGAAAGTATAGTTTAGACCAACAATTAATTCCCTAATCAAATGTTTTAAATTCAAATTATAATAACCGAGATCGAGAGTAATTCAACCTCGGGTCGTTTTCCCTAGGAGTTGCAATTAAGTGATCATCATTGGCTATTAGGGGAAATAGGGTTTGGGAATGCAAGAAAAGCAAGTAATGTAAATAGCAAGAAAGTAAATTATCATGCAAGAGATTAAATGGAAGCAAGTAAAAACCATGCAATTGGAAATTAAATGTTAAAAAGGGACTCTAGGTGAGAATTGGGAAATTTAGGACTCCTATCCTAGTTATGAACCACAAACATGGTAATTGTGTGGAATTAATCCCAATTAGTCAATCTTACTTGAGAATTAGTCAAAAGGGCATAATTGATTCCAATCCCTAAGTCTTAAGTCAACACTAGTGGGTCACTTAGAGTAAAGGAAAACCTAACCAATTAACAATCCTCACACAATGCGGAATGGACATCCACAACTCAATTTCACCCAAATACCCAATTTCTCAACCAAAAGTGTGAAAACTAAACATGCAAGAAATAAAAGTCAAAGCAAGGAAAATTTAGATGCAAGAAACCTCTTGGCAAGTAATTGAGAGCTAAGATTACCTATCTTAGCCATTGATAATATATACATGATGATTATGAAGAGTTAATCCTACTTAGTCAACCTTACATCGAAGATAAGTCAAATAGGCATAGTTGATTTCAATCCACAAGTCCTATGTCAACACTAAGGGTCACATAAAGTCAATAAAAACCAAATCAACTAACTACTCTAATATATCAAACAAGAATAGACATCAATGACTCAAGGATCACTAAAATAATCAATTTCAAGCCAAGAGTGGAGAAAAACTAAGTAAAGACTAAGCCAAGCATTTTATCAAACACTTGGTGTGCAAGAAAATAAAATAATATTAAATTGTATTAAAAATAAAATCTAAAATACCAAAAGCAAGAAAATGGAAATAACAACTAAAGAAAGCAATAAATGACATGGAAACATAAATTTTCATTAATTAAAATTAAATTTAACAAAAGTATCCATAAACATAAAAGTGACAAAATAAAGGAAATAACAAGAGAAATGTAGAAGAACAAGATAGAAAAACATGGAAACATAAATGAAACTACATTAGAACAAGAATTAAAAGTTGAAATTAAAAGGAAATTAACTAAGAAAACCCTAATTCTAGAGAGAGGGGGAGCTTCTCTCTCTAGAAACTAAGAGAAAACATCATAAAATCTAACCCTAATTGCCCCCCTTTCACATGGAACGAGGGCCTCTTTGATATAGCACTCATCAGCTTCAGAAAGTCCCAAAATTGGGCCCTGGAAGCCCAAAAATCGCCTCCAGCGATTTACAATAAATGAGTCACGCGCTGGGACCTGTGCGTACACACACTTGCTGATTTTCTTTGTGTGCGTACGCACAGTAGGTTGTGCGCATGCACACTCCGATGTGTGCTTCTCCTTTGCTTTCTTCATGTTTTCTCCCACTTGCATGCTCTTTTCCTCACTCCTTCAACCCATACTTGCCTTGAAAACCTGAAATCACTTAACAAATATATCAAGGCACCAAATGGGATTAAATTGCATAAAAATTGATTATATTAAGCACAAAAGAGCATGTTTTCACTTTCAAGCATAATTTAGGGATAAAACACAAAAGCATGCTATTTGGATGCTTAACTGTAGGTTTATATGATGAAATCCACTCAAATCAAGCCAAAATATATCGAAAAATATGGACTCATCAATTCTCCCACACTTAAACAATAGCATGTCCTCATGCTAACCACATATAATGGAGAATGATCAAAGGGTAAGCAATTTATTCAATACAACTACTTATATGCATGCAAGAAACTATGCTAAATGCTATCTATCTATATCTACTATGATTTCTATTGAGTTTGGTAAAAACAAACAAGAGAATTTCAATCAATCCAAAGTAAAATCTTAAGGCCAAGACAAAGCAAATATAGCAATATGGTCAATGTTCAAAGAATTGATTTGAATTTTCAAAATTAAGTTCAACAACTTGCAAGAAGATACAAAATAAGGGATGAAAACATAGACTTGAGTGATTGAACCCCTCACCCGATGTGTTTACACTCTAGTCGCTTAGTGTTTAGGGCTTTATCACTGAATCCTCCCTTAATCATGTTTCTCAAAGATTTGTAAGTCGTCTAACAATAAACTAATATTTGATGCATCAATACAAATATCATGAGGACTTTTGTGGGTTGTAATGGGATTTAGGTAAGGGTAGGATTAATATGGTTAAGTGGGCTAATAGATTGGATCTTTGATTAGCTCAAGTATCCCACCTCATCCTATAGCATGCTATATACATAGCAAAACAACCTAGTTACCCATTTACCCCTTTCTCACATTCACTCATGCATGCTTCTTTCCAATTCAACCATATATGCATCTCTTATTTACATTCTTATTATCATATCTTTTTTTAAACAAAGTACGTACATCAAAATTTTTCTTTTATCATATAAGAGAGATGCATATGTTTTAAGTGATAGATGCATGAGTGTTTACCCATTTTTTCAAATGTTCTCAATGAGACCCAAAGCAAACTAACTACCAATATTTGCCACAAATTTCCCCCCACACTTGATTAACACATACACATTCAAACCCAAGCTAATCAAAGATACAATTCAAGAACATAATGGTCTTTCACTTATAGTGAATGATGTGCTTAAAATTAGAACAAAAGGGGAATTAAAGGCTCAAAAAGTGGTTTACAAGGGTAGATATATGGGTTGGCCATATGTGTTTGTGAGTTCGATTTCAAAAACAATGGCCTCAATCATATTAAATGCAATTCAAAACATCAAATATAGGACATATAGACTAAAGTAAATCTAAGATCACAATCATAAAAGGAGTATAACACACAAGAACAAAAATTGTGGTTGAAAATGTGCAACCACACAATTAAAGTTCAAATGTCACTTGGTATTTGTTCAAGCTCTTTTCTATGTTCTATACAAAAATACTTCAAGCAAGTTCAAAAACAAGTTTTCAAATCTAATCAATGGAATTCCCTAAAAGGAGATTTCTTGAAAATTCTTTGTTGTTTTCACCAAAATTATTTACTTTACCAAGCAAATACAAATATAACTATCATAAAACTATAATCAAGCAAAGATATATACAAACAAACTAAGAAATGCATAATGTAATGAAATACTAAGCAAATATTCACAAAGACATAGCTACTAAAAACTAAAGAATAATGCAAAGTGTTGAGAAAGAGAAAGTTACGCCCCAAAAGTTGCGGATCCTCCCCCACACTTAAACGTTGCACGGTCCTCTGTGCATGCACTCAATCCAGGGGTGAAGAACTACGAGGCTCCACTTTTAGCTGGTGGGCACCGGAGCTCTGGGTTGCTGTATAAAACAAGGATTGAGAAAAAGTAAGATGTGTGGCATGATAAAAGGCAATGTGTGTATTCTAAATGCACACGATTTAGAACACAAGACATTGATCGGGTAGAATAATAACCACAAAAGCAAAAGGAATAGCATGTCCTCAACCAAGTGGCCTAGGTTGCAAGTAAAGCATAAGCAAAACTTAAGGCGCAAGCAACCCTAGATAGCCACAACTAAAGTGAATTGAATATTTGAGATATTGGATATTAAAATTATGCAAGTGAAAGTGCAAAATTAATAGAAAATGGCACAATTAACAATAATCAATTCAATGATGAAAAGAGACTACCTATTCATCCTTAGGAATAAGAAAATAATCATATGTATAAGGTGCTTGTTACAAAAAGTGACAAGTCTTGATCAGAATCAAGTCAAGTCGACTCAAAAAAATGCAAAGTATTAACAAGGAACAAATACCTTGTTATGTGATTATATTCACTTAAGAACCATGATGACCAAGTAGTTCAACTCAATTCACTAAAGTAAAAGTGCATAATTCATGATTAAGATGCCAAACAAGGATATAGTCTAATGCACATGGTAGCTACAATATATGAATCAAACTCAAAATGCATGTAGGCAATCAAACAGGAATTAAATGCTCAGTGCACATATCCATCAAATATCAAACAAGAAGCAACCCATTCAATGTCAAGCAAACACTTGCAATTTATTCAAAATCAACAAAAGCAAAACTAATATAATTACTAAAAAATGAAAAACAAACGCACATAAAACTAAGCAAAGCAAGGAGAGAAGGGGGGCAAAAGCAAGAGAAGAGAGGGGTGGAAGGAAGAAGAAGAGAAGAAAAGAAGTAAAGTGGAAGAAAACAGGGGCGTGTGTACGCATAGGTACGTGTGCGTATGCACACTAGGTGGAAAAGGAGAAGATGTGCGAGCGCACATGATATGCGAGCGCTCCGGGCAGAAGAGGAATTAAGATGTGTGCGTACGCACCAAGGGTAAAGAAATGGAGGGTAAGCTGTTGTGACGCTTCAGTAAAAAAAAAGAGAGAGTGTTATGTGCATGCGCACACAGGTCCGTGCGCATCCACAAGAGGCTAAAAGGAGAGGGTGCAGACACACAAGGTATGCTAATGCTCCCAACAGAAGGTGCACAAGTTGGTGTGTGCACGCACAGATGGGTGCGCGCGCACAAAACGCGAAAATTGGGGTTGTGTGCGTACGCACAGGTGTGTGCGCACGCACATGCTCTATTTTTCTCAAATATTTTTAGAGCTCTAAGGCTCCAAACTTAACATCTAAGATATCTTTTCAACCCCAAAACATAGTATTCATCAAAAACACATGATCAAAGCTAAAATCTAATCAAATTAAGCTTGAATTTAAACTAAGCCTAAGCTATCTACAAGAGACAAAATGTAATGAATTAAAACTATGTACAAAGAGAGGGTTAGAAAGGTTTTACCATGGTGGGGTGTCTCCCACCTAGCACTTCTATTTAGAGTCCTTAAGTTGGACTTTATTCAGAAGCTTCAACAATGCTTGAGTCTCCAAAATCTCCATTGATTACACCAAACTTGGATGGAATGTCCAACAAGCCATGAGCTCCTAATAAGAAAAACAAAAAGCAAACAAGAAAAACATATTCACAATATTAGAATATTCACAATCAACCAAAAATAAGCTATTCACAATATTTACATATGCACAATAGCCAATAACACACCATTACAACTCCTCGGCAACGGCGCCAAATTTGATAAAGAGGAATTTATCGTTGATCTAGATTTTCACAAAATAGAATTCCATCGTTGAAAGTATAGTCTAGACCAACAATTAATTCCCTAATCAAATGTTTTAAAATCAAAGTATAATAACTGAGATCGAGAGTAATTCAACCTCGGATCATTCTCCCTAGGAGTTGCAATTAAGTGATCATCATTGGCTATTAGGGGAAATGAGGTTTGCGAATGTAAGAAAAGCAAGTAATGTAAATAGCAAGAAAGTAAATTATCATGCAAGAGATTAAATGGAAGCAAGAAAAACCATGCAATTGGAAATTAAATGCTAAAAAGGGACTCTTGGTGAGAATTGGGGAATTTAGGACTCCTATCCTAGTTATAGACCACAAACATGGCAATTGTGTGGAATTAATCCCAATTAGTCAATCCTACTTGAGAATTAGTCAAAAGGGCATAATTGATTCCAATCCCTAAGTCCTAAGTCAACACTAGTGGGTCACTTAGAGTTAAGGGAAACCAAACCTATTAACAATCCTCACACAATGCGGAATGGACATCCACAACTCAATTTCATCCAAATACCCAATTTCTCAACCAAGAGTGTGAAAACTAAACATGCAAGAAATTAAACATGCAAGAAATAAAAGTCAAAGCAAGGAACATTAAAATGCAAGAAACCTCTTGGCAAGTAATTGAGAGCTAAGGTTACCTATCCTAGTCATTGACCACAAACACATGATGATTATGAAGAGTTAATCCTACTTAGTCAACCTTACATCGAAGATAAGTCAAATAGGTATAGTTGATTTCAATCCATAAGTCCTATGTCAATACTAAGGGTCACATAAAGTCAATGGAAACCAAATCAACTAACTACTCTAATATATCAAACAAGAATGGGCATCAATGACTCAAGGATCACCAAAATAATCAATTTCAAGCCAAGAGTGGAGAAAAACTAAGTAAAGACTAAGCCAAGTATTTTATCAAACACTTGGTGTGCAAGAAAATAAAATAATATTAAATTGCAATAAAAATAAAATCTAAAATACCAAAAGCAAGAAAATGGAAATAACAACTAAAGAAAGCAATAAATGACATGGAAACATAAATTTGCATTAATTAAAATTAAATTCAACAAAAGTATACATAAACATAAAAGTGACAAAATAAAGAAAATCACAAGAGAAATGTAGAAGAACAAGATAGAAGAATATGGAAACAATAATGAAACTACATTAGAACAAGAATTAAAAGCTGAAATTAAAGGAAAATTAACTAAGAAAGCCCAAATTCTATAGAGAGGGGGGGGAGCTTCTCTTTAGAAACTAAGAGAAAACATCATAAAATCTAACCCTAATTGCCTCCCTTTCTCATGGAAAGAGGGCCTCTTTGATATAGCACTCATCAGCTTTAGAAAGTCCCAAAATTGGGCATTGGAGGCCCAAAAATTGCCCCAACGATTTGCAATAAATGAGTCACGCGTTGGGACCTGTGCGTACGCACACTTGCTGATTTTCTTCTTGTGCATACGCACACATGGCTTTGTGGTTCGTCTGCGTACGCACAGTAGGTTGTGCGCACGCACACTCCGATGTGTGCTTCTCCTTTGCTTTCTTCATGTTTTCTCCCTCTTGCATGCTCTTTTCCTCACTCCTTCAACCCATACTTACCTTAAAAACCTGAAATCACTTAACGAATACATCAAGGCACTAAATGGGATTAAATTAAATAAAAATTGATTATCTTAAGCACAAAAGAGCATGTTTTCACTTTCAAGCATAATTTAGGGATAAAACACAAAAGCATGCTATTTGGATACTTAAGTGTAGGTTTATATGATGAAATCCAATCAAATCAAGCCAAAATATATCAGAAGCTTCCAGATCCCAGACGTTTCCTAATTTCTTGTACCATAAGCACCATGACCTTTGAAAAGGCTCTGTCTGACCTAGGGTCAAGCATAAACCTCATGCCACTCTCTGTAATGGAGAAGTTGGCAATCTTTGAGGTACAAGCTGCAAACATCTCATTAGAGATAGAAGACAAGTCAATGAAGAAGCCATATGGCTTAGTAGAGGATGTCTTGGTGAAGGTTGAAGACCACTATATCGCTGCAAACATCATAGTGTTGAATATTGGAGAGGACTTGGAAGACCTTTCCTAGCCACTTCCAATGCTATCATTGATGTAGTTAAGGGAGAACTGAATCTACAACTAGGGGAGGATCACATCTTGTTCAAGATGCCTCACCCCAACTTTCCCTCTGAAAATAGAGAGATAACTGTGTAACACTTAGTGTTCCAACCATCTCTTTCATTGCAGAGCTTTACTATGCCCCCAAACATCAATTCTAAGTTTGATGTTGAGCATCCATTAACAAGCACTGAGAACAAACGTTCTAGGAAGAAAGTACCTAAAGGCTGGAGGGACAAGAAAGTCCTCACTAAAGGCCTCTCACCTGGCATGAGAGTTGTCTTCACCAAGAAGCCAGTCATACCACATACAGTGAGTCGTGTCCTATCTCTAGAGCATGTGGAGCTCATTCATGAGAAGATAGGTAGAAAGTTCACTATAAGGGGCAAAATTCTGATCCCACACTCACCTCCGTAAGGAGCTAACTGTCAAGCTAATGATATTAAAGAAGTGCTTGTTGGGAGGCAACCCAACTCTAATTAATTATTTATATTTCTTTTAATTCCTTAATTTTGTTTTTCTTTAAGTTATTTCTTTAGGTTCATGATCATGTGCAGCAGTCAGAACAGCGACAGAAATGTTCAGCAGTGAAAACAGAACACTCTGGATGAATTGTTGCTGGCGTTGAACACCAGCCAGGGAGCACTGGCTGGGCGTTCAAATAACTGGCATTGAACGCCAGCCAGGGAGCAGCCCCTGGGCGTTCAAATGCCAATGCAGAGGGCAGGGAATCTGAATTCCCTAGTCTCTCAGGACCAGCGGGTCCCACAGCATCTCTACCTACCCCACTCCTTCTCTATTCTTTTCACACTTTCCTAAAACTATCATAACTCCCACCAATCCCCAGCCACTTCAAAATCAAATTTTCCTCCCAATTACCCCCACTCATGACCATACCCTTCCCTAGCCCACTCCTATAAATACTCCTCATTTTATCCTTTCATATACACACCTTTCATACACATCAAAGCCCCCTTGGCCGAATTGCTTTCTCCTTCCTTCTTCTTTCATTATCTTCTTCTTCTATTCTATTCTTCTCTTTTACTTATTTTTGCTCGAGGACGAGCAAAGCTCTTAAGTTTAGTGTGGAAAAAGCGTTGTTTTTTGCTTTCCATTACCACTTATGGCACCCAAGGTTGGAGAATCCTCTAGGAAGAGGAAAGGAAAGGCCATAGCCACCACTTCTGAATCTTGGGAGATGGAGAGATTCATCACCAAAACCCACCAAGACTACTTCTATGAAGTAGTGATAGAGAAGAAGGTGATCCCTGAGGTCCCTTTTAGGTTTAAAAAGAATGAATATCCAGAAATCTAAAGAGAGATCCGAAGAAGAGGTTGGGAAGTCCTAACCAATCCCATCCAATAGGTTGGGATTCTAATGGTGTAAGAGTTCTATGCTAGTGCATGGGTTACTAAAAACCATGACACTAGTGTAAACCCACATCCCAAGAATTGGATCACTATGGTCCGAGGGAGAATCTTAGATTTTAGCCCGAAAAGTGTGAGGTTGGCATTCAACTTACCTTTGATTCAAGGAGACCCACATCTTTATACTAGAAGAGTCAACTTTGATCAAAGACTGGATCAAGTATTCTTAGACATCTGTGTGGAAGGAGCATAGTAGAAAATGGATTCTCAAGGCAAGCCTATCCAACTGAGAAGGCCTGACCTCAAGCCCATAACTAGAGGATGGTTGGAGTTTATTCAACGCTCTATCATCCCTACTAGCAACTGGTCCGAAGTGACCATAGACAGAGCTAACATGATCCATTGCATTATGCTCGGAGAGGAGGTGAAAGTACATGAGGTGATACCTCAAGAGTTGTACAAAGTAGCGGGCAAGCCCTCCATCAAGGCAAGATTAGCTTTCCCTCATCTTATATGTCACCTATGCAATTCAGCTGGGATTTTTATAGAAGGCGACATTCCTATTAAGGAGGACAAGACCATCACTAAAAGTAGGATGGAGCATACTAGAGAGCCAGCACATGAACCACAACAAGAGCATGTGGAGCCGCCTCAACATGAGATCCCTGAGATACCTCAAAGGATGTATTTTCCTCCTCAAAGCTATTGGGATCAATGGCATACTTTTCTTCGAGAACTAAGCACTAACATAGATCAGTTAAGGATGGAACATCAGTTTCATTCCACCACCCTCCATCAAATAAGAGAAGATTAAAGAGCCATGAGGGAAGAACAAAGAGTTATAAGGGAAGAACAATAGAGACAAGGGCGTGACATTGAAGATATCAAGTGCACCATTAGGTTCTCTAGAGGAAGTGGTAGCCGCCATCACTAAGGTGGTCCCGTTTCATCACCTTACTTATTTTAATTTTTCTGTTTTCTATTATATTTTATTGTGTGTTCTCTTGTTCTTATTGCATGATCATTTTCATTTATGTCTTAAAGTTATAAAATATTCCATATATCTCTCACCATACTTAAAAGAAAATTTTATTTGAAAAAATTTGAGAAATACATGAATTTCGAGTTTTATAATAAGAAAAGTCAATTATTTTGATGTGGTGATATTGCTTTTGTTTTCTGAATTTATGAATGAACAGTGCATATTTGAAATTGAAATTAAGAATGTTAGATCTCGAAAAAATGATGATGAAAGTGAAGTATTATTGGTAATCTAAAAAATAAAAAAATTAATTTTTGAAGCAAGAAAAAGTAGCAAAAAGCAAAAGAAAAAGCATGTTGCAATAAAATTAAAAAAAATATGTATGCATGCGAAAAAAATAATAAAATAAAAAGCAAAAAAAGCCAATAACCCTTTAAACCAAAAGGCAAGAAAAAAAGGATCCAAGACTTTGAGCATCAATGGTTAGGAGGGCCTAAAGGGAACAAAATCCTGGCCTAAGCGGCTCAACCAAACTGTCCCTAACCATGTGCTTGTGGTGTGAAGGTGTCAAGTGAAAAGCTTGAGTCTGAGTAGTTAAAGCCGTGATCCAAAGCAAAAAAAGAGTGTGCTTAAGAAATCTGGACACCTCTATCTAGGGATTCTAGCAAAGCTAAATCACAATCCAAAAGGGTACACCCAGTTAAGGTGTCTGTGGCATTTATGTATCCGGTGGTAATACTAGAAAACAAAGTGCTTAGGGTCACGGCCAAGACTCTAAAAGCTGTGTTTAAGAATAAAAAAGAGCTAAACTAGGAGAGTCAATAATATTATCTGGAATCTAAGTTCCTAAATATGCCAACACTTCTGAGTTTCAATGGATAGTGAGATGCCAAAACTATTTAGAAGCCAAAAGCTACTAAGTCCCACTCATATAATTGAAACTGAGCTTCACTGAAAACTCTGAGATTTATTGTATCTTACTCTTCTTTTTATCCTACTTTGTTTTAGTTACTTGGGGACAAGTAGCAGTTTAAGTTTGGTGTTCTGATGAGCAGATATTTTATACGCTTTTTGACATCATTTTCATATAGTTTTTAGCATGTTTTATTTAAATTTTATTAAGTTTTCATAAGTTTTAGTGTTAAAATTCACATTTTTTGATTCTACTATGAGTTTGTATGTTTTTGTGCAATTTCAAGTATTTTCTGGCTGAAATTGAGGAGCTGGAGCAAAAGTCTGTTTCAGAGCCAGACAAAGCACTGCAGATGTTGTCCGGATCTGACCTCCTTGCACTCGAAAGAGCTTTTCTAGAGCTACAGATATTCAAATAGAGCATTTTAAATGGCCACGGAAACTTAACATCCAGAGCTTTCCAAAAATATATAATAATTCATACTTTGCCTCAGAATAGAAGACCCAAAATTGGCGTTTAACGCCAGGTATCTAAGCCAGTCTAGGCGTCCAGCGACCACCAAAGGGAGACCAGCGTCCAAACGCCCAAAAAGGTGCCCCTAGCCAGCGTTTGATGCCCTAGAGTCCTTCTGACATGTGAATCTCAATCAAGCTCAGCCTAAATACTCACCAAGTAGGCCCTAAAACTGAATTTTAGCACTAAAAGATTGTTTTACCCTTCTTATATAATCCTTAGTCATTATTTTAGTATTTAAGGGATATTTTACATAATCTTCAAGAACTTTTATGCCATATTTTTGTTCATCATTGTTTTTTCTATCAGTGTGAGTTTATAAACCTCCTAGGTTAAGGGGAGGAGCTCTGCTGAGTTTTATGGATTAATAAAGTACTACTGTTCTTTCACAATTCGTGTTTGATTCTCTATTCTAAGATGTATATTCGTTCTTAATTCTAAGACCGCATGCCTGACAACCACCCATGTTCTTCTTGGGCTTGTGTGAATACGTAACTAGAAAGCATTGAACCACTAGCTTAATTATACATCTCTTAGATAGCTAATCCACGACTTCGTTGGGGACTTCTCGAGACACCAGTTCAGCCGAGGTATGGGGAGATTAGAGTCTTTGTGGTAAAGGGTAGAACCCAAAGGCGCAGCATTCTCTAATCCGGAAGATTCGACCTTGTCTATGGCATTTTGAGTAGGATCACTAAGGAGAATGAACTGCAGGAGCTTCACCCTCAATCAGAATGGATCCACACTAACCCTGGGGTTCAGATCTGGAGGAGCATTGGCGACCTCTCAACTGGCGTCAATCATATACAGCCTGCCATAGAAGAAATCAGTCACAGTTGAAGAAGACAGTAAGACCGGATTAATCCAGAAGAATAAAGTATCTCCAAGCCTTAACCATCTTCTTATCATTGCAAATAGGTCAACCTAGTTAAGATCTCTTTATTTTCTTTTATGCATTTAAAAAAATCCAACAACTCTTCTATCCGCCTGACTAAGATCTACAAGATAACCATAGCTTGCTTCAAAGTACAATCCTTGTGGGATCGACCCTGACTCGCTCAGGTATTACTTGGACGACCCAGTGCACTTACTGGTTCAGTTGTACGAAGTGTGGGAGTTTATGGACCAACGACCACACGCTTGGTGAATGAGGAAATAGGTTGGAAACTTGGAGCAACACGACTAGACGAGGAACGAACCTCCTAAGCGCGATGGACGGTGGCAGAAGCATGGTTGAGTAGACAAAAACGACGGAGTCGAGCTCAAAGAAGCAGCTGCATCGGTGACACCGAACAAGGGTTGGAGACTTGGAGCACAAGGGAAGCTAGATGGACGGACTGAAGGATGGACGGAGGACTTTGAGTGCGACAGACAGCAGCAGTGTGCCACTGCTTGCAGTGGTGGTGATCACTAGGGTTTTCGCCTCTGGATTTATGCGATTTCAAAGAAAGAAAGGGAGAAAGGGACTAGAGGGAAGAATCTGAATTAGGAAAATGATCCTTTTTGTGTAAACCTGCTGGGTCCCAGTTTAGTCTAATTGGCCGGTTCAACGGTTCTCTAGCGATTTCTCAGCATGAGCCAAACTGCAAAGCCTCTCAGTTTTTGGCCAAATTGATTCAACCTGCTGGTCCGGTGTAGTTTTTAGAACCATGTTGGCAATTGAACTTGGAGGGAAGAAGATTTAAGAAAAAGAAAGGGGAAGAAGAACCCTTATGACCTTGTCTGGTCAAAGTAGAGAGGGTTTCCACAATGACAAGCTCCCATGATGGTTTAGAAACTTATGTTGGAAAGAGATTTTTGTTGTTTTGAATGCTCAACTCAAAATGGGGTGCTTCTGGAATTGATGAAAGGGGGAATTTTGGAGGCTTAGAGAAAGAGAACATGCTGAAATAAAAGTGAGATCTGTTGGTCTTTGAATTTGGTGTGAAGGGAGGTGTAATTACGTGGCGAGCAAGAATTGGTCTTAGAGTTCTTTTTTTCCCATTTTATTTCTATAATAGGAGAAGAGGAAGAAGAAGAAATTAAGAAGGAGGCATAATAGGAAGTTGAAGGTTGAAGATGATTGGTGGTAAAGTTAATTTTGGAATTTAACTTATTTCTATAATAGGTATTTTTATCGAACATAATTCATCTTTTTATGGATATAAAGTTTATTTAGTTCTTCTATAGTCAATTTTGTTGATGCAATTTACTCTTTAAAAATTTATGAAAAATAAGTTTTAGATAGAGTTAACATTTTTAATTCTAATTACTAATTTTAAATATAATAATATTTTGTATTTAGTCTTTTAATGAATATTTTATAATTATGATAAGGAAGTTAAAATAAAATATGAAAGTTTTTATAATAAATTTGAATTGAATAAAGTAAATATTTAAAATGTAAAATTAATATGCTTAAATATGTTAGAATTGCTAAGATTAGCATGTAAGCAATTTTTTCTTTTCTTAAAATTGTATTTATATTTAGTTAACAGTTGAGTTCATTCGTTTAGTCTAATTATTTTCATTTCTTTGAATGTTAAGTGATGAAAATTCTGAATCATTGATAACTTGTCTCACCGAAAAATCATTAAGATAGGGTGATTGATACATTACAATTAATTGATTTCTGTCATATGTCCAATATAGAGTAAATGAACAAGCAAGCTTACTTACATCTTTAGTAGAAAGGTAGAAACTTAAAGCACACAAGTTTCATCTTCTAGCGAATGAATGCACAATAACACTAGATGTTTCACGTATATATGGCTTTCCTACTTGGCTAACAAATATGTTGCTAATTTTGGGATACAAGCAAGACACTACGAACATATATCCAATGCAATCAAGATGTGTCATATGGTTCATCAAGTTCGAGGACAACACCATTGGACAATCGAGCTATGGAGTGATATGTTCAAATCTATAACTTCTGCTTGCTTGAGGCTAGTGTAGTTTCTAACAAGTCCACATTCATGAGAAATAAGTAATTGTTATTATTAAAAATTTTTTTGAAAATTAGTTTTATAGTTGGGGATCAACAAGTTTGGTTTGTGGAGCAATGATTTTGTGCTAGGTTCATGTTATGATACTAATGAAGTGGATGACCCACTAATATTATTGTACGTGTAGCCATGGAAATAAATGCCATGGTTAACTCCCATTCTCATATCCATTGTTCCCAACAATATTTATTTTACTAACACGAAAGTAGAACCACCATTTTTTACGTAAATGTTTTCATTATCCAATAAATTAAATCTGCATCTAATTAGAAAGCTTAAAATTTTTAGGTGAAGTCATTACAAAATTATAGACAAAATTACAAAATTATAGACAAATTACAATAGCGCATGTTAGGAGAATGTTATATGACATATACAATTGAAAGATTTATAGGCCTTGAGAAAGGGGAGTTTGAATCAAAGCACTTTTTTTAAATTTATTTGCGTTACTGATTTAGTCTCTTGCATATAGAAGATAAAAGAGAAAAGAGTAAAGAGAATGACATCACCAACTATCCTGGTTTAACCTTGCAGAGAAGTCTACCTCCAGTTTCCACTATAATGATAGTAAAATTTTACAGTATTCAATTCAAGATTATAATCACCAATGCCAAGACCAAGACTAAGACAAAAACAAAGACGAACAAACCAAACCAGTTCAACGCCAAGACAAACAAAAAGCACTATATTGCGCTTCACAAACTAATTTCTAGACCAAACAAACTCTCCAAAACAAAACAAACCAAGACTAGAACAAATTGAAATTGTGTTATTTTTTCCCTAGTTTATGACTTATCACTCATGATTTTTTTTAAAATGTTCTTTTAAAAGATCATATGCATTTTTTTTAGTACTAGAAAGACTCAAAAATCGAATATCAAATATAAACAAAAGTGAAGAAGAAAGATACTCAATTGTGTAGTGTTTGATTTCTGAATCATTAACCTTGATTTGCTTGAAACCGTGTTCTTCTTCTTATATCAAAAACTAGTCTTTAGCTAGCCATCGTAGCTTATTGGGTCATTATTAATGACATGATTTATTTCCTTCTATCGCCAGCAAATACCTTTCCAGGTACACTTCAAATCTTGCTCATAATGTTTGATTATTTTCAAATATGTTCCAATTGAAGCAATGTGCTCAACTATCTATTGCTTGCTGTCCATAATCATCACTATTATTATATGTTTCTTTTTCCATTTTCGGCAATAGCAATCTCTTCTAATTTGACACCAAATAAGCATTTATATCAATTTCAAAGAAAATTTTTTATAAAATATTAAGTCAAGCCATTTTAAAATGGAGAAATTTAAAGAGAATTAACAAGAGTAGAATAACTGTTCTTTTATGCACAAAAAAGATTTTTCCCTGAATCTAAAGATTAAAACTCCTCTTGAATTCGTGCTATGGTTCTTTAAGATGAAATATTAGAGTGTAGCAGAGACACAAGCAAGCAAATAACAATGATAGTTATACGATATATTGAACAAGAGATTACAGTTAATAAACCAAGTTTTAAACTATGAGACAACAATATAAACTTTAAAAAGCCAAGTCTTAAAACATAGACCACAAGTTCAGCAAACATGACCAAAAAATGAAGCATAAGTAACAGTTTATCTCTATTCCTATTACTCCCCATTTTGTCATCAAGGGAGAAAATGAACCACCTGTAGTAATAGGTTAAGACCACAGGATAAAATAGAAGCAAATAAGTATTTAAAGTTTACAGTCATCCAAAATATGTCTTAAAAAAGGTAAATTGGCGACTAGTGTCACTAAGTATCAGAACTGGCAAAATATTCTTCTCCCTCAACATCCTTTTGAAAAATAATGCTTAGAGGCAAGATCATCGATGTACTACTTCAGAATATCAATCCGACCCTTAGTAATCATTATGTTAGACTCAACAATCTGGTTTAAATGTAGAGGTAGTAGAAAAAAGGATAGTTACTTATCAAAAAGAAAAGAAAAGATATGACTTGGAAGAAGTGAAGAGATATAATATGAAAAAAGAAACGATATAATTTGCAGGAGATAAAAAGATTTTAAAGAGATATGATGATATGAACAGAATAGGAAAGCTTTTAAGAGGAAAAAATTAAATAAAAAAGTATTTAGAATAAAATTAAACCCCAAAACGAATTTTGCAAATGCAGTTATCAATAAGTCACAGTACAGATGATCTAGACCATAAGCCAATCTTTTTTTAGTGGATGATAAGCTAGTATCATCATTTGGAAAAAAATCTCTGGTGCGCAGAATTACACTTCGCACAACTGAACCAGCAAGTGCACTGGGTCGTCCAAGTAATACTTAAGTGAGTCAGGGTCGATCCCACGAGGATTGTGATTCGAAGCAAGCTATAATTATCTTGTAGATCTTAGTCAGGAGGATAGGAAATTTGGTTTGTTGTTTAAAACGCATAAGGTAAAATAAAGATAACGTTACTTAGTTGATGGTGAATGCAACGATAAGAAGATGGTTAAGGCTTTGGAGATGCTTTTCTCTTCTGGATCAATTCGGTCCTACTGTCTACTCCAACTGTGAATGACTTCTTCTATGGCAGGCTGTATGTGATCAATGCCTTTCTTGAGAGGTCGCCGATTCTCTTCCAACGTTGAACCCCAGGGTTGGGTTAGTGTGGATCCAGTCTGATTGAGGGTGAAGTTTCTGCAGTTCATTCTCCTTAGTGATCCTACTCAAAATGCCACAAATAAGGTTGAATCTTCCATACCAGAGAATGCTGCACCTTTGGTTCTAGCCTCTACCACAAAGACTCTAATCTCCCCATACCTCAGTTGAACTTGTGTCTTGAGAAGTCCCCAACGAATTCGTGGATTAGCCGTTTAAGAGATGTATAATCAAGCTAGTGGTTCATCATTGTCCAATGAAAGACTCACTATGAACCCATGTAGAATGAGATAACCTTGTGCCGGTTCAACGCATTCATAAGGATGAAGAACGAAAATACATCTTAGAATAGAGAATCAAACACGAATTGAAGATAGAATAGTAATACTTTTATTAATCTATAAAACTCAGCAGAGCTCCTCCCCTTAACCTAAGAGGTTTAGAGACTCATACTGATAGAAAATACAATGTAAAATTTGTAAAGTGTCAAAAGGTCTCTGAAAAGTATGAAAGTTCTAAAAATAAATACTAGACTAATAATTAAGGATTACATAAGAAGGGTAAAACAGTCTTTTAGTGTGAAAATTTACTTCTGGAGCCCACTTGGTGAGTGTTTGGGCTAAGAAAAAGAGTAAGCCACGTGCTAGGAGGGTTCTAGGGCCTTGAACACTAGCTAGGGGCACCTTCTTAGGTGTTGGACGATGGTCTCTCCTTCCTTGGGCGTTGGACGCTAGAATAGGGCAGATGGCTGGCGTTGAATGCCCGTTTTGAGCCTTCAATTCTGAAGCAAAATATAGCCTATTATACATTGTTGGAAAGCTCTGGATGTTAGCTTTCCATAGCCATTAAAAATGATTCAGTCCAAAAATCATATTTAAATAGTCAAATTCTCATTCTAATTTTTTGGAACCTAGATTGGGCAATATTAATTACTTAATTAAACGGATAATTAGTCGCGGTTCTTACACACTGCATGAGTGCATGCAACGGAACCTCTATGGTCTCTACATGCGCCTTGACTTCCTTTAATTCTTGGATAGGAATTTCTTTAGTGGGTGCTAAAAACTTAGATGGTATGCTATTACTGTCATTCAATGCCAGTTCTGGTGGTTCTTTGGGCGTTGAACTCCCATCATGCATCCCTTCACTAGCGTTCAACGCCAGTTCCTTTGCCAAGTTGGGCGTTGAACGCCCAAGAGGGACCTCCTTCCTGGCGTTCAACACCAGATTCCCTGTCAGTTTGGGCGTTGAACGCCCAGTGAGGGCTTTTTCACTGGTGTTCAATGCCAGCTTTGATGTCTGTTTGGGTGTTGAACGCCCAGTGAGGTATTCCTCACTGGCGTTCAACGCCAGCTTCTGTACCAGCTTGGGTGTTGAACGCCCAGTGAGGTCTTCCTCACTAGCGTTCAATGTCATCTTAGTGTCTCCAGATTCAACCTCATCATTAATGGTAATGGCCTTGCACTCTTCTCTTGGGTTTACTTCAGTGTTACTAGGAAGAGTGTCAGGAGGAGTCTCAGGGATTCTGTTGCTCAGTTGACCAACTTGTACCCCCAAATTTCTAATGGAGGATCTTGTTTCAGTTATGAAACTATGAGTGGTCTTAGAGAGGTTGGAGACTATAGTGACTAAGTCAGAAAGGCTCTACTTAGGGGTCTCCATATGTTCCTGAAAAGATAGGAATGGTGGTCTGCTGTTGAACCTATTTTGGGTTCTTCGAGATGACTGCCTTTGATCAATAACCTTCTTTCTCATTGCTTTGGTTGAGCGGGAGGATGGGGATGAAGAAGATGTTGAATGTATGTGGATGTAAGTATGTGTTTGAGGGATAGAGGATACTGGAGGATTTTTGGTGAAACGGGTTCGGCTACTTCTCCTTGGTGCAGTTTTCTTTTTCATGTTATGAAAAAATGTAGAAGGGAGAGGGAAGATGAAGAGAGGCCGAAGAGAGTGGTGAGAAGAGGGAGGTTATGGAAGCATTTAATGCTGATTGGAGAGAGAAAATGAGGAAGTTATTACCCATTAAGGGGTGCAGTTATTAACCAAGGAAAGATTTTAAAATTGAAGTTGAGGGGTTAGCTCCTAGAATCAAGGGATGAGGGAAGGATAAAGATTTTGATTTGACAACAATTCCTTCCTACAAGATTTGATATGACAACTTCCCAAAAATTATGATTAAAAAATTGAGGAACTCAAAACGGGTCAGAATAAAGTCAAAGAGATTTGGTGGGGCCCAAGATAATTAATATCAGTTCAGTCTCCCCCTGTATCAATGCCCGTTCATCACGTCCTAAAATTTGTCTCTTGCTTTCCTACGAGACAAAATCAAACAGAGTCAAAAAATTCACAGATTATCAACAGAGTTTAATTCTATCATTCCCAAACTATTTCTCAGAGAGCAGAATCTGTCTTCACACAAGGGCTTAGTGAATATATCCGCAAGTTGTTCTTCGGATTTCACAAATTGAATATCAATAGTACTCTTTTGCACATGTTCTCTAATAAAGTGATATTTGATCTCAATGTGCTTGGTTCTTGAGTGCAGAATAGGATTTTTTGAGATGTTTATAGCACTCATATTGTCATAAAATAAGGGTATACTATTGATCTTTAATTTGTAATCCTCCAATTGAGTTTTCAGCCAAATTAATTGTGAACAACATACAGATGCAGAAATGTATTCAGCTTTGGCTGTGGATAGAGCCCTTGTGGCTTGTTTTTTGCTTGACCACATGTTGAGTGAGCTTCCAAGGAAGCAACACATGCCCGATGTGCTCCTTCTATCCACCCTATCTCCCGTATAATCTGCATCACAAAACTCCACTGCACAAAAATTATCAGATTTTGGATACCATAAGCCATAATCACTAGTTCCCTTAACATATCTAATGATGCGTTTAACGGCCGAAAGATGGGATTCCTTTGGATGAGATTGAAATCTTGAACAAACACCCACACTTTGAACAATATCCGGTATAGAGGAGGTAAGATACATGAGTGAACCTATCATTCCTCTATACTTTGTTTCATCCACATCTTTGCCATCATCATCCTTTTCAAGTTTAGTGTTTGGATGCATGGGTGTTCCCATTGGTTTGGAATTTTCTAGGCCAAATTTCTTAATTAATTCTTTAGCATACTTTTCTTGGTGAATAAATGTGCCACTAGGAGTTTGTTTAATTTGAAGACCAAGAAAGAAGATTAGTTCTCCCATTAAACTCATTTTAAACTCACTAGTCATGAGTTTTCCAAACTCTTCACACAAGGATTCATTGGCCAATCCAAACACTATATCATCCACATAAACTTGAACTAGGAGAATATCATCATTAGATGCTTTAATAAATAAAGTAGTATCGGTGGTACCCCTTTGAAATTGATTTTCCAATAAGAAGGCACTAAGCCTTTTATACCAAGCTCTTGGGGCTTGCCTAAGATCATAAAGGGCATTTGAAAGTTTGAAAACATGATTTGAAAATTCTTTATTTTCAAAACCAGGGGTTGAGCCACAAACACTTCTCTATCAATAAAGCCATTAAGAAAATCACATTTTACATCTATTTAGAACATTTTAAAACCCTTATGGGCAGCATAGGCAAGAAGCAACCTAATTGCTTCTATTCTTGCTACCAGAGCAAAAGATTTATCAAAATCTATACCCTCTTCTTGATCGTAACCTTGAGCCACTAATCTAGCCTTGTTACGAACAACCATTCCATCTTCACCTAATTTATTTTTGAAAACCCACTTAGTACCCGTTACCTTCCTACAATCCGGATGAGATACTAATATCCAAACTTCATTCTTGTCAAATTAGGCTAGCTCTTCTTGCATGGCCTTAACCCAAGAGGGGTCTTCAAGAGCTTGCTTTACATTATGAGGCTCCAATTGAGACAAGAAAGAAAAATTGCCTTGTTCGGTTTGCTTTTTGGTTGAGGATCTTGTTATTACACCTTGTGAGGGATCATCAATGATAAAATCATGAGGATAACCCCTTATGGACTTCCATTCCCTTGGTTTCCAGAGTGATGTTGAGCTTTTATGAGTTTTAGTGGGTAGCTCTGTTCCAGATTCTCTTGCTGGCTCAAGAGACAAAACAGAAATGTCTCCTCTATCCTTATGAGACAAAATTGGACAGACAGATTCTTCATTTTGGGCAGACTTGGGATTTTCTTCACTGGCTTCCTTGTTGATAGCATCTTCACAGTTTGTATCATCTTCTACCACAATACTGGAATTGAATTAGTATCACAAAAAGAAATGTGTATGGATTCATCTATGGTTCTATGTTCTTTGAGGTAAATTCTATAAGCCTTGCTAGTGGTGGAGTATCCAACAAACATCCCCTCATAGGATTTTGGATCAAATTTACCAAGATTTTCTTTATTGTTAAGTACAAAGCATTTGCATCCAAAAATATGGAAATACTTAAGATTAGGAAGGGTTCCTTTCCATAACTTATAAGGAGTTTTCTTTAACCCTTTTCTAATGATAGTCCTATTCAAAATGTAACAAGCTGTATTTATAGCTTCAGCCCATAGAAATTTTGGAACCTCATTTTCACATAGCATAGCCCTAGTTATCTCTTGAAGGCTTCTATTCCTTCTTTCAACTACCCCATTTTGTTGAGGGGTTCTAGGGCATGAAAAATTGTGAGCAATTCCAAAATTATCACAGAATTTTTCAAAATCTTGATTTTCAAATTCTTTTCCGTGATCACTTCTTAAGTGGGCAATTTTCAAATCTTTTTCATTTTGAATTCTTTTGCAAAGGGTTGAGAAAGCATGAAAATCATCATTCTTATGAGCAAGAAAAAGTACCCAACCGAATCTAGAGTAATCATCCACCACTACCAAGACATAATATTTACCCCCTAAACTTTGAGTTCTTGTGGGACCAAAAAGATCAATGTGCAACATTTCTAATGGCCTTTTGGTAGAAATTCCATCTTTAGGTTTAAAAGAGGATTTTACTTATTTGCCTAATTGACAAGCATCACTAGTAATATCCTTATCAAATTTAATATTTGGAATTCCTCTAACTAAGTTTTTCTTAACTAGCTTAGAAATTTGGTACATGCTAGCATGACCCAATTTCTTATGCCAATGCCATTTTTCATATTCAAGAGAGGTAAAATATGTTACTTTTTTATCCTTTAAATCCCCAAGAATCAAACCATACACATTATTTCACCTTTTGGCTTCAAACAAAATATCCCCAGATTTTTCACAAATAACTAAGCACACCAATTATAAAGTATGAGAAGCTTTTACCAACTTTTCCAATGGCCACTAGTTTTCTTTTACCATCATCACCGAAAGTGACAAACCCTCCATCATACTCATTGAGCTTAATGAAAAAGGTTGTCTTTCCGGTCATATGCCTAGAGCATTCGCTGCCCATATACCACATATTGTCCTTTTGCTTGGATGCTAGGCATACCTACAAAATGAGCTCAAGTGACCTTAGGTATCCAAATCTTTTTGGATCCTTTAACATTAAACCATCTCCTTTGTCCCAAGCCATTGTAATCACAAACAACTGTACAAACTTTGTTTCCAATCATTCTTTTAACAAAAAAATATTGAATGGAAAAGTAACCATTTTGGTTGCATAATCTATAAAACTTTGAAGTTGTTGTTTTGTTAAAGCTTGTTGGGTTTTGAAACCTTGTGTCATTAGAAGATGAGGCTATGTTTACAAAAGAAGGTTTCTCAACAAATTTCAAGGTTTTATGAAAACCTAAACCAGCTTTATCATAAAGAGGTCTTTGACTAGCCAAGATTTGATTTAAATTTTCAGAGTCATCTTCAAGGCTTTTGACCTTTTTAAGAAACTCTTCATTTTCTTTAAAACATTTTACATATGCCACCACAGAATGATTGCTTTCACAGCTTCTAAGTTGAGCTTTTAACTGCTTGTTTTTTTCAAAAAGTTCAACAACAGTTTCAGCCTCCCTTAACTTATCTTTGAGAAAACCATTTTCAGCTTTAAGAATGGTGATTTTTGATTCAAGATCTTGGTTATCAAGCAAGAAACATCTAATTTTTTCAGAAAGGTGGTCTATCATAAGATGAAGATCTTCAGTGTCAGGGTTATGAAAGACTACCTGTTCAACGTGATCTGCCATGAGACATGGTTGGGACTTGGTTTCTGATTCCTCATCATCTTCTGAGTCATTTTCCAAGTCCTCCCAAGAAGCCATCAGACCCTTTTTCTTTCCCTTCTTTGGCTTTTCTTCCTTCCTCAACTTAGGGCAATCGGATTTGAAATGCCCAGTCTCTTTGCAGTTGTAGCATGTCACCTTGCTGAAATCTTTCTTTTGTTTTCTTGAACTACTTCCCTTGCTTCTTTCCTTGAGCTTCACCATTTTCCTGAATTTTTTAGTAAACAACACAAATTCATTTTCAGAGGAATAATCACTGGATTCATCATCCAGGGGGTTAGAAACAGATGTAAGAGCTATTCTTTTTCTTTTTTAATCTTTTTTCAAATAGGTGTTTTCAAAAGCAATAAATTTCCTCTCAAGTCATCATATGTCATGAAATCAAGACTACTACTCTCAGATATGATTAATGCCTTAGTTTCTCACTCTTTTGTGAGACATCTCAAAACTCTCCTCATAAGCACAGATTCAGGATACTTGATTCCCATAGCATCCAAGCCAACAATGATGATGTTGAATCTTTCAAACATTTCATCTATTGATTCTCCTTCCTTCATTGAGAACATTTCATAATCTCTGTTCAGCTGTCTATCCTGGTCTTCTTTACTATGGTGGTTCCTTCATGAGTGACTTGAAGTTTGTCCCAGATTTCCTTTGCCGTTGTGCATCGTGATACCCGTCGGTACTCCTCGAAGCTGATTGCACAATTGAGCAAGTTGATAGCCTTGGCATTTAGCTCCACCTTCTTTCTGTCTTCTTTAGTCCAACTGGCTTCGGCTTTAAGAGAGACTACTTCTTCTGCACTTGTGGTTATTGGGAATTGAGGACCCTCCAGGATGATCTTCCAAAGTTTGTAATCTACTGCTTACACAAAAATCTTCATTCTCTCATTTCAATAGGTGTAGTTCTTCCCATTGAAAAGAGGAGGTCTGTTGCTTGACTGTCTTTCTGTCGGATTGTAAGACACCAGATTTGAGCCACTGTTATCTGCCATCTGGATCTTTTCTCCAAGCTGCAAAGTTTGATCTCTTTGACACCAAGCTCTGATACCAATTGATGGTATATCATTAGCTAAGAGAAGGGGGATTGAATCTTAGCCCCATTTTTTTTTGCTTAATAACACTTGTTGTCCTTTTGAGAACTTGAGGAGATATTTCTTGTTTTTGTCTCGTGCCTAGTTAATAGACTTTTTCTTTTTGTCTCGTAACCAACCAAGAGATATTTTTTAGTTTTGTCTCCTATGCAGCAAAAACAGAAATAGAGTAGAAGAGAGAGAAAATTACACCAAGATGTATCCTGATTCAGCTGCTAAGTTCAATGCAGCCTACATCCAATCTCCATCACAACAATGATTGAATTTCACTATAATCATGATTACATACACCAATTCTCCCTAGGAACTACCCTTCTGATCCGGGAGAAGTCCAAAATCTAACCCCAATCCTGAACTTGACTTGGTAACCCACCAAACTTTCAACTGCTAAGTGCTAACCCAACTTACAAGGAGATTCCCACAGAATCATGAAACACAACACAGATATACAAAGGACCTCTAAGGACATCTATGGCTTTTTCTTTTAATTTTGTATACTCTGTATTTTTTCGCTCTATGGCTTTTTCTTACAAACCTCACTGTTTGTCTTTTTCCATGAGACTCAAGACAAACAAAATTAAACAGAAAAATAAAAAATGAACCACATTGAAGGAGAAGAACTTCTATTAGCTGGGGTAGCTATAGGAACACTGTGCTTTCACTCTTTTCCTTGTTTCAAGTCCTGGCTGTTCTCCCTTATTTATAGAAGGAGAAGCCTCCAAGGTTGAAACTCTTGAACCGAGCTAAACTTCTTCTTCTTCATGCAAAAACCGGTTCGGCCAGAGAGAGAGAGGAGAGACAACTGAATGTAAAACCCAACATTCAATTACCTCTGTGTCTACCCTTCACACCAAGCTTCATCAATCCGGGCCTTCCATCTTGACTTGCACTCCAAGAAGGATTCCTAGCCCTTGATGCGTTCTTGATGATGACAGCTCCATCTGCTCAAACTTCTGCCTCTTCCTCCAAGTAGCTATAGTAGCTACCTCCTATGGTGGTTGATCAAAAGCTGAGATGAGCCATCCCTCCAAGGATCTTATTCCTCTGACCGAGTTGATCTTCTTCTATTTTAGGGTATGGAGAGTTTAAGATTACTTCCCCACATCTTGCCTTTTGTGGTAAAGATCTTAGCCACAACATACTTCAGATTTTCTTTTTCTTGATGCCATCATCACAATGGTCTTGTTATTAGCTTCTTCTTCTTTCTGATAGCTTGCATTAGCTTCCATATTTTCTGTGAAGTGATCGAAAGAGAAAAAAGAGTTGAGAGAGAAGAGAGAGAAAAGCAAAGCTATGGGAGTAATGAATGTTATAAAATAAGATCAATTAAGATCAACTCCCCATGCTTTTTTTTTCTAGTAGCGTGTAAGCTACACTTAATGCCATCAAATCTCTTTGCATTTTCTCTTTCATGTTTTCAATGTCTGCATTAACTTCACTTAATAAAAATTTGAATTCCATTAAAAGATGAAAGTGGAATCCGTTGAAAGCATGCAACATTAACTTTCTCTCTTTTTTCAATTCGGACCAACCATTTTGGTCTTGTAGCAAATAATAATTTTGGACTTGTTTAAATAAATCTGGCCCAATAATCATAGCAATAATTCAGCCATAACAATCAAGACATTTTTTGAAATTAAGGCTGAATTTTAATTTCACATGGAACTTGCTATTTTGGCCCAAAACAAACTCTGCAAATAACAAAATTATTAATTAGCAAATATGAATTAAGAATCAAATTAATAATTTTGTAATTAATTGTTTTAATAATGCTTGATCATCATCAATCTAAATTAGAGTTTTCCAAACTCATCAAAGACTAACAAATGAAACTGGTTCAACACCAAGACAAACAAAGCACTACATCGTGCTTCATAAACTGATTTCCAGACCAAACAAACTTTTCAAAACTGAACAAACCAAGACTCAAATTAATTGAAACTGTGTTGTGTGCTCTTCCTAATTTATGACTTATCATTCATAGACTTTTTGAAAATGTTCCCTTAAAAGATCACATGCATTTTTTTTTAGTATTAGAAAGACTCAAAAACTGAATATCAAATACCAAAAAAAAAGACATTCAATTGTGCAGTATTTGATTTTTAAATCGTTCTCCTTAAGTTGCTTAAAACCTTGTTCTTCTTCTTAAATTGAAAAGTAATCTTTAGTTAGCTGTTGTAGCTGATTGGGTTATTATTAATGACGTGATTTATATCTTCTATATCCAACAGCTACATTTTTAAGTTCTCTTCAAATGTTGCTCATAATATTTGATTTTTTTAAATATGTTCCAGTTGAAGCAATGTGCTCAATTATCCGTTTCTTGCTGTCCGTAATCATCGTTATTGTTATATGTTTTCTTTTCTATTTTTCGCTACAGCGATCTTTTCTAATTTGATACCAAATAAACATTTATATCAATTTTAAAGCTGAAATGTTATAACATATTAGGTCAAGCCATTAATCAATCAATCAATATAATTAATTAAATGTTTATCATCTCAAATAATTATAAGATTATTTTCAAACTTAACAACAATGAAACATATTATTATTATTATTATCAGTATCGGTTCAAGAAAACACCATAATAGACTTTTCATCGCGATCATATGAATCAGATCAAACATTATGCTGGTTAATCAAGTTGAACCAACCAGTCCAATCCGTTCCTAAGAGTCAATTGATTATTTCTATTGGGATATAAGACCGTATAACGTATCAATTAATGCAAAGTCAAGTCAGGAAAGAGTCCAAGAAAATGAACAAGGGGACAAGAAGGAAAATCCATTGAAATGAGATGGAAGTTCAGATTTCATTTCTCAAGAAAAAGAACCACCGAAAAAGGTTTTGTGTAATTTAGCTTTTTGTTTTGTGAACAGAACATTAGACCAACTCATTTTTATCCACAAACGAATACTAATATTAATATAAGTCACTTTAGCTATATATTGAACAGTAACATAAAACTTTTACGGAATCAAAAAAATTATAAGATCTTTCAAAACCACACTAATTCTAATTGCTTGGTCTTCATGTGTAATTTGGAAGGGAAAATTTAAAATGCATAAAATTCTAGTAATGCCTCTCATATTTTAATGTGCAAAGAGCATTACAAAATATATCATATTAGTATTCATTTTTGTCAAGAAAATATATTATTAATAAAAAGTTATAAGAAAAAGATTAATACAGGATTGAGTAACAAAAACTACTCATAAAATTGTATATATTGTTTAAAAGAAAATTATTTTCGGTAAAAAAAATAAAAAAGTATTTCGGGTCCGCAGCCCTAACAATATTATTTGGGGTTAATACTAATTTTTTTTTGTTAAAAATCCGTTAAATAGAATGAAAAGTAATCTTTTCGATTTTTATCTACGATTTGTGGGATTTTCAACACCTCACACATTGGGGTTTGGATAGGGTTATTGGACTTAGCCTATAACCCAAAAACAAAAACATCTCACAAATTATTAATAAATTTATTTTTGAAAATTTTTTCACTAGTGGTAGTAGTAGAGAAGAACCATTGCCAGAAATAATATTACAAGAAAAAAATTAATCGTAGAACTAAAAAGCTTTTAAAATGAAAAAATAGTATCACTCAAAAATTAAGTAAATGATGATATTGATGGTGTTGATATTGTAGTTGACGAGGGTAGAGAAAACAATTATGATAAACAAGGTATGAAGTAGTAGAGATATAAATTATAACAATGATGATGATGAAGGTGGTTATAATTGATCCCATTGTTAAATTTTTTTTTTTGTAGGAATTTATAATTCTACAAACTACAAATAAAACTCCTATAAAACTAACTTGTTATTATTTCATAGATTTTTAACAGAAAATTTTGTATTGTTTCAAAATAATATTCTTGGAGGCCAAAGTATTCCATTTTTAGATAAAAATTGCTTTGTCGTTTAAAGAAATTAATAGAAACTAGATTGAATCTTTGTTCGTTATTTAACTAAAAAATTGAGAGTCTAAATATCACTTTATGTATAAAAAAGATCTCATGATCAGACCTTTGATGCCTTGTCCTTAAATGGATAAAGTGCGCATAGAAATTAGTGGTTAAATTCAACAATAAATACTATTGACAAATAAAGAAAAAATACATACATTTCTTAAAAAGAAATCATTTGAAAAATAAGAAAAAAATGTAAAAAATATTTTTTGGTGTACTTTTTATTTCAATATAAAAAAATAAAAATGTAAGTAAAAATACCTTTTGAAATGTTGTGACAAAGTTGTTTTTTGTTTTTTAATTAACTTTAACCACTTTATTAAAGGTCGTAAATATTAATAATGCACGTTCGATATCTATAAAATAAATTTTGTCAACTTTTGCATTTTACCAAAAAAAAAAAGAAACAATTGAGACTTTTTTTTACAGGTATTGTTAAAAATAGATTAGTTTAAAGTGAAGTACTAAAATTAACTATAAAAGATTATAACACTAATAACATTAATTATATAAAATTTAAAACTAATTTATAATCACTAATGGTACTTTTTGTGACCAATCGTTAACTGGATAATAATATCATTAGTTAATGATCCTACATATACTGTTAGTCATTATCTGCCATTGTAAAGTGGAAAATAGAATAAAAAAAATTGATTAGTTATGGTCTTCTCCCCTAGAACTCAACCTCTTTTTCACAAACCCGCCCCTTCCAACGCACCGGTATAATAATCCATGAAATTTGCAAATTAAATTTTAAGATAAAGTATTAAATTAATTTTTTATGTTTGGGTATAATTTTATTTTAGTTTTTAAAATTTAAAGTGTTTTATTTAAATTTAAAAAAATTTCATTTAGTTTTAATGTAATTTCACCGTGAGGTTAAAATTAAATAATTAACAGAATATCCTACATAACAGTAGTATAAGAATAATGTCAATAATTTGGAGAACAAGTACAAGTTCCAAAGGCACAAAATCAACTGTAAATGCATCAATACATTTATTTATCATTCTCCTTAGTTCTATAAAAAATATTTCATTTAAATTTTAAGAAAAATAATAAATAAATATATTGATACATTCATGGTTGATTTTATTTCTTTGGAGTTTGTACTTGTTCTCCATAATATTAACTTTGTTCTCGGAGTTAAATAAATTTTTTTTATTCAAATAGAATATTTTAAACTTTAAGAACCTAAACATAATTCATGTAGTTTCAAGACGTTTTAAACATAAATCTAATTATGTATTTTTTAGCCTAAATCTTATTAATTGAGATCTCTCACACTTCACATCATTCACTTCTCAATAATTTTATCAATGTATCACTTTTCAACAAATAAAAAAATTAAAAAATCTAAAGAAGAATCACAAATCTTAAGTGTGTGTTTGGATTGTAGTTTGTCAAGTTGAAGTTTGAATAAAAGTGATTTTATAGAATTGATTTTGGGTAGAAGTAAGTTTGTGTCAACATGATTTATATTTGGCAATTCTATATCAAAATTGATTTTGATAAAATAAATATTATTTGAATAATATTAGTTAAAATCACTTTTAGATAGTTTTTTACATAGTATATTTTTAATACTGTTAGTACTTTTTTTAGTACGTTATAATTTTTAACTATTATTATTATTTATATTTTATTTTTTTGTTAATTTATTTTGTCTAATGAAATCAATAAATTCTATTATAAAAAAATAATAATAAATATAATACACAAAAATTACAACTATAAAAATATATAATGTCAAATAAAAATTCTATTATTTTCAATGCTGCCAAAACCTGACTTTCAGCCATCAACACCTGAACCTGGACTTGCATTCATCACAAAAAATAGCGATGTACTTTCAAAATTAATTTTCACAATAATCAAATTATCAAATCAGAGTATAGTATTAATAACCCCATCAAACAATTGAATCTCTTTTAAAATAATCAAAGAGCCACTAATCCCATCATCCAAAACAAGCTCAACAAGCAACAACCTCTTCTCCAGTTCAAGAAGAAAGTGAATTCGCCGCTGCCCCCATTGTACTTAGGGTGATCTAAACCATTGGATGAGGCAAAATTGTTGAGATTTGTGGAGAAGGAGATGAGGATTCCAAAGTAGGTCCCTACGTAGAGAAAGGTGTACTAAGGATCAGTGTAATCATAGTGATTGATCAACAAAGTGAGATTTTTTAATTATGGAAGATGGTGAAGGACCACGATGGATTGAACTTTGTGACAAAGTTAGATCCTATTTTAAAATCTGGTGTGTTCTCTCTTGCAATAGTTTTACTTTATATATAAATAAAACTCAAAACAGCTCCTGACAATTACCTTAAAAGATAATGAGGTCTTTAACAAAAAAAATCCAACCCTGCTCCTGACAATTACTTCGAAAGGACAAGGAGGCTCATGTGCCAAAAAAAATTAATGCTGTTTTTTTTGGCACAGGGGCTAATCAATTCCAAAAAAAAAATATCAGAGGCCGAATTGGATTTTTTTTTTTTGTCTCATTGTCCTTTCGTGATACTTATCAGAGGTCGAATGAGGTATTCACTCTATTTTTTTCTATTTTTCACTTTACACTGCTATTTAATGACTAGCAATACACATAAGATAATTAACTAAAGGTTATTATCTAATTAATGATTGGTCATATTTGTCGAGCGAAAGATATTTTTTTGTAGTTGCAAGTTAGTTTTAAATTTTATATAGTCAATTTTACCAATGTTATAATTTTTTATGGTCAATTTTAATACTTTGTTTATTGATCTATTATATCTATTATATATCTCTAATTTTACAATCAAAATGTGTCATATGTCACTTTTTCATTCCAATTGGAATCAAATCTTTTTCTCCAAAATTAAGAAATTTTCTTCTCTTCCTTACTCATTTTACAACCAAAATGTGTCACATGTCACTCTCTCATTGTAATTGAAATTAAATATTTTCCTCCAAAATTAAAGAATTCTTCCCTCATTCTTACTAATTTTACAACCAAAATGTGTCACATATCACTTCCAGTTCCTCATTGTAATTGAAATTAAATATTTCCCTCCAAAATTAAAAAGTTCTCTCCTCCTCCCTCTTTCTTTCTCTATTTCTCTCATTCCTTCAACCACTCTATCTATTTTATATATGATTATCAATATCAATGACTAATTACTAATTTGACAATCAAAATGTGCAATATGACATTCTTTAATTGCATTAAAATTAAAATTAAAATATTAAAATTGAAATTGAAATATACCTATATTATATATTATATATTACAATCTAGTTTAATAATCAAATGTGTCACATGATACTCTCTTAATAAAATTGAGAGAAAATATTTTTTCAAAATTAATAAACTCCCTTCCTAAATTCTCTCATCTACTATCCATTTTTCTATTTCTCTCTACTATTTTTACTCTATATATAATTTATATTTTAAGTTAGTAATTTGATAAATCAAAATATGTCATCCGATATTTTTTTACAATTTAAATAAAATTTTTTCTTTCAAAATTAACAAATTCTTACTCTCACTCTCATTTTTCATCTTTATCTTTCTTTCTCTTTTCTCTCGTTCTCTATCTCACTCTCATTCTTCATCTTTATTTTTTTCTCTCTTTTCTCTCATTCTCTATTTTTTCTATCTTTCTGTTCTACACAAAACAAAATTAACAAAATAATATAATTTAAATAAAAATATTATTATTATTGTTATTATATACATAATTTTTTAGTTTTTTATTTAATTTTAAATTTTCACCGTTTATCTTTCTAATTCATATTTTCATTTCTCTTCTTTCAAATATTTATTACATATAATTTGGAGAGAATACTAATGTTATAATTAAAAGTTAGAATCAAAATTCAATTGTTTTAAAAAAATTAATTTTGAGTTAATTTTATAACTATCAGTATAATTTTTTTATGCTAATGTCTAATTATATTTTTATGTACATAGAAAGAAAAAATATTATTTTTAAATAACAAGTATAAAAATTAATTATTTTTATTTGTACAACAGACTTAACAGTTAACACTTAATTAAATGTAAAAGTATACATGTTAAATTGTTTTGAATTTTAAATAACGAATGTTAAAATTAATTATTAATAAAAAATTATATTTTTTATATAAAAATAATAACTAAAAATCTTATTATTTGATTTTTTATCTACAGATATCTTGGTCTTCTTAGCCAGAGATTTTTGTCAATCTACGACTTATTTTTGTAAAAGTAATTTAATTTTATAAATCTTTTGTGCCATGCATAATCTATGCTATCGGAACAAAATAAACCGTAATTTAAAAAATTTATATTCCCGTAATAACAGGGTAAACATACTAGTTTATGATAAAGAAACAGATAGATAAACAAAAAATAATAATTAAAATTGAATAAAAAATTAAATTAAAATTAAAAATTAAAAAATATATTAAAATTGAATAGAAGAAAATTACTCTATCTCATTTGTCCACACCATAATTTAGAATAAATTAAAATTAAATTGAAAAAATCACTGTATCTTCTATTTAATTTCTAACGAGATATGAGAGAAGTTCACCTAAGTTTTTACTTGTTCACATCATAATTTTATTACAAAACTAAAAAATATTTTTTCATGCCTCTCATTTATTTATTTTTTATAGATGGTTAATAAATT
>NC_029774.3:48595334-48595541 GCF_000817695.3 Arachis duranensis
TATATATATTAATTAGAAAATGTGATATATGGGTATGCAATATATTTAAAAAATATATATAATGTATAATACGAAGTAGTCCGGCTTAGTGGTAGTCAAGCTAGTCTTCATCCCTCAAATCTACTATTCGAATTTTAATCCCATGTAAAATTTTTAGACAGATACAAGGTCATCATTAATCAATAGCTGGAATCTTATATGTTTTAA
>NC_029774.3:48595582-48602741 GCF_000817695.3 Arachis duranensis
TTTTTTTGGTGGCTTCCAACAAATTGTTTAATGGAATAAGATTCAATAGTGTTTTGCCTAACCTAACAATTATCGGAGGTCCATCAAGCGGATCCGTGACCAGCCGTACGACGAGGCGTCCATCATTTGACACGATCTTTTCGAAAAGGATCTAGACAGCTGGTAAAAGCTTTTAAGAGGTTGGGCCCAAACGAGATGGCCCACCCGACGAATGGAGATAAAGGAGAGGGACCTACCTCTCTCCTCAGGTACGTCACAATATCCTAATCTAGCCGCCTTAGCGTACGAATACTTATTTTAGTCGTGGATTGTCCTTGCAGGTGGCCCCACCCGCCGATCAACCGACAAATCGTGGATGCATCTCCTCCCATCAGAAGTTCACATTCAAGTTCCCATCTTCACCCCAAACACCCTGACACCAGCCGACCATCCGAACCCATGAACAATAGCGCTGTGTGTGGGGACCTGATGCGAGCTGAGCATGGAGGTCTTCATTTGTCCGGAGGACGAGCCAGAGGAGGATGCGAACAACGAACGGCAGGGGGTCATCTCATGAGTAGGCTGATCATGGGGACCTCCCGGAGACGACTAACTCCCTCTGATCATGACCACTCCCATGAGAAGTCCCCCGAAATGCATCCATTCATGGGTACAGACAACGACAACTCTCGTATCATGTAAGAACTCAGACACAAGGTTCAAAATTTCGAAAGAAAGTTGGTGGCGAGAGACTCCTACAACCCTAAGGTTAGTTGAAATACTTGCTCACGCGCAGATGTCCGGCCGAGCCATTCTCGCACACGGTCCCCGCTACGGAGATCGGGAGAAAGACGGCAAGTGGGAGAGGAGGACAAAAGGGGAGACTAAACTGACTGTCATACCCAATTTCTTTACTCCTGAGACAAACCGAGAAGCTGGGAATGTAGGGAGGAGCGAAAAAAGAAGCGACGGGATCTTGTCTTAATCGGCGCCACTCCCTTTCACTCCTCAATCCTCAAAGTTCGTTTACCTAAGAACTTCGACAAGTCGACGGACATGAGGTATGATGCTACTAAAGACCCACAAGTGCACATTATGGCCTTCGAGGCCAGAATGAACTTGGAGGGTGTGGGAGATATGGTCAGGTGCGGGGCATTTTTCTTGACCCTGGTAGGGCCGACGATCTGTTGGTTCAATTTTCTCCCACAAGGTTCTATAACCACCTTTTTAGATATTTTTTTGAAGTTTCTAGTGCAATTCACCACTCACATTGCCAAGGCAGATCACCCAATCAACCTCTTGGGGATAAAACAACCGGTTGTCAAGCCCACGAGAAAGTACCTGGACTGTTTCAGCAACGAGTACTTAGAGATTGACGGACTCATGGACTCCGTGACCAGCTTGTTCCTTACTAACGGCTTAGTGAACAAAGACTTCCAAAAATATTTGACCACTAAGCATGTGTGGACAATGCAAGAGATGAAATGCGTGGCAAGAGAGTCATAAACGATGAGGAAGTTAACCAGGTGATAGCCGCCAATAAATAAAAGTTAGCAATCCAGCCTACCTGTTAGACCGACAACCCAGAGAAGTCGAGGAACCCTCCAAAAGAGGTGGCATCGGGGAGGCCATTTGAACCTTTTCCTCGAATAAGAAAATTCACAAATTATACCCCCTCGACCGCTCCAATTGTGGAAGTCTTCCAGCTTATTGCGGATAGAGGCATTTTGCCTAAACCAAGATAGTTGAAAGACTGAACTGGAGGAAACAAGAACATGTATTGTGACTACCGAAAAAGGTTTCGAACACAAGACGCAAAATTACTTCGACCTAAAGGATGCACTAGAACAAGATATCCGAGAAGGAAAACTGAGTGAGTTTTCACGATTTATCTGAGAATCAAGAAAAAAAGAAAGGGAGCATTCCGAAGAAGACCATGGTCGGGCTGTCAAGAAGTCTGCAACAAAAAAGATGTCAATATACTTGCCATGGCAACAGGGGAGAGACTTTCTCCGAGAGAGCTCTCCGAAATATCATTTGGCCTCGATGACCAGTGGTGCGATGACCTCCCGGTGGATCCACCAATGGTGGTTACGGTGTGAATTGGGATCAATTTGGTGAAGCGAATCTTAGTTGACACAGGGGCAGATTTGAACATTATGCTCTGAAATGTGTTTGACGCCCTGAGGTTAAAGGAAAGCGACCTCAAGGACCACCACCACGAAGTCGTTGGGTTAGGTGATAACAACATCAAGCCAGGCAACTCCGTCGTCCTGCCGATTTGTACTGGTTCTGGAGCAATTAAGAAGTCTGCAATGGCTGAGTTCATACTCTTGAAGGATTCCATGACATACAATGTCATCCTTGGGAGGAGAACCATCAACGACTTACTGGCGGTCATTTTCACAAATTTCTTAACAATGAAGTTTATGGTGGATGATGGCTCAGTAGGGACGATCTAAGGAGATTTGGAGATGGTCGTTGCTTGCGACAATACCAGCTTGTCCCTACGGAAGAGGCCCAAGGGGGCAGCTGGCGTGTTCTTGGCAGGCCTGGACACAAGGATCGACAAACACCCAAGGCCCAAACCCCAGGGTAACCTAGAAAAAATCCAGGTAGGGGAGACAAAAGACAAGTTCACATTTGTGAATCGGAACCTACGTTACGAGCTGAAAGGTCCTCTAATTGAAGCCATCCGAGCTAACGAATACCTCTTCGCTTGGACTCAATCTGATATGTCAGGAATAGATCCAGAGTTTATGTCCCATTAATTGGCCGTAAAATCAGAAGCAGAGGCCGTCGCGCAAAGGAAGAGGAAGATGTCCTCGGAAAGAGCAGACAAGGTGGCCAAGCAAGCGGCTAGTTTGCTGGAAGTCGGTTTCATCAGGGAATTAAACTACTCTGCATGGGTTTCAAATGTGGTTCTCGTGAAGAAGACAAATGGAAAATAGAGAATATGTGTGGATTACTCAGATTTTAACAAGGCCTGTCCAAATGATCCGTTTTCCTTCCCCAACATAGATTCCTTAGTGGACGTAGTGGCCGGATACAAGTTTTTGAGTTTTATGGACGCTTACTCGGGATATAATCAGATTCCAATACACCGAACTGACGAGGGAAAAGACATCGTTCATAACACCAAGAGGAACATATTACTATAAATTCATGCCATTCGGCCTAAGGAATGTAGAAGCAACATACCAAAGGTTGATGAATAAGGTCTTTAAAGACCACATAGGCAGGTCGGTAGAAGTTTATGTCGACGAAATATTAGTCAGAATGGCAGAACCAAACAATCTGATAGATGACTTGCAGGTCATCTTGGACTCCCTCTGAAGACACAAAATAAGGATGAATCCCCTTAAATGCACTTTCGCCATGGAAGTTGGGAAGTTCCTGGGGTTCATGATCACCCAAAGTGAGTAGAAGGCAACCTGGATAAATGCAAAGCTGTGCTCCACATGACAATCCCCAGGTATGTGAAAGATGTGTAAAGGTTAGCGGGGAGGTTGATTTCCCAGTTCCATTTCCTCAGCGCGTTAGCAGCCAAAGCATTGCTTTTCTTTAACTTGATGAAAAATGGGATGACCTTTGAGTGAGGCCCATCTTGTAACAAGTCCTTTAACCACTACCAGAGAATCTTGTCGGAACCACCCGTGCTCGGAAAACTAAGAGAAGGGGAGCCGTTGTGCCTGTATCTTGCGATGACAGAAGAAGCTTTGGCTGCCACTCTAGTGGGAGAGGAAGGCAAGTAAAAGCAACCCATGTACTTCATAATTGAGGTGCTCCAAGGAGCAGAGTTGAGGTACACAAGGCTAGAAAAGGTAGCTTTTGTTTTGTTGGTCTCTTCCCAGAGACTAAGGCAATACTTCCAGGGGCACCCGATTAGGTTAGAACCGACCAAACGATCAAGCAGATATTGTAGAAACCTGACCTAGTGGGGCGGATGATGGCTTGGGCAATAGAGTTATCCTAGTATGACATTCAATATGAGCATCGCCATGCTATCAAAGCCCAGTCAATGGTTGACTTATTGGTAAAGGTGGTTGGCGATCCACATAAGGCCTCCAACACGCGGTGGAAGCTCCATGTTGACAGAGCATCCAACCTAGCGTTTGGGGAGCAGGGATAATATTAAAGAACTCGGAGGGGGTGATTTATGAGCTGTCCATCAAGTTTGAGTTTTCGGTAATCAAGCAGAGTATAAAGTCATCATCAGGGACTTAATACTAGCGAAAGAAGTTTGAGTAGCACGATTCGAGGTCAATAGTGACTCCCAGGTCGTAACGGCCCAAGTGAACGGGACATACCAAGCTCGAGACTTGCTGCTACAGATGTATGGTGCACGAATTGTGAACTCGCACAACTTAACCCGTAAGTGCATTGGGTCATCCAAGAAATACCTCAGGGGAGTGAGGGTCAATCACACAAGGATTGAGGAACTGAGCAACAATAGCTAACTAGTTGACTTAGTCAGGAAAAATAAGGGAGTTATTTTGGTGGTTGAAATGTGGTGCACAAATTGAGATTTCACACAACTTAACTGGCAAGTGCACCGGGTCATCCAAGTAATACCTCAAGTGAGTGAGGGTCGATCCCACGAGGATCGTCAGACTGAGCAAGCAATGGTTGTCAAGTTAGTCTTAGTTAGGTGAATCAGAAAAAGGGGTTGGTGGTTGAAACGCATAAACAGGAAATAAACAAGTAAAGAAAGCAATAAATTGGTTTGGTGTAAAAAAAGAATGAGAAAACAATTAAGGTTTTGGAAATGTTTATCTTTCAGGATTAAAAGTTCTTACCAACTATTTTAACAATTGATGATTCATTATATGGCAAACTATGAATTTCTAAACCATAATCTCTTAGTTATTTAGCCTCCTCTAACCTTCATTAATCGCCACTCTCGTGGTCATTTAATTCCGATTATAGGGTTAAGTTCAGAAAACTAGTTTAACGCCACAAAAACCCTAATTACCCAAAGCTAACAGGATTTTATGGCACATATCCCAATCAGTTCGTGTAACTAGCAATTCAGGAGAAATTTGTTTTCAAGCTATAGTTCAAACGAGATAACTCTCTCGAGAATCACAGGAACTCATGTAGAAAATAGTCATACTCTCGTTCCACTCAATTCATAAGATTAAAAATGAAAACAATCCTTAGAATTGAATCAAAACATTAATTAAAATAGAAGAATAATATTTTTAATCCATAGAAATAAATAGAGCTCCTAACCTTAACCAGGAGGTTTAGTTGCTCATGACTTACAAAGAAACTAGGGTTCTGAAAAGTGCGGAAGAAAGATGATCCAAAATACAAGTGATCTTTTGCCTTATATACTAACCTAATAATAAATTCTAGACCTAAAAGATATTGTTTGTAAATAAAAAATACAAAAAAATAAAATAAAATAAACCTAATAAGTGCTAAATCCACTCGAGAGGTCCAAGAGAGGGTGGTTCGAACTGCTTGCTGGCATTTAATGCCAGAGATGGGCGTTAAACGCCCTAAAGGGAGTGCAACGTTGATGGCCTTGGTCCCTTATTGATGCTAAATGCCAGTTGGGCGTTTAGCGCCCAGGGAGGGTGTTGCAAGCTTTCTTCTTTTTAGTTTCAAACTCTGCCAAATTACTCTGAATTTTACCTGAACTCATAAAAATACCAAAACAACTCAAAGTAGCATCCAAAGGAGATTTTTGCACTAAAATCAAGTAAAACTAAATAAGATCTAACTAAAAATAACTGAAAAATGCTAGGAAAAAGGGCATAAGATGCTCACGCATTACAACACCAAACTTAAACTATTACTTGTCTTCAAGCAACCAAAACAATGTAGGACCAAAAAGAGAAAATCCTTAAGATTATGATTTGTCATTTAAGCTCAAGTCTACTTACTGAACAGGACTTATAACACTCTAATTCTGAATAACTTCAGCATCTTACTATCCTTTAAAACTCAAAAATATCAGTATCCTTCAAAACTAAAATTCGGATGATAGTATAGATTCCTTTTTTTAGGCTCTAATTAATTCTTAATACAGCTTTTGTTTTTTTTAGTGCTTTGCACCTTAAGTCTAACCATGACTCTAAGTGTTTTGTTTTCAAATTTAACTTAATACAAAAATACCACAATCATTTAATTAGAGACTTCTTTACGTTGAGTGATTTGCATTAGATTTAAGTTATAGTTGAATTTGGTCGACAAAAATATTTGGATATATAGTAAAATTGATGTATACAATATTGTCTTCTTTCATCGTCATACTTGGTACAACGTGCCAAACACACCTAAAAGTAACATTTTTCATTTTACTTTATTTATCTAGTCAACAAAGTTTTGATGCTTCTTTAACTTGGGACCAATAATAATTGTTATGTTGATTAATTATTATAAGTACATTTATATAATTAAGTGTACTTGAATTGAAGTTGATACAACTTTATACGAGAATCTTTGCTTTAAGTTGTTGACTAATCTATCAATATAGCTTTGTTTTTCCTCATTGATGAAATGAAATAATGATTTTGGAGAATAACTTGTAGTATAAATATAGATGCACAACGTGCTAATATATATTTCAATTCAATGATTCTTCTTCGAGGTAGGTTTATTAGTTCTACCAATTTCAAAAGCTAGAACAACACTTTTTTTTTTTTTTGAAAACCACTATCTAATTAATAACTACTTTTTCTTTGAATCATTGAAACCACTTCGGATTTTATTTTAATTTGTCCTTTAAAAAATATGTGAAGTGAAACCCCAATCTACATATGGTACGTGGAACAAACATTAACCCAAAAACCAGTTTAACACGCCTAAGCTTACTATGAATTGTGGTAATTATGAGAAATATATGCTTCCAAATCACTACCATGCAATTTGGATTATTCTTGAAACATACACAAACCCAAAATTTCCATCTCTTCCAACAAGCAACCTTATATTCAATGCCTCGTAAGATTCTTCCACCTTGCCAAACCCTACAAGATAATAGCATGCAATGCAAGTCAAGTCACACAAGGTAGAAAAAAACAAAAGAAAAAAAGGAAAGAAAGAAAATCATATTTTTAAGCATTTAGTTGGTATTTATTTATGGCATAAAAGAGTCTTGTACTATTATCTAATCAAATATTTGTCTTATATATTGATATTAAAATATATTATCTGTACATAAAAAACT
>NC_029774.3:48603873-48680813 GCF_000817695.3 Arachis duranensis
GCACATACTGCTGGGTCACATTCAGTTGCCGGGCTTTGTCTTCATCACGACCGTTACATGTCCAGCCTAGGACGCCTGCACAGGCAGCCCCGCAGGACGAGGAGGATGAGATCGAGGATGAGGAGCCCCTTATCCGGAGAGGTCAGAGGACACGAGTACCATGTCGTTGCTTCACGGGGTCACACCTATTTAGATGATTTATGTGCCATGTTGTATGTTACCTATCTTCGTCTATGTATTTATTAGTTGATGTATGTCTGTGTTACTTATTGCTTTATCATCTATCATTTACTATGAAAACATCTTTACTTTGTGTTTTGATATTATTTAATTTCCGCATCACGTATTAATTTAAATGGTAGATTTATTTATTGCCGTGTCCATTCAACAGACATTTCGTTTAAAAATCTGGTAACAAAACACTTCTATTACATAGGATCCCATGCTTAGTAATTCGAACCAGCCTGCTTCGAATTACTATTTGATGCAATTTGTGCGTAATTCGAACCAACTCGGTTCGAATTACTAGGGGAGTGGAACAAAGGGGTAATTCAAACCAACTAGGTTCGAATTATAATACATGGAGTTCGAACCAACTAGGTTCGAATTATGTGTTTATGGAGTTCGAATTACATAGAAGTGTCCTTTGGCTGATTCGTGAAGAAATTTTCAGTTTGGCTGATTCACGTAATTTTCTTGCTCTATTGGCTTATTTCCGTTTTTTGCCCTAAATAATTATTTCTCTAATACATAACAAACAATAGTATTGTGCAATAAGTCAAATATCACTTAGTTAAAAATTTAGAGTTAAAATTACGATTTAAGTTTTATATTTTATTGAAAGAAAAGTATAAGAAGACAATAAAAATACTAAATAGTATGAATAATGAATATTTCGGATGTTCAATTCAATAGATATGCAGATGATTATATTAGTTATTTTTAATTGGATAGTTATTTTTTTTTATTCGATTTACTCATGTGCAGTTAACAATAGTTGAATGTTAAATTTACTAAGTGTGCAAATAGTTATCCTAATATTAAAGTTTAAGAGATAATTTAGAAGTGGAATATTTTTTTAATTTTATTAGATCAATTCTAAAATTTATTATTTACATTGTTTACAAAAATTATTGTATATCTAACAAATTATTTGTTGAATTATGTCGCTATGTACAGCTGTTACTAAGTGAGGTTCTTTCTTACAAGCAATTCCATAGAATCTTCATTTGATTTTATAAAGCTTGATTTTGTGATTTGGTCGGTTGCAGCTAGATGAAGCCAAATTTTCGTTTCCCGCGTTAGCACTTGTATGCACAGTAACAACATCAAGTGGCAATAATATTATTTTAATTAATTAAAGAAAAGATCATTAATATTTGTATTTATTTTATATTTAAATTAATATTAATCAATTTTTATTTTTTATTAAAAAATTGATTTTTTTATTTCACCCACTGAAAAAATAAATGGAACTAACTTAAGAAATATATAAAAACAAAATAATAATATTATTCTTATTCCAAATACTTTTGATATTTATGTTAAAATAATTAATTATGTTTTAGAAAAATAAAGAGTTCATGTAATGATTATTACAAAATATTTTAAAATAATGTATATTATAGAAAATGCATACACGTTAAAATTTAGAATGTTTTATATAAATAAAATAAATATTTATTTATCAATATATATAATTCTTGAATATATCAATTATGGATAATAAATGCACAAATTTTAAACGGTGTATTTAAAATAAGTAAAATTTGAAATTGACCATATTTTAGTTTTACCTATAATGGATACTTAGGATTATGAAGATATGAACATATTAACCGACTAAACGAGATGTAACACATCATCAAAGCATTAATTTTTTGGGATTGGTGGTATATTTTTTGAGTTTATTTTAAAAAAAATATTTTTCATTGTTGAGATAGTTTAGTTATATTACAATAATTTTAAGTTAAATAGATTAGAATAAAAACAAAATAATTTAAGGTATTTTAGCTAGGTTAGTTAGTGTTCCGAAGTGTTATCTAAAAATTAAATTTATTTTGGACCTAGACATGAGGTCCAAATGTTTTAGGGATGAGAGTTTCGACTTGTTCACCGAAAAGGCAGTTTATCCAACGTTCTCACCTAGATGGTAGTGGAAAATGCCTGTAAAAAATTTTGATGCCTAAGTCAACAAAAGTTTATGCAGGTTTTAAGTCAAGGGACTGCAGGTTGTGACAGACTCGTATCTTATGTGAGTCCCTTAAAATCTACATAAATTTTTGTTACTTAGGCACCAAAATTTTTTGTAGGCATTTTCTACTATCGTCCAGGCGAGGACTGACGTTAGGATTTTTGCCAGTAAAGAATGTCATAAAAACAGTCACGTTGTAGATATAGTCTCTAAACCGACAAAAATTCCTTCGTACAAACGTTTTGGGTGTCACAAGTAACAAACCCCTTTAAAAATTGTTAACCGAGTATTTAAACCTCGGGTCATCTTCTCAAGGAATTGTAGGGAGGTATGTTCTTATTATTGGTTATGAAAAAGTGTGTTTGGGGTTTTGGATTAAGGTAAAAGGTACGAGTATATTTTTAAAGCAATAAAAATAAATAAATAACTGTAAAATAAACTCTTGGCAAGGTATGTAAACTGGAGGTCCTATCCCAGTTATCCTTATCAATTGTAATGAGAATTTGATTTTTCTAAGTTATCCTTATCAATTGTGATGAGAATTGGATTTTTCTCCCACTTTGTTAACCTCTAACTATGAAGGTAAGTTAAGTGGATGAATTCCAATTTTCAATTAACAATGAGTTTGATAACTCAAGAGTCACCAATTAATCAACCACAGCCAAGAATGTAAAAAGCTAAATTAAAATTATAAATATCTGAAATACCTTCAATTCATTCAAAGCAGTAAAATCTAACATGGAAAATATTCATAAGCCAATTGGGCAATAGGAAAATCTAAATTATTTATATCAATAAAAAAGCAATCATCAATCTGAAATATCTCAAATAACATTAATTAAGAAAATCAATCTAAACATGGAACATTGAAAATAAATAAAAATAAAGAACCTGGGATTGAGAGTCACTCCTAAAACTAAGAGAAGTCCTAATCCTAAGAGAGAGAGAGGAGAGAACCTCTCTCTCTAAAACTACATCTAAAACATAAAAAGTGAATTATGAGTGGCCTCTTTTTTTGAATGGATGCATTCCCCCACTTTATAACCTCTGGTCTATGCTTTCTAGACTTGGATTTGGGCCAATAAGGGGTTTAGAACTCGCTGGGGCGTGTTCTGTAATTTTCTGGTGCGTGGCCTCTGTCACGCGTCCGCGTGGGTCACGCGGTCGCGTCATTCGGAGCTTTTCCTTGCCACGCGGTCGCCTTAAAGCTCCGTTTTGCTTTCTCCTTCCATTTTTGTATGTTTCCTTTTCCATCCTTTAAGTCATTCCGCCTTAGAAAATCTAAAACTACTCAACATACTAATCACGGCATCGAATGGAAATAAAGGTAATTAAAATAATTAATTTTTAAAGCTTAGGAAACAAGTTTTTCATAATACGACGTAATAAGAAAGGGAAAGTAAAACCATGCAATTAATGTGAATAAGTAGGTGAAGGATTATATAAATCACTCAAATTAAGCACAAAATAACTCACGAAATATGGGTTTATCAAGGACGTCAGATAAATCGCCTTTTCAGTGAATAAGTCAAAACTCTCACCCAAGGTTGTCAAACTCGCGAATCTAAGTAAACTCGTGGAGCTGATCTAGACTCGACTCGCGAGTTAACTCGTAGACTCGTACGAGTTCACCTGTTATGAAGTTTATATATATCATACATAATGTATATTTACTCAATTCCAACCCCTCAAAATTAATAATATCAATCTTAAAGCACATAATAAATTAAAATAATAGCATACATTATAACAAATACTTTAAAATACATATTCAAATCCTCTATAATTATTCTTATACAAATACAACATAGAACACACAAAATTAAAAATTCTAAATCTGTATACTAAATCTTTAATTCAACATTGAACAATATCAAATAATCAAATTAACTCTAATCAAAATAATTAATTACTAATCAGCAATGAATGGATGAACCATCTCGCCATCTAACATAAACGATAAGTAAGGCTAAAATTAGAAGTAATAAAATTTAAAAAGCAAAAAAAAAAAAACTAAATCAAGAAGCAAAGGCTAAAAAAAATGGACAAAAGGCATACAAAAAATAGAGGATACAGAACAAAAAAAGGGGACAAAGTCCCAACAACAACAGATCGAAGACAAGGGTGCAGTAGGCAGTGGTGGTGAGAGTACAGCAGCAACATAAAACGACGGCGACAAATAGTCATAGATTTCACGACGGTGCAAACCAGAACAGAGATAGAACTGTAGGAGAAGTAGTTAAACTCGTGAACGGTGAAAGCACGATGGAGTTGCAGATAATAGAGATGTGAAAAAATACAAAGCAGAAGGCAATATAGGTAAAATTCACAAAGACAATGGCACAAATCAGAGTAGAGGTAGCAGACGTAGACAAACAACGGTAGCTCTACGGGGAACGGCGACTGTGGTAGAACATGGAGAAAGTGAGACTTGAGAGAAACGACGCAGATGAGTGAGTTGTGAGTGAATTTTCTTTCATTTTTCGGGAGTGTTATCATAACCCTAGTAAAAAAAAAGTATTTTTTTTGGTTTCAAAATGACATTTTTTAAGCAAAAAGTGAATTTTTTTTTGGACATTTTTTGGATCTCTTGTCTAAGTCCAAATTAATTTTGTTTTTAAGTAACACTTCGGAACACTAACTAAACTAAAATGCCTCAAAATTATTTTATTTTTATTCTGATTTATTTAACTTAAAATTATTGTAATATAATTAAACAATAAAAAATATTTTTTTGCTAAAATAAACTCAAAATATAACACCAATTTCAAAAATTCAGTGTCTCGATGATGTGTTACATCTCGTTTAATCAGTTGATATTTCCGTATCTTCATAATCTTAATTATACAATACAGGTGAAATCAAAATTTGGTCAATTTTAAATCTTACTTATTTCAGATGCACATCACCTAAAATTTGTGTATATATTATGCATAATCGATGTATTCAAGAATTATATATATTGGTAAATAAATATTTATTTTATTTATAAGTAAATGATACAGAAATCCACTTACGGGCCCACTTGGTGTGTGCTTGGGCTGAGCATTGAAACTTTCACGTGTAGATGCCTTCTTTGGAGTTAAACGCCAGTTTGTAACTTGTTTCTAGCGTTTAACTCTAGCTTGCAACTTGTTTCTGGCGTTTAACGCCAGAATAGGGTAGAAAGCTGGTGTTGAACTCCAGTTTGCGTCATCTAAACTCAGGCAAACTATGAACTATTATATATTGATGGAAAGTCCTGGATTTTTACTTTCCAACGCAATTGAGAGAGCGCCATTTGGGTTTCTGTAGCTCCAAAAATTTTATTTCGAGTGCAGGGAGGTCAGAATCCAACAGCATCAGCAGTCATTTTTTAGCCTCTGAATCAAATTTTTGCTCAGGTCCCTCAATTTCAGCCAGAAAATAACTGAAATAACATAAAAATACATAAACTCATAGTAAAGTCCAGAAATATGATTTTTGCATAAAAACTAATAAAAATATACTAAAAAGTAGCTAGATCCTACTAAAAACTATATAAAAATATGCCAAAAAGTGTATAAATTATCCGCTCATCAGTATGCAATGTCCTATAGCGTGATGGTGCAATCACCCCATAGCAGGTGAAAAGTGTGGGTATTAGGACGCCATCGCTCCACGAATGTCGTGATCAAGGAATTGTCAAACACAAAGTCCCTGAGTGACACCGTGTCGCCGAAGCCAGCCTCCCTCAAATAGGGGACAATAGTGTTTGGTGGTGTAAGTGTGTGATTCACTCGCCTCGGGGAGAAGCAGGCGAGGCCTCTGATAAAAAAAAAAACTGAATAAGAAATCTATAACGCTATCAAAGTTAACAAAATTAATAAACATATAAATATTAACGTATTAATTTAACTTATAAGTAAATTAATTTAACAAATTACTAGAAACATTTACTTAATAAATTAATTTAAATAAAAATTTATTTAAATAATTAATAACTAAATTAGTAAACATTTAATTAATAAATAAACTTAAATAAAAATATTTACTTAAATAATTAATCACTAAATCAAATAAACATCGAGTTAATATACTAATTTAAATAAAGACATTTACTTAAATGATTAATAACTAAATTAATAAACATCTACTTAATAAATTACTTTAAATAAAAACAAAATTAAATTAATATTACCTACCAAATTAATTTCACTATAACTAAAATCATACCCTAAATCAATTAATTCTAACTAACAATGTATTTATCCACCTAACATATATTGTATATTAGTTCTATAAAAGTACTCTAACTATGGCTATACATACATTCTCTAACATAAACATAAAACAAACAACACTAATCTCGAAGTCAACTACCCCAACGATGTGTCATGTCGCGTTCAGTCGGTTGATATCTACATCATATGCATCTGCGCACGCTATAATAGTTGAGTAATTCGATAATATGACTAGAAAATGGTAGAAGCTGGAAAAAAGTTGAAGAAATGGAAGAAATAACTTCCCAAAAGGTAATGTAAACTAATTTTTTATAGGCCGCTTCCTCTCTTATCTCGTTTACAGTGTAAACGAAATAAGAATGAGATACTCTACTATACAGATTGAAGTGGTATGGAGAGAAAAAATAAATTCCTTTTATAGTTATTTTTTATTATTTTATTGCTATTCAAAGTGTGGGTCCTACATTTTTCAATCTCTCTTTCATCCCATAAAAAGAAAGATATATAAACTTACATCGTTACTATATAATTCACCAATAAGAATACATATATCTCGTTTATACTGTAAACGAGATAAAATCGTGTACAAACGTGATACGATTATATTTCGTGCCGTATCTCGTTTGTAGTGTAAATAAGATAAGATATTTGATGAATTTTCATAAAAATATTATAAATTATATATTTTGATAAATAAAATATTCTTTTGTTTATTTAAAAAATTTCTTTAGAGTAATGTTATTCATAATTGATTTTTATTGATGTTAGACTAATTTAATTGGATTTGATTAATAAAAATATTATTTATATATTAAAATCAATTACTAAAATTAGTCATCGTTATATTTGTATATAAATACATGTGTAATTTATTTTATTTTCAATATGTATTTATATTTCAACATATATTTTATTACAGTTAAAAAATAAAATTTTACTCAAATTTTTTTTTTTATTTTTTTTATTTTTTTTCTTCCCATCAAACATGGTCTTATGGGGAAAGAGAACTTTGTAGTTTGTAGCGATCCTGTTGTCCTACGCAACTCCACCCTCCATGTTTGGCTACTTTCTTCTCTAACCGACGTGTAAGCATGTGCATGTTAAACAGTGGCCACAACACGACAAAACCATGAGAAATCTTTCCGTGACGTCCCACGCAAACTCAATTATGATCTGGAAGCATTAGCTAATTTTCCGATGTCTATAAATTTTTGTTTAATTTTTATTTAATTTATTTTTTGTAATAAATTTTAATTTTTTAAAAATTATTTATTTTTATATTTTTTAAATTAAATAATAATTTTTAATTTTTTTAGTAAATAAATATCACTTTTTAAATATTATTTTTTTTATTTTTTAAATTAAATAATAATTTTTAATCCCTTTAATAAATAGACACCACTGTTTACACAGCATAGTATTCACTATCGAAAGCAAAAGTGCTCTCTCTCTCTCTCTCTCTGTGTGACTCTGACTTCGACCCTCTTAACTAATAGGAGTCACTCACTACGCACACTTCCAACTTTCTCAGAACCATATCTACTGACTCACTCGTTATTATTAAGCAATCTTTTTTGGGTCCTGCTTCCCAGCTTCATCTTAATCGCACGGTTTAGTTACTTTCTCTCTATTCGATCGGTTTTCTGGGAAAGAATGGGTTCGGAGGACAAAGGGTTGGGGTTCTTTAAGGAGATCGGTTTGGCTTCCAACAATATTGGCTCTTACATTAACGGCCAATGGAAGGCCAACGGTTCTTCAACCACTTCTCTTAGTCCTTCTAACAATCAGGTCCTTTCCTTTTTGCACGTTTGATGAATTGTTGGAGTCACACATAGTGAAAGGGAATAGCAATTCTTCTTAATTTCAGATAGAAAAGGGCTCTTAGTTTGTTATTATTAATAATTATCCCTTCATCTGAGCTTGATTTGCAAAAAATTGTCGTTATACTGTTGATTTGGGATTTTTTGGTTATCATAGATTTGTATACATAATATGATATAATTTAGCTTACTGTGTTTTTGAAATTAGGCTATTGCTCAAGTGACCGAACCAACTTTGCAAGATTATGAGGAGGGATTGAATGCTTGCAATGAAGCAGCTAAAATATGGATGACAGTCAGTGCTTAAACTTTTTTCTTTTCCTTTAATAATTTCCATCCTTTTAAGTTGTATTTTAGTAATATGGTAGGATTGCCTGATCGAGTACTGCATTTATATACTGTTGGAATGTACTTGTAATATTCCAGGTTCCAGCGCCTAAGAGAGGTGAGATTGTAAGACAGATTGGTGAAGCATTAAGGGCTAAGTTGGAGCCTCTTGGTAAATTGGTGTCTCTTGAGATGGGAAAAATTCTTCCCGAAGGAATCGGGGAGGTTCAGGTATCATGAATCTCTTTACTCTACAATGTTCTTTAAGATATTGTTGATTTCGCTGGCTTTGGAGTTGGGTTACCTATCTTCTTTAATGGCAACTTAATCGAGATAGATAGTAAGAGGACTCAGCTGGTTTTAGAACAAAGCATTTTAATGTCTTCAATGGCACCAAAATGTTTGTTGCTTTTGGTGGAGTTTTGTGCCGTATAGATAAGTTATCTTGTAATAATGCTGCAAATGTTCTTAGAAGTGTAAGAGGGTTCAATGTCTTGTCAAATAATAATTTTTCGTGTGGGCCGGTCCAGAGGAGTTGAAGATACCTAACATCACAGTTATCGGTCAAATATGTTGTCAAGCTTTGATTTTAATCGATGAATTTGATTCTCGGCACAGTTTATGTCCACAATATTATGATTTGTTTCAGTTTCTGCAAACATTCCATATATTTTGGAAGTGTTAAATAGTTACTGCATCATTTTGGCCTATGCCCTATATTTGGTTCTCTCAAGATTGGTCAGTTTTGAAGTTGTTTAATTCTTATTTGGGGCACATCTAGTTAATATATGCCGAGTATATTGGTTAACTAAACAAAGAAATCATGCTTTGTTTTTCTAAATTATGCACAGAACTAATTGAATCATATACCCTTTGCAAAAGCCAAGATTAGAAAGTGAAATATTTATAATTTGTAAGCCGTATTTACATATGATGCAATTTAAATTCTTTTAACCATCTATCACAGGAAATTATCGACATGTGTGATTATGCTGTTGGGCTAAGCAGGCAATTGAATGGACAAATTATACCATCAGAACGTAAGATTGCGAATATTAACTGATCACCCTGGTTAGATAGTTATTACAAATAGTTTGCAGTGAAAACTTAGAAGTAGACATATATAGTTAAACTTGTTTATCTCCAAATATTTTCAGTTTGAGTTATTGTTTTCATCTTGTTTCTTTACAGGTCCGGACCACATGATGCTTGAGGTGTGATATTTCAGTTTAAACCACAATCTTTTACAGACTCCTCTATTTGTAATGTGATGTATAATAATTAACTGTGTTGTTATGCATGTTTTTACACCAGACATGGAACCCCCTGGGAATAGTTGGCGTGATAACTGCTTTCAACTTTCCATGTGCTGTTCTAGGTATGCTTTTTCTCAACATGTAGCTTCTATCATCTGAAAGTTTTGGATGCTTCCCTTGTAGTTAAAACTTGCACATTTCCTTTGTGCCTCAGGGTGGAATGCTTGCATTGCATTAGTCTGTGGTAACTGTGTTGTCTGGTAAGTATAAATATGTGTTGAGATGCTTATTGAGATTAATCAACTAATCATTGTATGCCAGACTGTGGTAGTTATTGTTTATATTTCATGATGTGTATCATTTGTTTGCTGTATTTTGATTTGCATTTGCACAATAGGTTGGAATTAATTTTTGTATTCTTATTTGTTCCACCAGTTTATTTGACTTTGATAACACTAGCTCTTAACTCTAAAAAGCTAATTTTGATTCCTGATGAATTAGCGTTTGATGTGTGTATTTTACCCACTTCAGTGTACATTTTCCCTGAGATTGACAGGAACAGCCTTTTGGGCTTTCCTGCAACTATGCATCCTCTTTATTCAACCCAATTTGTTTAATGTACCATCCTTTGGTTGTAATTTATCTGAAATAATGCTGTGATACAACACCAAAGTTGATACCATGTGACATGGATGTCAAGGATTCAAATTTTGGAAACTGTCTCTGCACCTGCAGAGATAAAAGGCTGTATTACATCGACTCTCCCAAACCCAGCATGTGGTGGTCATGCACATTGGATCGCCCTTTTAAATGTTGCATACGGTGTTCATTTTTCTGAGGTGCTCCATCTATCACTGTTCACACGCTTAACTTTCACATAATATACACAACCATGTGAGCACAACCATGCTTCCACACTGACATACCAAAGAATTGGCATAATTAGCTAGGAAAATTATTATTATGTTGTCCTCGATCGTGCTACATAACCTGGAAAGAATCCATCACAAAGATATAATGATTATGTGATTATTCATTATTGACACTGCTGATGAAATGAGCTGCATCCTGTATGCAAATAGATATTTATGTAATGTTTTGTCAGCTTCTTCCTCTGGAGTATTTCAAATTGGCAATTGAATTTATTTTCTTTTCAACAAAATGACTTTTTCTAATTACCATATGCATTCAAGGAAGGGCGCTCCAACAACTCCATTGATAACTATTGCTGTGACAAAGCTAGTAGCTGAAGTTCTTGAGAAGAACAACTTGCCTGGTGCAATATTCACCTCTTTCTGTGGAGGTGCGGAAATTGGTCAGGCAATAGCAAAAGACACACGCATTCCCCTGGTCTCATTTACTGGAAGTACAAAGGTACTATCTTTTGTATAATTGGTCATTGTGCATATCTTTCTTTTTTGCTACTGACATACAATGTTTTAAACAGATAACATAATTAAACTAATCAGATAGTATGTATATGCTTCTTCTCTATGTTAGAAGGTGTAGTTGTCACATTTAGTTGCCTACATTAGTGGTTATTTTATATGAAGAAATTTAGTATCTGATACCTAAAGGGCTTTACATAATCTCCGTAAGGGCGACTACTTCGATGTGTCATGCACTGTGTAATCAAATATGTTGAACACATCACCTTCCGAAACGCATTTCATTCTGTGCAAATATTTACTTAGTTCAGATTGATTGGAAGACTTCAATTTATGTTGCTGTTTTGATAATAGTTCGTTCTCTTCTACAGGTCGGCTTGACGGTCCAGAAAATAGTTAATGAAAGATTTGGCAAATGCCTGCTTGAGCTAAGTGGTAACAATGCAATTATAGTCATGGATGATGCAGACATCAAACTTGCTGTGCGCTCTATTCTGTTTGCTGCTGTAGGAACTGCTGGTCAGCGTTGCACAACATGCCGTAGACTGGTATTGAAGTCAAACTTGCTGCGTGCTCTTTTTTGAGATATATTTAGTTTCTAATATAGATGCATTGTACTCTTGCTCCTACAGTTTGTGCATGAGAGTATTTACAAAGATGTACTAGATCAACTTGTTGAAGTCTACAAACAAGTAAAAATTGGGGACCCCCTCGAGAAAGGGACTCTAGTTGGCCCCTTGCATACTCGTTCTTCAGTGGAAAACTTCAAGAATGGTATTTCAGCCATAAAATCACAGGCATGTATTGTGTTACACTCTTCATGTTAAACGTTATAGTGTTGTATTAATCTGTACTTGGACTAAATAGTTGGTAATATATGCAGTCTTCTGCATTTTGTTCAAATATGGTGAGTGATTTATTCTTCGTGTGTGGTGATGTTTTACTAAAAGCTCTGATTAACAGGGAGGGAAGATCTTAACAGGTGGGTCCATAGTAGATTCGGAAGGAAATTTTGTACAACCGACAATTGTTGAGATTTCTCCAGATGCTCCTGTAGTTAAAGAGGAATTGTTTGGTCCAGTACTATATGTTATGAAATTTCAGGTATCATATTATCCCTCTCGATTTTTCTAATTTGGTTTGCTCCGATAAAATTATTCTCGAATTGAGCTTCATAAATTCTTAATTTTTTACTTAGACTCTAGAAGAAGCAATTATCTTGAACAATTCTGTTCCTCAAGGGCTGAGTAGTTCAATCTTCACAAGACGACCTGAAGCTATATTCAAGTGGATTGGGTAAGTACTCATAGACTCGCACTCTCTTCTACTGAACAGCATAGGTGCTCAAGTACCATCTGAAACTTTGTAAAAGTTTAGGGTGATTTATAGTCTGATAAGCTCTGTATTCTGGCTGCTCATGATGTATACGCAGGCCACGAGGTAGTGATTGTGGTATAGTGAATGTAAACATACCGACAAATGGAGCTGAGATTGGTGGTGCCTTTGGTGGGGAAAAGGCAACCGGCGGTGGTCGTGAAGCAGGAAGTGACTCTTGGAAGCAATACATGCGCCGTTCTACATGGTAAGTCTCTGTTCAGTTTTAACTTGTTGCATTGGTCCTTGATTGATAAGCTCTGTTGAGAGTAAATAATAAATCTTTTTTCTGTGTCTTTGGCAGTACCATCAATTATGGAAGTGAACTCCCATTAGCTCAGGGAATAAACTTTGGCTAGAAAACTATCCTTGCACGTGAGGTAATTAACTGCAATTTTCAGCAAGAGGAGAGAATCTATATGCCAAATTGAAATTTGGCTAATATGGCTTCAAAGTGTTGTTTTAGCAAGATATGCTGTAAAAGAATGCACCTTGACTAGACAGTTTCAATGTAACAAACAAATATCCAATAAATCAGGTGCAAAAATAAAAACTTAGCTTCAATTGTGGCTCTTCTTTTCTTATTATGTTTGGTACTCTAGATGCACTTGTCCTACTTCATTGTCTGTGTCATTTTCTCTCTCGGTTCAAGAACCTTAACACTACCATAAGTTCTAACTTAGGCACATTATTCTAGCCTCTTTCACCGGTGAATTGTTTAGGAGCTATAAAGATTAAAGAATGTGATAATAAACAAGGAAAATACAAATTCTTCATGAGCATATCTAGATTATTTTATATCTAAATATGCTGACACAGTAAAGAAGGATCTTGTATCTTACAAAGATGTAAGTTTAACTCTTTGTGCTAGTGTAAAGGTTTTAATAGTTATATGCAAGTATTATTGTAGTGTTTAAACTTTAGAGAGTGTAAATGCATTTCTTGAACACAGAAGAATGATCCGGACTTAAATATTTATGGATCAAATAAGACTATATTATATCTACACAGGCTAGTACGAATGAGCAGTCCCCTAATCCAGTAATCCTTAGTTCTAGGTTATGTCATGACATCAATGCATCCCTAACCAAGTAACATGGCTAGATCTCTATTATTAAGATAAAAAGCCAAAGAAATAAGAGCAAAGGAACAATAATGATGAAATTCTTGTCTGTTATGATGATTGTGATAACTACCCCGTATCTGAGTTTAATTTATCATTTTTTTTCCAATATGGGGTAACAGAAATCACGTAAAAGAAACCTTGATAATGGATCACACGTTTATTTCCTGTTCACTTTCTTAGACACTAGTAAGCAAACAAAAATAGGGAACGACATTCGTAATGCTACCAAAAGTGTCACAATAATGGGATCGAATTGCTAGTTTTCTTTGGGGGAACGCGTGCCAGAATTAGGTTTAACACCTCTTTTTTATTTGATAATAATAAAAAAATTATATATATGTACTTGTATCAGTTTAAAGTCGGAAGTTATTTTGTAAACAATTAAGGAGATGTTTTTAAAATTAGTTTATGTTTATCAAAATTAAAAAATATAATATAATTTCATATATCAATAAATATTTAAATTTATTTGTATCTATTATGATATTTTAAATTTTTAAAATTATTTTACCAAATATAATAATTATTTTTGTGCTTATTAGATGTAAATTTTTATTTGATTTATCAAATATAAGTATTATAATTTTGAAAAAATAAACTTTTAAAAATTAATTCATAGACGTCGTCTTGTCTAAAAAAAAAGGGTCAACAACTCTTTTTAAAAGCAGTATTGTGGGGGAAACAGTTATACCGTTGGAAGCTGAGGAGATGGTCATGTGTCTCTAAATATTGACACAATAATGTTTGGGACCTTTGAAAATGATCCTCACATTTGCCTATGGAGAACATGGAAGAAGCATTACATTCGTCATTCTTGTTGAACTATTTTGGAGAGATAAGAAGGTGGTCTGAACAAGAAGTTAATAGAACAAGAAAAGTCTCGGTGGAGATCATTGATATGCCATCCATGAAAAAAACTTTCAGAGAATAGTTGTAGTCTAGGAAACCGTTTTAAAGCTACATAGAAAGTCGATCTTGAAGGATAATTTCAACTCGGCCAGAGCTTTGGTTGACACAATATGGATGCCACTGATTCTCGATATGGTTCTATTAGAGATGAATGGGGAAAAAAGTTTAATATCTTTGTTAAGAAAACATGCTATGAGGAAGAATTTATAACTATGAGCATAAATACAAATTAAAGAAAGGAAACTGACGGTAGATGTGATAAAGAGCCAAGTGCAAGGTCTAGAGAAAGAATGTTCCAATAGGGTGGGTGCACTATATGAAGATCTGTTGCTAGTCCATTGTGATGTGGAATTACATGATGAAAGGGGTAAGCTCCTCCACATACACCATATGAAAAATTTTAATTAATAGCAAGGAGACCCATGATGAGAAAGAAAACGTATCGGCCTCGGATGAGTGTTAAGAAGTAAGAACCGGTTTAGAATTTCATAAATTAAAAAGCTCAAGATTTGTTGTCACTCTAAACCAATAATTAACAATCTCAAATTTTAGTTTAAAAATATCACAATTTAAATAAATAATTGGTTCTTTCTTGAACTTACAATAGGATGCACAATCATTGGCTATAAGAATAAGAGGTTTGATTGCAATAATAAAAATTTAAATTGAGTAGAAATTAAAAGAGCAATTAATAACTAAATTGTAATAAATTAGAATCAATGAGCGCGTAAAGAATTAACTAAGCAAACATGAGATAAAGGGCAATAATTAAAATGATAACTATACCAGGAAGTAATTAAATTAAACTAGAAATAATGAAGGCAATGAACTAATAAAATAGAGAAAATTCAAATGTTAAAAGAGTTTTAGCTATCTTGACACTAACCATAAACATGATAATTGTTAAAAGTTAATAGCATTTATATAGTCAATCTCTATAAAATTGAAGAAAGTATAATTGGCCTTAATTCACAAATCCAAACCATCTTATTGATTGAATTTAGTAAAAATTTAGCGTTAATAAAAATAAGAATAACTTACAACTCTAAATTATCAATCAAATTAGATATTAATGATTAAAGATCACCTAAATTCTCAACCTCAAGCGAAATAAAGAAAATATACTTCATAACTAATGTAAATATTTCAAATACTTGGCGTGCATGAAAGTAAATCATTATAAATTATAAAAAATGAACAAGAACTATAACTATCCACTACAAGAATTTAACAATAACAACTCAAATAAATATAAATAAAATATAAAACATCAAATTCATAATGAAAATAAAAAATTCACATAATTTATAAAGTTGCAAGATGAAAGCAAAGTAAAATTAAAAAAAATTCTAAGTAAATGTGTAAAGAAACAAAAAAAATAAAAGCAAAATTATAATTAAATAAGATTAAAATCCAAATCTAAAGATAACCTCTCACTAGAAATATGAACTAAAGTCCTAAGAATTGTGTAAAATGAGTGTATGTAAAGTTGTCTGTTGAATCTTTCTTTGTGCTTCCTTTAAATGCACTAAAATTGGATTAAATTGGGCCAAAACTGACTCTCAAATTGTGAGTAACTGCTTTTTTAGTGAGGTAGGAGATAACTATGATGCGTATTCATCTCATGTGTGTATACATGATATATACGCATTTTTGTAACTTGCCAATTCTTCATTTTTTTTATGAAATGTTCACTTTTGTATGTTTTTTTTTTTCATTTTTTTAAACTATTATTTTCTTTTAAACCTTAAACAATTTCAACAAACATATCAAAATATCGACCGAAATAAAAGTAAAATTATTTTGACAATTTTAAAGGGTTAAAAAACATGTTTCAATCAATTAAGCACGATCAGAAAAAATTCACAAAATTATGCATTTACAAAATTTCACTATTTTCAATCTAAAAATCATCACGAAAAATGAATTTATCAATTCTCCCACACTTAGACAAAATAATACCCTCATGCTATACATTAATGAAGATGAAATTAAGAAATGTCAACACTCATTAAGTGAAAGCTACTTAACTCTCAACAATTACTCTACCTAATTTTACTAAGTTCTATCTACTTCTATATATTTTGTTAAAATAAATCAATTTTTAAAAATATATATGAGCATAGAGGGATAAAATTCTAAATTATTTTTTCTATTTTCTCTTAATATCAATTCAATACATGCATAGAGAAAAAAAATCTAGATCTTATTTTTCACATTCATCCAATCACAACTAAAAATAAAAAGATATATATAAAGGTAGGCGGCTTATCAATTTTGCCTTATCATCAAGTTTTCTGGATGCCATCTTATATTGTGCTAAGGTAGACGACTTTCCTTCTAACTCCAATTAATTCAATTTTGTGATCCACCTTCCTCCTAGGTGGTTGCTGCTTTGAAAAAATCTTTAAAGACTTTCTTAATTTCAAGAGAAAAATCTTCTCCTTCAGATATTGACTCTTCTTATAACCAAATTTGCCGTCTTTTCCTTCTTGAACCCTTTCTTGATTTGCATAATAAAAAACATTAGTGATCCTCTAGCTTTAGAGATTTTAGGGACCATGCATGGAGACTCTTTTTCTATGACACATACTATGTCGTAGTACGATATATGTATTATATTTACCTTAATTTACAAATTTAGCCCGATGTCTATTTTAAAATCATTCTTGAGTGCTATTAAGAAATTCACGAGGCCCTTTCACAAATCAAGAGTCATTTCAACTTATTTTACTACTCCTTTAAGAAGTTTACCTTCATATTCACGGGTTTAACCCAACCAGTCCCGTTTGGTTATCTTAAACTCAAGTCTCTTTGTTTTATTAGGTGTGATGAAGTTATGTGTAGAATCAGTGTCGATCATAACTATGATGAATTTTCTATTTATAAAGGCCTTGACATACATCGAGTTTTTTTTTCTACAGGGCCTAACTCTTTGCCTTTCAGATCATTCACGAGTTAGACAAATCCAACACATTCAATCACTTATGAGTGAGCCTCTCACTCCTTGACGATAGATGCTAAAGTCCTTAACTTGAGATATCCCTTCATTTGATGTGATCCCTTGCACATGAAGCGTCATTTTTTTTACACGAAAATTTCATTTTTTGTCATACTCTTTTTTTGAAGAGTACTTTCCTTTTTTCTTGGTTGAGAAACTCTTCCCTTTTTCTTTCTCACCTTAGCAGAATTAGGTTTGGAAAAAGACCCGATGATATTTAGTGAGTGATTCGACCACCATGATAACTACATCAACATCCTTAATATTTCTTCTTTGCAATTCTTGCTTTATCTAAGGTTGTAGCTTATCAATGAAGAAGAAAAATACATCTTCTGATGCTAAGTTAGAAATTTGAAGCGTGAGAGTAGTGAACTATTTTATGTAGTCACTAATTATGATCTTATGCTTTAACTTTCTCAACTTCTTCCTTATTTCATAGGCCACATTCTTAGAAAAATAATGATCTTTTTAATTCCTTTTAAAATTCTTTGATGTGGTTATGTTGCAAGTATTATTTTTCATTATCAGAAAGGTATAGGACTACAGTACGTATATTTATTGGTTATTCAACCACTTCTTGACCTTCGAAGTGCCTCTACATTTTCTATAGGAAGTTCTCCATCTATTGAGCATACCTTATGTCTTTGAACTCATTTGGTTTTGGGAGATCAATCTTTGCTATCTCCCTTATAATTAGTCGATCAAGATTTTGCCTCTTTGAACCAAACTTGAACCTCCTCAAATTATTTCAAAGAATTTCCAAGCTTCTCTTCTATTTAAAGCATACTTTTTTTGAAATCATCTAGTTCTGCTAACACATGAGTCTCAAGAGTTTTCTAGTAATGTTCTATCATTTGAAAGTACACATCTATAGAAGATAAACTATTCTCCAACAAAAAACTCTTTCTATAAGAAATTTGAGTCCTTAATCTCTAGGCTTACTTGAAGAACGCACCTTCTTCCTTTTTTGTTGAGAAAGAATAACATCCCTTCCCCTTTAAGTATCAACATGATCCATGGTCATACCAAAAGCCACACCTACGAACCATGTGTGCTCTTTTTAGAACATTATTCTGATACCAAAATTGTCACAGTCTTGAACACACTCCAACGCTATCATATTGTCACTTGGACTTATTCAACTTCTTGAGTTAAGACAAAGTCAACCTGACCCTCAATATTTTACCAAAAAAGCTGAGAACACAAGAGAAATAATGTTTTGATAGAAAGAGCACTTCACTATTCAAGTGTTTGCGACTCACACACTCAATACCAAAACTCTAACTTCTATTTATAATCATTCATTTCCTTAATAGACGAACATGATTAAATCTAATCAACGATACAAATTGAATATCTAAAACTTTTATTACAAATATCTAACCTATCACATTTTTCTAAACACTTTTAGATTATTCTATACTTTTTACATACATTTATATTCTATTAGAATGCTCTATGACTTTTTAGAATTTTCTAAAATTTTCTAAAGTCTTCTAAAACCTTTCAAATTATTTTTAAACGTTCTAGAATTATCTAAAATTTCAAATATTCTAAAATATTATAAAATACCATTAAATATAATATCCTAAAATTTATCGTAGCACTTTGCTATCATATATCATTCACCTTTTATTTTTTAGTCATTAGTTAATCTTTATGAAAATTGACTCGCGAAATAAATAAACTACCATTTTAATTGTTCTAAATGGATCAAAATAAAAATTTTGATATCATTTCATACTCATCCGGTGTGCCCAGTGGTAACCAATGCTTTGTTATTACTTACGTGTCGATGACTCATTTTTTAAGAAGTACCGACACTTTTTAATTTGTTGTGTTTAAGTATTCGCGTGCTGAATATATTTTGGACACGATACTTATTGACATTCGTTCGACATAAGTGTCTTTTGTGTTCAATTGTGTTTTAATAGAAAAAATAAATTTTTTTTCTCCAAATACACGTAAACACACTTAAATACCATTACGTGCCAGCGTGTTTAGTCTTATTGTTAATAAGTATTTTTGAAATGAATTTAAAAATAGTATATATTATTAATTATTAAAATAAAAAATATTTTAAATATTTTATATAATTAAAAAAATTAAAAATATTTAAATAAAATTACTTTATATTTTAGTATTAATAAAATATCAAAATATTATTATAATTTATTTAAAAATAATTTTATAAAAATTTTAAATTCGTTTATTCACATATCTTATATCTTATCATGTTGCATCTGTATCATAGTTCACTTTGAAACTTCGAGGGCTTATGGAGAAATATAGAAGTTATATTAAAGAAAATTATAAAAAATGAGTTCAATGAACATGTGCTCAAGTTTATCACATATACAGAATTCAAATGTTTCTCATAAACCTCTACCTTTTCTGTGATGGGAAAAAGATCCTCAAATAAAGTCATTTCTGGTAAATATTTATGCTGAAATTTGATAGAATACAGCTAAGCTCACGCGGAATCATTATTTGGGAAACGGCTAATTCCATATTTTGTGAATTATATTTTTTCCTTTTCTTTGTAATTATATTCCATGTTTCATGCAAAAGTCTACAAGTCAATAAAGGCTAAATTGTTTCTACTAGAATGCACCAAAAGGGTGCTTAGTCACCACACCACCACAACGGTAAAACGAATTAATATCGTCAAAATCTTTTAGTGGTAACCTAAATCTTCCTAAGTAATACTTCCTTAATTAACCCCAAACCCAAAAGATGAAAAGTAAAGAAATGACCGATAATTCTCTAATCAAGTGACAAATCGAACTAGAAAAGAAGTTGTCAAAAGACTAAAATTTTCGTATTTTAACTTGTGATGAAGGAAACAAAAACCATTTGATTTGGCAACACTTTGAACCATAATGGACTAGTAGGAGAAACACATTGACAATGGAAAACTTAAAGAAAACTTTCATAGCGTTATTTTTCTTATTAATGTTCAATACAAGCTCTATGTACAATGGTGAAGAAAAAAGAACAACTGAAGAATTAAATTGCCAGCATCTAAGTCACTAATCAGATTGAACCTAGCTCCAGTCAAATCTTAAACACTGGAAAACTTTGCCAATTATCTACTTCATTTACAAAATGCTAATAATCAGAATTTTTTTTCCCGAAAGAGCCGTTATGTTCTGATAAATAAGAAATATTATCGTCACATTTCATTCAATCAGTATTACAATTTCTGTCAAAACTTTTGTTTTAACAACTATTAGACTTTAGAGTAATTTGATGACCTGTAAATTGGGATAATAAGAGGCTCCCATTAATCTAAATATCAAAGTTTTGTGTCACATTATAGAACTTAATTCTCTCATATTTTTTTTTTCTTTCAATAACATGCGAATCACTGAGAAATCCGCTAACGAGAGAGAGAAGGGAAGCAACTACCAGTTCGAAGGAGAGAGGACGATGGTCCAACGGCATTGACAGGATGCATAGAGCCAACGGAGTTGGACCTGAGATGCCTCCGCGGGGAAGAGTCCATTCGCCGGAGAATGACGCGGCCGAGAGCGGAGATTGGATGCTCCGTTTCATGCAAAGAAGGCACCGACAACAGCGTTCTAAACTGCGTGCAGACCTTCATGTGGCGGTTAAGAGCTTCCTCCGTTGATATGTCCCTCTCTGACCTCATTGATTCTTCCTTCACTGCTTCAATGCATAACCCACACAGCCACCGACCTTGGTACCTATATTGATGTTTTTTTTTTTCTTTTAGTCAAATTCTATTGACTCCGATAATAACTCGTCGAAAATATTATTTTTGTACGTACCTGTGGCGAAGGCGAGTGATGTATGCAGGGGTGCAGTCCTCACTGAAGCCGCACGAGTCGCATTTTACGCACTCGGTGTTCTCGGCTGGTGTCTGTGGTGGTGGCAGCGACGGCTGTGAAGGCGGCTGTAGAATGGTTTTCGGTGTAGGTGTGTGAGATTCGGAGCTTGATGGTGTGATTGCCATTTGCTTTTTAGATTGCAAATGTGCAATGATCGTAAAATTAATAAATAATGATGATAACGTAGGAGAAGACAGATTTATTTATGCTGCCATCATGTGCTAATGAACTGTCTAAATTTCGATCAAACAATATTGGATTTTATTGAGTAAATTATTCTTTTTATTAACCGATAAATTTATCTATAAATAGATTAAATTAATTTTATTTATAATAAATTTGTCAACGTTCTAAATTTTATCGATAAAGTAATACTTTACTTATTTTTCTATAAACACAACTTTTTTCTTTCTTCTAAATTTTGGTGAAAATAGTAGTTTATTTACTATTCCTTTTTTAAGCATTCAATGTATACCCTTTTTTAGCACTGATTTAATCTTGTACATCCTCTCCTGTTGGTTATTAGGGTTATTGTAGTCATCTTGTTACACTCATTATTTAAATATTCTTCAAGTCCTTAATTAATTTTAATGATATAAAACTCTCTTATATTATCAATGTATACTAATTAATTTTAATAATTTAATAATAAAAATATAATGTTTAAGATAGTTACTGATTATTGTTATTATTATTATTATTATTATTATTATTATTAAGTCAAATTATAGTTTAATTTACTTTTTTCAGATAAAGAAATAAAATTAATTGAATTTAAAATTTAAAATAAATTATAATTACAAAGTCAAAGATGAAGGAATATATTTTTATTATTACTAATGTTCACCAATATTACTAATTAGATAATAAAATAAAAAATTTAAATAATGAAATTCTTTCTAAATATGTAAAGAATAACTAGTGAAAAAAATTAATTCATTATATGAATCGTCTTTGAAGGTCAAATAATTCACATGATGTTTTCATTATTTATGAACTTTCTAATTTGTTAAATATAAATAATATTAATTACATAGAAAAAGATACTATTATCAAAAAAATTTTGAAAATTAATAAGATTTAATTATTTTGTTAGTCCTTATAGTTTCATCAATTTTTTAATTAAGTCTCTGAACCAATATTTTTCGGAGTATATACCAAATATGTCCTTGAAAAATTTTGCTCGGATGTTTTCATCCCAAAAATTTTTTATTATATTGAGATCCCTGAATTTTACAAATATATATTAGTCAGGTATGTTATTTTCAATTGGACAAATAAGTTCTCAAAAGTGTGATGGAAGGACTTATATGTTATTTTTATAAAATTAAAAGACCTCAATGAAATAAAAAAATTTTGTGGACAAAAACGACCGACGCAAAATTTCTTAGGAACCTATTTGGGTATATACTCTATTTTTTTTAATTAAGTTCCTACCATGAGTAAAACGTTTGGTTTAACAAAATATTCTGTTTCTAATTTAAAGATTCCCTATCTTTTTTTTTTGAATCCCTAATGGTCACTCTCATCCTATTTTCGTAAAGACAAAACTATCCCTCTTAATTTTTGTTCTCACACTTAGACGAAAACCCCTCCCCTTCACTCATTCCTTCATCCTTTTGTCGAGCACACCATATTTAGCCGAGCTCAACTCCACCAGTGTTACTAGAGAGTGTCGTTTCTCCGTTATCACTGTCAACGTTGAAGGAGTTTCTGCTGTTTCTAGGCAAGATATTGCTTATCCTTCTTATTCACTGAAATATTTTTCTTGTTTTCTGCATGTGAGATTTTATTGGGTTATTTATTAGAACTTTTTGATTTCTGAAAATGCTTGAATAAAAAATTATGTTGTTGCATTTTTTTTGTTTATTCATGTAGTAATGGGAGATTCAGGTTTCACCATTGAGGTCCACCACGATGAAAAATTTGTTGATACCGACACGGATTAGAGTATTTAGGTAGATTATGAATGATTTGTATTTTGTTGTTGATGAATGATCTTTTCAAGAGATTGTGAGTGAGTTAAAGTAACTGTGGTAAAAGAGATACGCCAAGTTACGGTATAAGGAATTAGATATGGATTTGAAATCAAGTCTTAAAGAGATGAAGTCTGATGGGGATGCAATGAGAATGGCTAGATCTTTGGTGTCAGATTCTGTGAAATTGTGAGGTGTATGTTGTTGATGGAGTCGAAGAAGGTAACGAGATTGAAATCACTTCTAGTGACGTTGATTATATGGCAGAGGAAGGTAAGGACAATGGCAGTGGATTGATAAAAGTTAAAGTGAATGCTTAGTAAGAGCCTTCTACTGAAAAAGAGGCATTTGATGATAGTACTGATGATGGTGATCACGAGGATCACTTTGGGTTTGAGTTAGAGGATAATAATCCATAATTAAATATGTTCAGGTGATTCAATGGCCCACTGAATGAAGAGGCTCTTACAGATAGGGTTGCTCCAGGTGATGAAGGTTTAGGGGAGGTTGATGAGAAAATTAGAGACATCCCTGATAGATATGAAACTGGAAATAGTTATGAGGAAAATTCTAATGACATGATAAAGAAGATGTGGTTTCCAAATTGCAATGAGGCAGAGATGAGTAGAGAGTATTTTCAGGTGGGATTATAATTCAAATCACTAAATTAGTTTAAAGATGTTATTAAGGAGCATGCCCTATTGAATGGCAGAGACATCAGGCTTAACAAAAATTACAAAGTAAGGTGCAAAGTTGTTTGCAAGGGAAGAAAGGAAAAGTGCAAGTGGATGTATTTTGCAAGTAATGTTGGGGGTTCTAATTATTTTAGGATCAAGACATTGAATGAAAAACATACCTGTGGGAGGAATTATAATGTCAAACTTGCATCAAGCAATTGGATATCAAAGAAGATTTCCAACAACATCAGCCAAGAGCTGGAAGTGAAGATTTCGACAGTTATCCAGACCATTCAAGACAAATATATGACAAACATGAGTGTTGGCAAGGATTATTGGGCAAGGATAAAGGCATTAGAAGAGGTGCATGGGAGGAAAATCCTACAATATGCCAAGCTTAGGAATTACTGTACAGAGATACTTAGGGTAAATTCAGGATCTAGCTTCCAAATAATGATTGATAGGCCTTCTCTTACACACCAACCAAGATATTTGAAAATGTATATGCCTTGATGGAGTGAAGCAAGGCTTCTTGGTAGGTTGCAGACCCATTATTAGTATGGATGGTTGTCACTTGACGTGTGACCATGGACAACAATTGCTAGTTGCTGTAGGTAGAGATCCAAATGATAATAGTTTTCAATTGCTATGGCTGTAGTAGAGGAAGAGACTAAGGACAGTTGGGGATAGTTCCTGGATTTGCTGTTGAATGACATTAGAGAATAAAGAAAGTGGGTGTTTATGTCAGACCAACAAAAAGTAAAACATTTGTAATACTTGATTTGCATTTGAATGATATTTTGTTGTGTTTGATAATCATAAATGTTTTTTTAGGGGCTGATGTAAGTGCTTCAAGAGATGTTGTTAATGTTGGAGCATAGGCTTTGCTTGAGGCACTTATATGCCAATTGTAAGAAGGTTTATAAGGGTAAAACTGTGTTAAGGGATATTATTCTATTTATTGTCAAAACTACATATGTAGAGAAATAGGAAAGAAGGATGAATCAACTAATGAAGATTAACAGAGAGTGCTATGACAAGTTGGTGGTTCTAGATCCAAAATTATGGACAAAGAGTAACTTCACATTTTTGGCCAAGAATGACATGTTAATGAGAAATATATCAGAGGCATTCAATGGGAGAATTCTGGAGGCAAGAGACAAGCCAAACCTCACTATATTTGAATGGATTAGGTGTTATTAGATGTCTAGATTTTCCGATAAAAAAAGAAGACAGATAGGTATGAAAGTTCAATTTTACCAAAACCCAGAAAAAGGCTGGGTGTCATTGCTGTTAGAGCTATGGAGTGGCAAGCTAGGTGGGTATGAAACTTAAAGTTTGAAGTTTACCATAGGAATAGGATGATGATAGAGAGGTCTGCTGTGGATTTGCTGGTTGGAACTTGTAGTTGTTTGTTTTGGGGGTTGTGTGGTATGCCTTTCCCACATGCTTGTTGTGCAATACCTAAGAAAGGTGATAACTCTGAAGACTATTGCAATAACTACTACAACCCAACATAATATCTTGCCGCATATAAAAAGTCAGTATCACCAATTAACGGAGAGAACATGTGGCCAAAGATACAATGCACCACTATGACCTCCTCCCCCCGAATTTAGAGTTAAACTTAGAAGGCAAATGATGATTAGAATAAGAAAGCCTAATGAGAACATGTCATAAACAAAATATAGAAGAACTAGAACTTCTGTTACCTGCAATAATTGTGGTCAATATGGACATAGCAGGAGGTACTTCCCAAACCCTATTGTGATAGATAATGCCTTTGGGTTAATTTGGTGATGTGTTAAATGAACTATTAGTAATTGACTTTTGTTGTTGTAGCTCCTGAGGTTGAAGGCACACAAGGATTTGATGTTGCTGTTGGAAATTGAGCTGGTGCTGCTGCTGATGTCCAATTTGGTGATGCTGCTGCAACACAAGGATCTAATGCTGCTCCTGCTCCTATAGCACATGGATATGCTCTTTCTCCTTCTAGATCTAGGGTGGTTAGGGGAAGAGGCAGAGGAAGAGTAGTAGAGACGAGCAGAGGAAGGGATAGAGGGAGGGCTACACCAGCATCTCAACCAGCTCCCATCACTATACCACAATCTCAGCCAACTAATGCCCCTATACCACCATCTCGTCCACTAAATACTCTTGCAACACCATTTCAATCAGCTTTCATCACTGCACCACCATCTCATCCTTTGCCTAAGCCCAAAGTCTTTGGTATGAGGAGAAGTGGAAGACTTAAGCTAGGAATTAGAAAGGCAACAAGTCAGCCACCTGAACATATAGACCTCACATTTGATTAAGGCTTCAAACTCTTTAGTGTTTTCTTTTGATATGTGATGCTATTTTATAGGGTTTTTAGATTATATTATGATATGTGACATTGTTTTGTTTATGGTATGGACTACTTTTGATGTTGTGTTGTTATATGGTTGGACTACTGTTATGAGTTGGTGAATCATTTATTTTGTGACTATCTAGGTGACTTTGAATATATAATACAAAAGTACTTTTTAAAACATTTTTTATAATTCAATGCATGATTGTTGCGATTCTCTTTTCATATATATCATATTTTTCATACATATTAAATAGTAAAATAACAATATTCATTAGACAAAATTAATTAATAAAAAATGTATCTTTATTGCATTCGCACTAAATAATACATTTTCAATTTCATAGACTATTACATTCTCATGATATCCAGGAATACACAAGAAAGCCATAATCCCTATACCCTTCCATATAACACTGCAACAATCAAAACACCAAAAGACAATATCAATATAATTTGCATCCTGTTTTGCTTCCTCATAGTGTCTTTCAATCTGCCAAGTTGCTCCTAGACAAAAATTATTTCACCACACAACCTCTCCACACAAGCATTTATTTGTCCAATTTTCATATTTAATTTCTCTAGCTCCACACTTAATCTATCTATCTTCTTTTCTTGTGCCTCCAATTCTCTAGTTCGTATTTCTTGATCTACTTGAACTCTGAAGAATGTGGGTGTCTCCACAAAAGTAACGAACCCTCCTTTCCTTTTTCTTCAACCATCCACTCTTTTGATATTCTTCGTCATCAATCCACCCAAAGAAATTGTATTTTAGCATCCTCCCACAAGCAACATACCTTTTTTCATGGTTTGTTACTGCCGAAGAAGACATAATAACAATTGTCTCACTACAAAAAGAAAGATGTCTTCCCTTGATTAAGCTTCTGGAGTTAGAAATTTCTAATCCATGAGTGTTCACAACCTATGAGAAGCAAAAAGAAGAGGAGAAAGGTTAGTGTAACACCTTATCACATAGAGCCTTATACTTAAGTCATAAAACAGAGGTGGCGAAGTATTACGACCTTTAAAAATAAAATTTAGTATATATAGTAGTGTGAAAAATGTTTATAACTAGAAATCTTTGCAAAAAAGGGGGTAAAACAAAATCGTTAAATTGAAAAGCGCAACACTTCGGTCGATAATATAATGAAATAGATAAAGGATAAGCTAACGCGAGTATATAAACAAGAGAGTGCCAAAATACGGATATCAAAACTCAAGACTCGGTTTGCAAAGATAACCGGTCCGAGCATAAAAGTATACATACATATATATAAAGCAAGGAACCCAAAAGACAAGTTACAGAACCTGTTCTCCAAAATAACCTCTAAGAGGAGTCAATACAGTATATATGTATATAGTGGAGATAATAAGTATCAAAGTAAGTACATAAAACCAAAATAAATTCCCAAGAGCTAAGGATCTTCGCTAATCCAGAAGTCTCCAGCATGCCTCAATGAGGAGCCTCATGTCCTGCATCTGAAAACCACAAAATCCGCATGGGTGAGAACTGGATGTTCTCAGTGTGGTAACATTGCCCACATATCGAACATGTAATGTCTTGGGAAAGACAAAGGCAATCCTAGAACTTCCAACAAATAATCAAAACTTATAAATAGACTAAACTATAAATGAATTAGGCAACTAGCTAGAGATCTTCAGTCTAACTAACACTCCCCTTTCCAAATCCTTCGAACCTCCCAACCGCCATTAGTAATTTGATATCGCAAAAACAATTATATCAAACAAAGAAATGCACAAATAGGAAGCAGATATGGCAGTTAGACAATTAGCAAGTAATATGCAGTCAATTAGGCATTCCAAACAAATCACATATAATGCATATGATGTATGCCTGTCCTAGTGGCTGATGAGTCTCATCTGTCGGTTATAAAGCCAACCCGAAAAGTCTTGGTAGCTAACTGTTCGACTGTCCCTCTGTCGTGCATCCCCAACTCGAGTTATTCTCAATCATAATTATCAATACATATACACAACACCCACACTGGTGTTTATCGACGGGGGCGAGTTCATCCGAAACTTTCACAGTGTCCGGCCACACTTACGACATAAGGTTAGCAGAATATCGAGTCTCCACCCAGAGCACGTGGTGGCTAGCCACTGCTTTCACCCAGGAAAACCCGTATCTCAGATAGTGGAAGTGTAACATTCACATTTCATTTAATAAGCATATATCCAATCATACTCAGCCATAATTCAATAATAACTCAGCCATAATTCAACAACAACTCAGCCATTCGGCTCATAATACAATCCATAACCAACCACAATTTATTAACAATTATAGCCCTTCGACTCATGGCATATAAAGCACTTCCATCACCATCAACACCCCATACAATTATCTTTAATAATAATTCATCATTAATTCTCCCTTTACTTCATCCACAAGTTACCGCATTTCCTACCTTCTTCTCATCACTAGGCATACTATAAGGATTTAGAACATAAAGGGTGAGAATGGAGGCTTAGAAGTCTGAAATTCGGCTTTAAAAAACTCAAAAATTAGTTGGTTTTTTTTTTGTGAAAACGGGGTCATGCGTGCCCATCGCCCATGCGCATGCGTGGAAGGTGGAAAAGTAGAGTGACGTATAAGCGTCGCCCATGCGCATACATGGGAAGTAGAGAGGTAGAGTGATGTGTGCGCGTCAACCACGCGTACGCATGGGTGCGCTTTGTGCTCCTCGCACAAAACCATCACACTACCATCACAACTCTCTGGATTTTCTACTACGCACCTGCATCAATACAGCGACGTGTACGCGTCGATCAGGCGCACGCGTGGGGGAGTAAAACTTGAGAGTGACGCGTGCGCGTGGGAGCATGACTTGCCAAAAATTTTACTAAGTTAAAAAGCTGCAGAATTACATTTTCAAACCCCAACTTTTTGACGGGTATAACTTTTTCGTTTCAAATTATTTTCCTTCCATTCTTCAAACGGCATGAACATCTCGAATCCAATTTCATTTCTAAACAAGTTTGACACAAATCGGAGATCTGGAGACCAAGATATGCTCCGTCAAAGTAGGCTAAAAACCACAATTTCATACAAACCCACAAAATTTCATTTTCAAAACAAACCAATTTCAACCCCTTTCAAAACCAACCAAAACTTACCAAAAATTAACCTCAAGTCTCATCAACTCATGTTATCATTTTTATTAAATTCACAACCCATCAATCCACCATTTTAACCAATCTCAATCAAATAACTTAATTTCAAACAAAATATCATGTCATATATCTTTTCTCATCCCAAGTTCCAACAATACCAATTCCATCAACCATCAATACATACAATCAATATCATCCTTACCATCAACATAGTTTCACCCACAATTCAATCTCAACTAATCATTAAGCATATATTAACATGCATATCTCTCATGCATCATACCATCAAAACATCAAAAATCCACTAATCACATACATAACCATACAATTCATCTCAACCAATCAACAACATCAATAGTTCAACTCCTATCTTAGGGTCTCTAGCCTAAGTTTTCACACCACATTACATTTTAGATAGAAAAAACCGAAACCATACCTTGGCCGATTCTCCGCTCAACCCGGAACACCTCCAAATCACTTTTTAACAAGCTCTCAAGGTTTCAACACCTCCAAGAATAGATTTTTAGCACACAAAATCCCTTTTTTCCAAGCTTTTCAAGACTTCAATCAAGCTCCGACCCATATATATACACACTTCCTAAACTACAATACCACATTCAAACATACCCACTCAATACCCAAACATCATAAACAAATAAATTCTACTAGGGTTGAGAATCTTACCATATCCAAAGATCAAAAAGACAAGATTAAGCCTCTCCTTCAAGCTAGTTGGATCCTATAACATCAAAAGTTCACAAATCTCAATATTTTTTACCCAAAATTTTGAAATTAAGGCTGGAATTTCAGAGAGAAAATTGTGGCTTACCTGAAGAACAAAATTGTGGAATTTGTAGAGCACAACACGGTCAATGCGTGGCCGCACACGGTACAGCAATCGGAGCTCCGAATCAAAAGATATGGTGATTTGAAGATTAAGTGATGGTTTATGTTTTTAGAAGAGTTTTCTTCCCTTCCATGGCTGCTTTAATGTGTTTGGGGTTTAAGAGAGGAGAAAGAGTGCTGTTTAAGGGTTTTAGGCTGAGCTTGATTGGGACCACGGGTTTGCTTTGGACCGGTTCGGCCCGTTTGATCCAATTTTAGGCCGATTTCTTTAAAATTACTGTCAAAATTCTCGTTTTAATTTTTTCTATCATATTAAACCATCAAAAGCTCATTTATAATTTTCTAGAATATATTTTAATTTATGAGTTAATTATTCACTAATTATCCAGATTTTACAGTTAGGGAAAAGCGAGGAGAGTAAGAACCCTACTGAGTATAAGTGATTTGTATAAAGTAAATGATGGGTATAATGGTAAATGTACTCTTTCTTAATATTTTTTGTAACGTTTGCTGTCATGAGGGACTTACTTGAAAAAAAAAAATTGGTTCACTGGCCCAATTGAAAGCAAAAAAAGTGTAGAGATCTAATTGAAAATTTGACGAAACTATAAGGACCAATAGAGTAACTAAAGCTATTAATAATTGTAATTAAAGAGACTAATTTCCTTTGTAATTAGAAGAATGATTTATAATTTTTTAAGAATAATTTCTATACAATTGACAATATAAAATAGCTTTCCACTATTAGGAAGATAAAAGTAATACTAGATAGTTGCAGACTTGCAGTGGTAGGTAGGTATTTAAGAAAATTTGACAATTTATTTTTTAATTTTTATTAGTTCATTGAAGGATTTTTTATTTAAATTAATTAAATATTGTATTTATAGGAACATGCAATGGATGGAATATTTACCATTATGTGTAACATATTACATCTCGAACATTCGAGTTCCTGCGTTAATTAAAGCTATATCTCAAATGGTGTGTACTCGGAATAAGTAACATGAATTTTTGAACTGATCTAGGTGCAGCAGGATATAATAAAACACAACTCCGGTAGTATGCACCTAGAATGTGGTAGAAGAGTTTCTCTACCCTCACCATCCGAGATCAGCACAAATAATGCGCCTATATATAATGTGTAGCTGAGATATATTTGACATTTGAAAATATTTTAGAAAGGTTGGAGAGATTCTTTGTACATTATTAAAATTCTTTGAAAGTATCTATAAGGACAACAATATATGCCCTTAGGAAACATCAACCATTTAAATGTGACACGACACTTAGTCAGGACATTGGATTTTGAGGTTGGTTTGTCTTTATTTTTTATTATGTAGGAGATTATTAAATTTTTTAGATAGTTTAGGTTAAATTATATTTAGTGGAATGTTAAATTATTTTGTTTAAAAGATATTTTAGAATATTTTGATTTAATTAATTAGTTGAGATGTTAGGCTATTTTGGTTTAGTTAGTTAGAAAACATGTTAGAATATTGATATTTTAGATTATTTTGATTTAATTAATTAGTTATGTTAGAATATTTTGATTTAGTTTGTTAGAAGACGTGTTAGATTATTGTAGATTATTTTGATTTAATTAAAAAATTGACATGTTAGGATATTTTTATTTAATAATTAGTTAAAAGATGTGTTAGAATATTGATAATTTTAGATTATTTTGATTTAATTAGTTAGAAGACTTGTTAGTCTATTCACCTTTTAAATTTTTTAATTTACTTAATTAGTTGACATGTTAGGATATTTTTATTTACTCAAACATATTCTTATAGGCACTTCGGATGCTTTTATCATGTTATGTCATGTGATGAGCTTGTCGATCCACCGGGTTTGGCCACACAGTCGAACTAAGAATTTTATGTTTGACAATCTTTTGCTTTCTGCCTTTTTTGAGCAGTGGAGGCCTGAAACCCATAATTTCTATCTTTCATTGGGTGGTTGCACTATTACACTCCATGATGTGGCTTACCATCTTAGTTTGTACACAGGTGGTGAACTGATTAAGGATTGCACTAGAGATTTTTAGCAATTTCATAGGCATACCATATGAAAGTGGGTTGAGGACTTGCTCAGTGATAGGCTTCCATCTCAGCTAGAGGACAATAAATAGGTGTTTACCTACTGATGCTGATTAGGGAGTATCTATTTACGGACTAGTAAAAAAACCTTTAGGATTTTGGTACTCATTAAGGGTTGTCGTGGCGGTCAGGATTGCTAGCCTGGACCTACCGTTCTCTATGCAGCATTGATCGGCATGATGTGACAGACATTGTTGGGTGTATATTGCTTGTGTTGACTTGGATTTATCATAAGTTCTTGTGTTCTATCCGACTAGAAGGAATGTACTCAGATTCCCATTTGTAGCAAGGTAACTAGTGCTTAATTTATTATTTGTAGTTTGATACTATTTGCATTATTACTGAATGTATTTTATTCTCCATTAATAGATTGATGGGACTGGGATAGCAGAGTAGAAACCACCATGAGAGTAGGATACTCTGATGGGCAGGATGCTGTGAGTCTTGATGAGGCACGTTGAGTTTATTTGTCATATGTCTTTACATTTCTTGTTTTCTTCTTGCTAAATAGACCATTGTCTGTCTTTTTTAATATTTGGTGGATACTGTACGATGATTCCCAACTATAGAACATGGCTCCTGATTAGATTAGGACTATTGGGGAGATTCGTACATGGAGAATCGTGGTGCTGCTAGTGTGTTTTCACTATGTTGAGATTTTATCATGTGAACAGGGTCAAGAGATAGCTTAGGATCAACAACATCTCCTAGAGGACCCGATCAATGTGGACGAGTTTTTCTTTAAGATGACTGGTGCATGAAATTGTGATCTCTAACAATGGCATTCAGCTTGGTATGCGCATCTACTAACTCAGCACTTTCATCACAACTTCGCACAACTAACCAGCAAGTGCACTGGATCGTCCAAGTAATAAGCCTTACGTGAGTAAGGGTCGATCCCATGGAGATTGTTGGTATGAAGCAAGCTATGGTCATCTTGTAAATCTAGGCGGATTCAAATAGTTATAGTGGTTTTCGAATATAATAATAAATAAACAGAAAATAAAGATAGAAATACTTATGTAAATCATTGGTGAGAATTTCAGATAAGTGTATGGAGATGCTTTGCCCCTGTTGGATCTTTGCTTTCCTAATGTCTTCCTTTAATCCTTCTTACTCCTTTCCATGGTAAGCTGTATGTAGGGCATCACTGTTGTCAATGGCTACATCCCATCCTCTCAGTGAAAAAGGTCCAAATGCTCTTGTCACAGCACGACTAATCATCTGTCGGTTCTCGATCATGTCGGAATAGAATCCATTGATTCTTTTGCGTTTGTCATCACGCCCAACAATCACGAGTTTGAAGCTCGCCACAGTCATTCAATCCCTGAATCCTATTCGAAATACCATAGACAAGGTTTAGACTTTCCGGATTCTCATGAATGTCGCCAACAATTATAGCTTATACCACGAAGATTCTGATCAAGGAATCCAAGAGATATGCGTTCGGTCTAAGGTAGAACGGAAGTGGTTGTCAGTTACGCGTTCATAGGTGAGAATGATTATAAGTGTCACGGATCATCACATTCGTCATGGTGAAGTGCAACGAATATCTTAGAATAAGAATAAGCTGATTGAATAGAAAATAGTAGTAACTGCATTAAAACTCGAGGTACAGCAGAGCTCCACACCCTTAATCTATGGTGTGTAGAAACTCCATCGTTGAAAATACATAAGTGATGAAGGTCCAGGCATGGCCGAGAGGCCAGCCTCCAAAACGTGATCAAAGATGTAAAATCCAGATGTCTAATACCATAGTAAAATGTCTTATTTATACTAGACTAGCTACTAGGGTTTACAAAAATAAGTAATTGATGCAGAAATCTACTTCCGGGGCCCACTTGGTATGTGCTTGGGCTGAGCTTGAGCTTTACACATGCAAAGGCTTCTTTTGGAGTTAAACGCCAAGTTGTAACGTGTTTTTGGCATTTAACTCTGGTTTGTGACGTGTTTTTGGCGTGTGACTCTAGAATGCAGCATGGAACTGTTGTTGAGCGCTAGTTTGCGTCATCTAATCTCGAATAAAGTATGGACTATTATATATTAATGGAAAGCTCTGGATGTCTACTTTCCAACGCCATTGAGAGCGCACCATTTGAAGTTTTATAGCTCCAAAAAATCCATTTTGAGTGTAGGGAGGTCAGATTCCAACAGTATCAGCAGTCCTTTGTCAGCATGAATCAGATTTTTGCTCAGGTCCCTCAATTTCAGCCAGAAAATACCTGAAATCACAGAAAAACACACAAACTCATACTAAAGTCCAGAAATGTGAATTTAGCATAAAAACTAATGAAAACATCCCTAAAATTAGCTAGATCCTACTAAAAATTACCTAAAAATAATGCCAAAAAGCGTATAAATTATCCGCTCATCAATGACCCATCATAAGGATGTGTAGTGGCCTGAAGTGCATCGTGACTGGTATGACTTATGGAGGGACCATGGCCAAACTTAGCACATGGTGACCATTAATAGAGTTCCTGATCCTTGACATATGTAGGAGGATTATTCATGGTGACAGGGACTACGTCATGTTAGGTTTTCCCCTAGGATGACGTCTTGGCTGATTTGAGAGTTGTGGCCCTACCTGCGAACATCCTCCAGGATACCCCTAGCCAGAAGGGTTTTAACCGTTGCACGGGAATCTCTAAATCATAGGCAATATGTGAGGAGGCAGCTCAGTGATGATATCCATAGACCTGCTTGAAAGGTTATGGATTAGCGAGGGAGGCGTGCATTTGATGAATAGTTGTTAGATGAGAAGGCTAAGAATGAACACCAGGAGGATGTCCCTCAGCCTCCTTTGGTTGCGAAAGAGCAAGACATACCATCGTCCGGTTTCTTTGCTGGGCATGAGGTAGACATTGAGTGGGAGTTCATTCTAGGCTCTTTCTTCTCTGCATAGTAGCATGATCCCACTTCACCAGTGGCACAATAACACAATCCTTCATCTTCAGCGACATAGAAGCATGAGGACACCTTGTAGTGGGATCTGAGTGAGTCAAAACTCAACACACCCCAATGTGTATCATTCAAAGAGTTATATGACATTATTCATGCACCTGGGAATGTTATAGACAACCTAGCAGATTGGTATTATGGTAGGAGAACCTAGCTAGTTCATAAGTGAGATTAACCATCCACATCTTAGGTCGCTATGTACACTTCGCGGTTGGGCACCTATAGATCCAAGCCATCTACAGCTCCTATCGCGCAGCTACAACCTCTGCCACGATGGGACTATTGATGAATCCAAATTTCATGGTATTTATTTCTTTAATTGGGTAGATTTCATTGACTTTTCTTGCATTTATTCATTGAAATAACATAGTTTCATGATTTCTTCCTAAATTGTGCTTAAAAGTAAAAGCATGATTTTAAGGCCATAAAATTGCTAAATTTTATTCACTTTAATTCCATTTGATGCCTTGATGTGTTTGTTGAGTGATTTAAGATTTTGAAGGCAAATATGGATTGAAGAAGTGAGGAAGGAATGCATGCAAAGTGGAAGAATGCAAGAAATGAAGGATTTGGAAAGCTGCCAATCCTGACCTCTCTGTACTAAATTGATCATAAGATGAGCTACAGAGGTCCAAATGAGGCAGTTCCAGTGGCATTGAAAAGTTGACATTCGGGGCTTTAAAATAATATACAATTTGCTATAGTGGATATGGAGTTTAGGTGTGCGTACGCACACACTTGTCCGTACGCATAAGAAGAAAATCAGCACGTGTGCATACACGCCTGTGCGTACGCACAAGTCTTGAGATGTGACCTCATTAATTACAACTCACTGGCAGTGATTTTTGGGCTACCAGAGCCCAATCTAACTCATTTCTGAAATTATTTCAATCCAAATTGAAGATGGATGAAGGGGGGAGCACTTAGGTTTAATTTTTTTACATGTCTTAGCTTAGTTTTCTAGAGAGAGAAGCTCCCCCTTCTCTCTAGAATTTAGGATTTTTGTCTTAGTTTGTTTTAAATTTCAGATTTTAATTCTTATTTTAATGTAGTTTCATTTATGTTTCTATACTTTATTGTCTTGATCTTCTTAATTTCTTTTGTCATTTTCTCAATTTTGTCATCTTTAGTTTTATGAACACTCTTGTTACTTTTAATTTCATTTAATTCAATTTTAATGTTTTATGTTTCTTTGATGCTTATTTGAGTTTTTATTATCATTTTATTACAATTGATAGTTATAGATTTTATTATTATTATTATTATTGTATTTTATGATATTTTTCCTTTTATGCATGCAAAGTGTTTGATAAAATGTCTCTTATAGTTTTTGTATAGTTTTTCACATTCTTGACTTGGAATTGGGTAATTAGGTAAACTTGAGTTATGGATGTTCATTCCATATTGTGTTAGAATTGTTAGTTGGTTTGGTTTTTATTGACGCTAGTCTTTCACTAAGTTAATTAGTGAGTTGACTAGGACTTATGGATTGAGATCAATTATGCCCTTTTGACTTATTCTCGATATTAGGATAGACTAATTGGGATTAATTCTATGCAATTACCATATTTGTGGTCCATGACTAGGATAGGAATCCTCAATTCTCCAATCCTTGCCAAGAGTTCTTTTTTGCCACCTGAATTCTATTTTTTATTTACTTGCTTTGAGTTTTAATTTCCTTGCATGCTTATTTAATTTCTTGCAATTTACATTTCTTGCTTATTTCAACCGAAACTCCCAATTTCCTTCATAGCCAATAATAGGTTACCTTATTGCAATTCCTAGGAAGAACGACCTGGGGATTTAAAACTCCCGGTTATTTTGTGTTGATTATGACATCTTTGATTTAAACTTTGATTCATGGCCAATTGTTGGGTTTGGACTATACTTGTAATGAAGAAATTCTATTTTAGTGTGAAAATGCAAACCCACTTTAGGCTATCATCAACTATGCATAGACTTTGTCCACATTTGGGGCTATCACGACCCCAAGAGTATATTGGCCAGTGCCGCCTCCACCAGTATATAAGCCAGTCCCGCTATCAGTATATCAGTCAGTCTCTTTCCACCGCATCAAAGAGTCACACCGCCACCACTACCACAGCAGACTCCTCTACCACGACACCAACCTATCATTCAACCTCGACCCAGAAAACTGACGAGCGGATTTCTATCGGTAAAGAAATTCACAAGAATATAATCACGTTGTAAGTATAGTTTCTAAACCAACAGAGAATTCTTTGGTACAAAAGTTTGGTAGTCACAAGTAACAAAACCAAATAAAATTTATAACCGAAGTATTCAAACCTCGGGTCGTCTTCTTAAGGAATTGCAGGGAAGTATGATTTATTATTGGTTATGGAAAACGATATTTTTGGGTTTTTAAAAGGTTGAACAGGGAAAATAAATTGCAGGAAAAATAAATTAATAACTAGAAAAATTCTTGACAAGATATGAAAACTGGACGTCCTATCCTAGTTATCCTTATTAATTATGATGAAAATTAGATTTTTGCTTCCACCTTATTAACCTCTAACTTTGAAGGTAAGTTAAGTGGATAAATCAATTTGATTTTTCAGATCCTAGTCAATTCCTAAGAAAAGACTAGAGTTATTGGAATTCAAATTAATTAGCAAAGATAACAATTATCAATCACAATGAGTTTGATAACTCAAGTGTCTCCAATTAATCAATTCATCAATTAAATCCAAGAATATAAAAAGCTAAGTAAAAATTATAAATCTAAAATACCTCAAATTATATTTAAACATAAATTCAAATCTAACATGAAAGGGTTCATAAGCCAATTTGGCAACATGAGTCAAATACAAGTAAAAGCATTAGAGTATCTAAAAGTAGAAGAGAAACATAAATTAAAGTAACATTGAACCTGGAATGACGAAGAATAATCCTAAAACTAATAGAAATCCTAAACCCTAAGGGAGAGGAGAGAGCCTCTCTCTCTCTCTAGAAACTACATCTAATCCTAAAATTGTGTATAATGAATGAATGTTGTGTTTATGAATGGATGTATTCTCCCACTTTATAGCCTCTAATATGTATTTTCTAGGCCAAAAACTAGGTAAAAAATAGCACAGAAATCGCCCCCAGTAATTTCTGATACGTCCAACAGGCAGCAAAGTTATGCATACGCGTCGTCCACGCGTACGCGTGGATTGCATTTTTTCCAGGTCATGCATCCGCATAATCCATGAGTTCACGTTGTCTATCTTCGGGGAAGCTATAACAAATTATATATTGTTGCGAAGCCTCAGACGTTAGCTTTCCAACGCAATTAGAACCGCGTTATTTGGATTTTTGTAGCTCAAGTTATGGTCGATTTAGTACCAAGAGGTCAGGCTGGACAGCTTTAGCAGTTCCTTCAGTTTCTTGTATTCCTTCCACTTTTGCATGCTTCCTTTCCATCCTCTAAGCCATTCCTGCCCTGTAATATCTGAAATTACTTAACACACATATCAAGGCATCAAATGGTAATAAGAGAGGATTAAACATAGTAAATTAAGACCAAAGAAACATGTTTTCAATCATAGCACAAAATTAGGAAGGAAAACATAAAACATGTGATTTATATGAATAAGTGTGAGAATAATGGATAAAGTCCACTAGATTAAGCACATGATAAACGCTAAAAATGGAGTTTATCAACCTCCCCACACTTAAACATTAGCATGTCCTCATGCTAAGCTTAAGAGAAACTATAAAAGTGAAGAGGAATGGTAGGATGTATGAAATGCAACCTATCTATATGAATGCAACTACATGCAAAATGTTTCTACCCACTTGGTTAAGGTAAATAAATCTTCCAAGAACAGACATGAGCTGGATTTCACTAATTCAAATCATAAAAATAAAGTATAACTAGGCTTGCAGAAGAGAATTGCTCATGAAAGCCGAAACAAAAAATCGAGCATCGAACCCTCACTGGAAGTGTATACACTCTAATCACTCAAGTGTTTAAGGGTTGAGTCTCTCGATTCTCTACTAATCTTTTTTTCTAAGGCTTGCTCTTCTTCTACCAATCAACAGAAATTTAATGCACAAATACACATATCAAGAGGTCTTTTAAGGGTTGTAATGGGGTTATGGTCAAGGTTAGATTGTATTTGGTCAAGTGGACTAAAATATGAATCCTTAATTAACCTAAACTTCCCACCTAACTTAAGACAATCCATGTAATTACAATATAAGATCTAACTGCCCATTAACTATATTTACCACACATTCATGCATCCCAAATTTAAGTACAACTCATATGCGTTGATATTATTACTTAACTTCGGGCATTTTGTCCCCTTTTATTATTTGCTCTTTTTCTTTTATTTTTCTTGTATTTTTTCTTTTTTTTTCTTTTCTTTGGTTTTCCCAATGCATATGATTAAGGTATTGAATGCATAGACATGTTCTCAACATTTTTCACATTTTTACAAAAAGTCTAACATACTCAATTCTCAAACCAAATGTTTCCAAACCCAACTTTCCCATACTTAAATTACAAACACACTCACTTGTCTAAGCTAACCAAGGATTCAAATTAAGGACATTATTGTTTTCCACTTAGAGTTAGTGATGTGCTACAGTAAATAACAAATAGGGTAAAATAGGCTCAACATTGGTTTGCAAAGGATAATGAAAGAGTAAGGCCATACGGGTATGTAAGCTTAGTGAAATAAAGGCCTCAATCATATAAGAGCATGCATACATTAAATAATAGAAATATAGAATCAAGCAAGACAAAGATCACAATTTTAGAGAGAATAACACACACCAAAATAAAACATTGGTTGATAAAATGCAACCAATCAAATAGGCTCAAAATCTCACTGGTTTTGTGTGTTCGAGCTCTTAAAACCATGTTCCAAAATAAAATTTCTTCAAACAAATTTTGCAAAAGTTTTAATTCAAATTAGTGAAATACTTTAAAAAGAAATGATTACTTCAACTAAGAAGTTGGTAAAATATGCACAAAATCAACAAACATGCAATCAAACATGCAAATACAACAACTAATTTAAGAAAGAAAACTAAACATTGGTGTTGAGTCAGAAAGTAGTTACCCGCGGAAGTCGGTATCAATCTCACCACACTTAAAGATTGCACCGTCCTCGGTGCATGCAGAGATGTACAAGTGGACGGGTGGCTCCAACTGATGCTTTTCTCCAAAGATTATGCGGCAGACTTGTTTTATTGCTCCATTTAGAAACTTTTCCTTTTCCCTCTTGGTGGCCAACCTGAAAGAAGAGAAAAAAAGAAGAAAAGTAACCCAAAAACAAAGATAAGAAACAAATAAAATATAGTTGGGTTAATGCCAAATAATGAGAGTCTCAGTTACATGGTAGCTACAACATGCAACTGAGAAAACAATAAAGCAAATGGCATATCAATAGTGCAAACATTGCAACAAAGGGGAAGAGAGTGGGTAATGAAAGATAGTGTAAGTTAATGTCAATGCAAAAGGAACACATGTATCATAAAAATTGGCATTTGACAAATAAATAATATCACCCAATCAATGTAAAACAAGTCACGAAGCACCAGAATAATACCAGAAAAGATACGACAGTTGAATAAGAAAAATTTTTTTTTAACACCAATGGAAAAATAATAAATTTAGAAAAAAATAAAAATATGCACAAAATTAAAATGCAATGAATTAAAATATACAAATAAATTAAGTAAAATAGAATGAAAGATGATAAGAATGAGAAATGAAAGAAAGGAAGAAGAAGTAAGTAAGAAAGAAAGAAGGAAAAATTAGGATTGGGGAAGACAAGATAAGATATTTGGCGCTGATCTGGATAAGCTATGCGGTGCAGGTGACGCGGACGCGTGGGGCACGCGTTTACGTGGTTGGCGCTATTTTCAAGTGACACATACGGGTGATGGGGTTTGTGCTTCTAGCACTATTCCAGCCCCACTCCATCATAACTCTCTGCCATACACCCCTTTACGTCGATTTTGCAGGGTCACGCGTGCACGTGGGTGACGCGCACGCGTGGGAGGCTGATTTTTCAAGTAACGCGGACGCATCCCGCGTCAGAGACGCGTTCGCGTGGGCGTGTTTGTGCCTAAGGCAGGCCTCCAGCCACGCTCCCGCGTGACTTTCTGTTCAATTCCCTTTCTTCGCTTATGCACCTATGACGTGAGCGCGTCAGCGACGCTTGTGCGTTGTGTGCGATTTTTTTTAATGCATGAAAAATGCAGAATGCTGACATGATGAATGAGCACTAATAAAAATAGGATAAAATAAAACTAAGAAGAAAACAAAGTAAAGTAAAATAAGGACTGGAAGAGAACGATCATACCATGGTGGGTTGTCTCCCACCTAGCACTTTTAGTTAAAGTCCTTAAGTTGGACATTCAGTGAGCTACTTGTCATGGTGGTTTGTGCTTGTACTGATCCTTGAATCCCCACCAATGTCTGTAATTCCAATGGCCTCCGGGTTCCCAAACTAGGTGTATACAGCCGTCAAGCAATCTAAAGTAAGTGACAAGGCCCCAAAAGTGTTGATTGTTAGAATGAATTCCGGGGTCCCAAACCTTGCTTTTGCACCCGTCTTCTTGTTGACCATCTTTGTTCCAACCGGGTGGCACGCAATTGAAATTATCACTGAGACATCCAAACAGTTTCCTACACCCATTCAATTGAGAATTGTACCAACCTTTGTACTTCAATTTGGAGCATGCAACCATATTGAACCTTGCATGACAATTCCTACCACTAACCATCTCCCTCTTACTCTTATAGCCACAAAGAGCTCTAAGTTGCCCATCCGTTTCAAGCAAAGCATATTCAAGTGAGCTAATTAAGCTTAGAGATGAGAGATTTACCCACTTGAATGAAGGGATAGATGGTGATGGCTTTGGGGGAGAGGTCTCCAACAACTTTGGTAGGGTGATTTCCAGCTCCATTCCCTTGGGCTCTTTTTTGACAACTTCTACCTCTTCGCAAGCTTCTTCAATATCAACCTCTTCCTCTTGGTAGTTTTCTTCCAATTCGATCTCTTCTTCATTGTTCACCAAGGGCATGGGAGGTTGTGCTTCTTCTTTTTTAATCTCCATGTCAAGTCCAATGAGAGATTCAAATGTAGATAAGAATTCATCAATGATTGAATCCATCTCTTGATCATCCCCTTCAAAGTCTTCAACCATGGTATGCCTTGGAGGTTGTACACCCTCTTTAACATCAAATTCAAACTCCTTAGAAGGGGTCTCTATGACTGGACTTTCCCATGGATGTTTCGCATGTCATAAGTCTTCGACCACTTCTTCCTCTTCAACGATTACGGCTTCTTCTAATTGTTCCAATACAAAGTCATGCTACTCACTGTCCACTGGAGTTTCTAACTTCTCTTTCATGCTGCGTTCTTCATTAGATTGTCGACATGAAGCCATGGGGGTTCCTTGAGTGTCTGAACGTCGGGAGGCTAGTCGGTTTATCACTTTCTCCAGTTGATGAAGAGTTGCATGAAGTCGATCCGTTGTTTCCTTGAGACGATCCTTTGATTCTTATTGTGCTCGGCTATCATAAGTAGGATCATAGTGCTCTTGCATTGATGGATATGGACATGGTGTATATTGAAGTGGTGGTTCTAAGTATGGCTCATAAGGTGGTTGGTATGGTGGATATGGCTCAGGGTCATATGGAGGTGGTTGGTTGTAGGAGGCTTGTGAGTAGGGGTGTTCGCGGTACGGTTTGGTTCGGTTTTTTAGAGAAAAGTCATTCGATCCAATCGATTAATTAAACTGCGGTTTGGTTTGGTTCGGTTTTTTTATCGAGACCATCCGAACCAAACCAAACCAATTAAAATCAGTTTGGTTTGGTTCGGTCTGTTCGGTTTTACAATCAATTCAAACAATAACCACATATTATTTCACAAAGTGATAACATTGAAATTATAGAATACAAGTACACCATAACTAAAAAAGTGTTGATTCAATGAAATTCAACAACAAAAGAAATTCAAATACGACAATTAAAGAAGTTTAAAGGTTCAATAGTCAACACAAAAAAAAATAAAAACAAATTTCCAGCAACAGATAGCCACGTCTTGGTGTCCTCTCCAACAAAACAATGAAACTTCTGTAAGCAAACCTACCTGAAATCAAAAGACAATTAAATAATAAAAACAATAATAATTGGAAAAAGCACTTGATCATGTCACAGGTGAATCATCACCATCATCTCTTAGGACCCATTCTAGGGACTACCTTATCAAACAATGCTAAAATTTTACCACTGACATGTCCAATACTCCAATTAGAAAAGATCCAAACACATAGACCACTACAACCTTTATTTAAAGTGCACTTGATTTTATGATTAATTTGAACAATTATTTCAAAAAAAAGATTATAACATTAACCATTTTACTTTTCAACCTAAAATTTACTTAACAGACCTACGATCAATATCTATGGAAAGCACATTTGAAACTATGCTTAGATTGAGATGAGTTTAAGTAAATAGTTACCATGAATGGCAAGATCTATGGAAAGCACATTCGATGCAAGACCACTATGAATAGTTCCAGTCTCAGATGCCAAGGGGTTTGTTGCTCCAATCAACTTTTGGCTAGTTGCAACAATACCTTTACCCTCCGAAACCATGGCAGCAATAGAACCAGAGATAATGTATTAGGCCACTCCATTAAAGAAAGGCTTTGTAATTACTAGTAATTGTGGAGTTTCTAATCTAAATTGTTAGCACGTATGTTAAGTAGTAACAAAAACAAAAGAAGTTACCTTTCAAGTAAAATCCCTTCTTCTGAAATTCGCTAATAATCTCCCCAACTTGAAACAGAAAGTGGCTTTTTTTTTCAAATATTATAAGGGGGACAAAGAACAACATTGACCTATTTTACAAAATAGCTACCTTCATCAACCTAATACTAACAATTTCAAACAATTAGTAATGAGCAAATAATTAAAAAATCAGTAACAAACAATAAACAACAACCAACAATCAACAATGAATAACAATCAACCATGAACAATGAACAACAATAGTAATTACTAGCAATTTCAAAAAATAGCAACAAAATAATGAACAACAATCATCAATGAACAACAATCAACAATCAAATAACAAATATATAGAACAATGAAACTGAAATTATTGATTTATTGATTAACAAGTTAACAACAACTAGCAGCAATCCATCAATGAATAACCAAGTCAGCAAACAATTTAACAAACAGAACAAAATCAGCAACAATGAATCAAATTACCAAAATAAATCAATAATTTAACCAGTAATAATACCTAACAAAATAAATCAATAACCAGCAACAGTGAATCAAATTAAAAATAAATCAACAAGTCAGCAAGTCAGCAATAAAGTAAACAATATCAATGAATCAACGATTTAACCAAATTACATACCTGACTCGGTGGCTCAGGCTCCATATCTGACTTAAATCGGTGGCTGGCTGGGAGACTTGAATCGGTGACTGGTGGGTGCTGTGCTGTGGGTGGCGATTGGCGAGGGTTGTGGCTCTACTACTGCTGGGTGTGAGGTTGCGAGGGTCGGGCTCTGCTACTACTGGGTGCAAGGAAGGAGGCTCGTACTCTGCTACTGTTGGCGCTGGGTGCGAGCCTGCGAGGGACGAGGGTCGTGCACTGTGTGCGAGGGTCATTCAGGCTGTGGTGCGAGTCATGCGCCACTACAGAGAGGAGAGCGTGACGGTGAGAGGCTGAGACTGAGAGCTTTGTATTGAGGTGGGAGGCGTGGGGTTAGGGCTCAAGGGAATTGAGGTTTGGCCGTTTAGGGGTGGGGTGGGGGGAAGTGGGTTGGTTTTTTAGGGTTTTTTTACTAAACCGGTTCAGTTCGGTTCGGTTAGTGTTTTCCTAGTCAGAACCGAAAACCGAACCGAACCGCAAAAAAAAAACGACAAAACACATTTTTTTGGTTTTTTCAATTTTCGATTTTGTTCGATTTTTGGTGTTTTCGGTTCGGTTGGTCGGTTTAGTTCGGTCCAGATCGGTTTTAAACACCCCTACTTGTGAGTGTGGTGGTTCAAAGGTATGTTGAGGGGGTAGGTCATAAGCATATGGTGGGTCTTGTTGGTAAATACAAGGGGGTCCACCATATCCATCATCTTGGTACGCACCCTGGAATGGTTCTTGACCATCGTAATTTGGTGGAGGTTGGTTGTCACGGAAGAGTCCACCATAACTATTGTCTTGGTATGCATCATAGAATGGTTGTTGGTTATAGCGCATTGGAGGGGGTTGTTGCCAAGAGGGTTGATCAAATCCTTGTGGCTCCTCCCATCTTTGGTTGTTCTATCCTTGATGCATGTTTTCATTGTAATATCCTCTTTCTGCAACATAAGTGTAACCAGACTCATAGCCAAAGAGGTGAAAGTTCATAGTAGTAAAGGAAAATAAAAATAAAAACTAATAAAAAGAAAATATTTACAATAACCAATAATAAGGCACACAGTTGCAATTCCCCGGCAACGGCGCCATTTTGACGAGCGAATTTCTATCGGTAAAGAAATTCACAAGAATATAATCGCGTTGTAAGTATAGTTTCTAAACCAACAGAGAATCCTTTCGTACAAAAGTTTGGTTGTCACAAGTAACAAAACCCAATAAAATTTATAACCGAAGTATTCAAATCTCGGGTCGTCTTCTCAAGGAATTGCAGGGAAGTATGATTTTTATTGGTTATGAAAAATAATATTTTTGGGTTTTTGAAAGGTTGAACAGGGAAACTAAATTGCAAGAAAAATAAATTAAAAAATAGAAAAACTCTTGACAAGATATGAAAACTGGACATCCTATCCTATTTATCCTTATCAATTATGATGAGAATTGGATTTTTGCTCCCACCTTATTAACCTCTAACTTTGAAGGTTAGTTAAGTGGATGAATCAATTTGATTCCTCAGATCCTAGTCAATTCCTAAGAAAAGACTAGAGTTATTGGAATTCAAATTAATTAGCAAAGATAACAATTATCAATCACAATGAGTTTGATAACTCAAGTGTCTCCAATTAATCAATTCATCAATTAAAGCCAAGAATATAAAAAGCTAAGTAAAAATCATAAATCTAAAATACCTCAAATTATATTTAAACATAAATTCAAATCTAACATGAAAGGGTTCATAAGCCAATTGGGCAACATGATTCAAATACAAGTAAAAGCATTAGAGTATCTAAAAGTAGAAGAGAAACATAAATTAAAGTAACATTGAACCTAGAATGATGAAGAATAATCCTAAAACTAATAGAAATCCTAAATCCTAAATCCTAAGGGAGAGGAGAGAGCCTCTCTCTATAGAAACTACATCTAATCCTAAAATTGTGTATAATGAATGAATGTTGTTTTTATGAATGGATGTATTCCCCCACTTTATAGCCTCTAATCTGTGTTTTCTGGGCCAAAAACTGGGTCAAAAACAGTCCAGAAATTTCTGATTTCTGATACGTCCAGCACGCGACAAAGTCACGCGTACGCGTCGTCCACGCGTATACGTGGATTGCATTTTTTCCAGGTCAAGCATCCTCGTGATCCACGTGTGTGCGTCGCCTATCTACGGGGCAGGTATGGCAAATTATATATCGTTGCGAAGCAGTGGACGTTATCTTTCCAACGCAACTTGAATCGCATCATTTGGACTTTTGTAGCTCAAGGTATGGTCAATTTAGTACCAAGAGGTCAGGCTGGACAGCTTTAGTAGTTCCTTCAGTTTCTTGTATTCCTTCCACTTTTGCATGTTTCCTTTCCATCCTCTAAGTCATTCCTATCCTGTAATCTCTGAAATCACTTAACACACATATCAAGACATCAAATGGTAATAAGAGAGGATTAAACATAGCAAATTAAGACCAAAGAAACATGTTTTCAATCATAGCACAAAATTAGGAAGGAAAACGCAAAACATGCGATTTCTATGAATAAGTGTGAGAATAATGGATAAAATCCACTAGATTAAACACAGAATAAACCCTAAAATAGGGTTTATCGCAAACCTCATAGATAGACTTGTTTACTTGGTTGCGAGACAAAGCACCGTTTGTATTACTAGTCTGATCAGCAATAATGTGTATATTATTATTAGATCTTGTTTTGTTATTGTAGTATTTGATGAGTATTTGGCCATAGATATGAATGTGTTTATATTTTATTGTTAGTTTATATAGTGTTTGACTCATTGTAAATTCATTAATCTGGCCTTGCCTATCTTTATGCTTAGTTATATTATACAAATTCCATACTATCTTTATGCTTAGTTTTTTTTCTGTTAAAGTTAGGTTATTGTGAAAAAAATATAAAAACTTTATATGAAAAATGCATGAAACACTTTATTCATTGAGATGCAATACAATGACAACGATAATGACAAGTAGATAGGAATTTTAAAAACTTTCTATTTGACATAAAAATAACTAATGTAATCGAACAAAATACTAGAGACAATTCATTAGTCTGAAGTTGGAGCATTAGGGCATCCTCACTTGGTATGGCCTTTTTACCAACATGGACCACATCTTTTCTCTGAGCACTCCACAATATCCATCTCATTTCGCAATTGTATAGAAACTGGTCTTTCCTTTGTCTTTTGCCACTTGGAGGCATTGAGCTTAAGCTTAGCATTGTACCATGGGGCTCACATATTTTCGTCTGGTAGTGGTAAAAACTCCATCTCATAAATCTTAAAAATTGAAGCCACCTAGTACACCAGGTCCACAAATGTACCCCACTCAATTCTCGCGACAACACATGCCGTAAGTGCATGACAACATAGGTATTGCAAATATTAGAATAACCTATAGTCACATGTACGTAAATTGAGTCGAAAGTAATAGGAAGTTTGGTCCACCCTTCTAGAGGCTCCGCCTACTCCACAGTAAACTTCGATGCTCGTCGATCACAATGGATCACTCTCATCTTCGGCAAGGCCTCTCTATTCTTTTTTATAGCTGCTAATAGTCGTTGTAAAACTACATGACCACCCTGCAATTGACCGTGCACTTTGCGACCTTTTCACACAAACAGTTGTTGCAACCTTTCATAAATGGCCCTCACAATAGCTGCCACAAGTAGGTTCTTTCCCCTTCAAAACAGCATTGATACACTCTAACAAGTTCGTTGGCATGTGACCATTCCATACCTACCAAGGGCATCCAAAAACCACTTTCATCCCTTGCTGCTTAGATTATATGCTACATTGATAAGATACCTTTTAACCTCTGCAAATTTAAACTGGGTCATAAAGTTGGAAGCTATGTGACATATACAATAAGCATAATGAGTTATTAAAGGATGCCAACCACTATTGGGTATTTGGGTGCATTAAGGGTAGCGCATATGGCTTGAGACCTATCGGATATGAGAAGAAGCCCCTATTGTGCAGTCACGCGTTGTCTCAAATTTATGGGGAAAAAGACCATGACTCAGTAGACTCAAACTCTACGAGTGCAAAAGCTATAGACAGAATATTGTTATCTTGGACGATAGTAATGAGCAGCACACCCTCGTATTTACCATATAAATGTATCCCATCAACAGAGTCAAATGGCTTGTAGTACTTAAACGTTTTGACACACAGAGAGAATGCCTAAAACACCTTATCAAGCTGGCTATTATCTTTGTCAATCATGTTTCGGTTGTAATAAGGAACAACATATCATTCGTGTATGGTCCCGAGGAGGCAATGTTACAAAGCTTGTAAACGGACGAGAATCGTGTTATATGACTTTGCACAATCACCATAAATATGAGCAATCACTTTCTATTTTGCCATGCACACTGATGAGCGGATAATTTATACGCTTTTTGGCATTGTTTTTGGGTAGTTTTTAGTATGATCTAGTTACTTTTAGGGATGTTTTCATTAGTTTTTATGATAAATTCACATTTCTGGACTTTACTATGAGTTTGTGTATTTTTCTGTGATTTCAGGTATTTTCTGGCTGAAATTGAGGGACTTGAGCAAAACTCTGATAAAAGGCTGACAAAGGACTGCTGATGCTGTTGGATTCTGACATTCATGCACTCAAAATGGATTTTCTAGAGCTACAGAATTTTAAATGGCGCGCTCTCAACGGCGTTGGAAAGTAGACATCTAGAGCTTTCCAGCAATATATAATAATCCATACTTTATTCGTAATTAAATGACGTAAATTGGTGCTCAACGCCAGCTCCATGCTGCATTCTAGAGTCAAACGCCAGAAACACGTCACGAACTAGAGTTGAATGCCCAAAATACATTACAACGTGGCATTCAACTCCAAGAGAAGCCTCAGCTCGTGGATAGATCAAGCTCAGCCCAAGCACACACCAAGTGGGCCCCGGAAGTGAATTTATGTATCAATTACTTACTTCTGTAAACCCTAGTAGCTAGTTTAGTATAAATAGAACTTTTTACTAGTTTATTAGATGTCTTGGACTATCTAGTTCTTTTGACCATTCGATCTTTCATGGAGGCTGGCCATTCGGCCATGTCTGGACCTTCATCACTTATGTATTTTCAACGGTGGAGTTTCTACACACCATAGATTAAGGGTGTGGAGCTCTGCTGTACCTCGAGTTTTAATGCAATTACTACTATTTTCTATTCAATTCGACTTATTCTTATTCTAAGATATTCGTTGATCTTCAACATGATGAATGTGATGATCCGTGACACTCATCATCATTCTCACCTATGAACGCGTGACTGACAACCACTTCCGTTCTACATTAGACCGGGCGCATATCTCTTGGATTCCTTAATCAGAATCTTCGTGGTATAAGTTAGAATTGATGGCGGCATTCATGGGAATCCGGAAAGTCTAACCTTGTCTATGGTATTCCGAGTAGGATTCCAGGATTGAATGACTGTGACGAGCTTCAAACTCGCGATTGCTGGGTGTGATGACAAACGCAAAAGAATCAAGGGATTCTATTCCAACATGATCGAGACCGACAGATGATTAGCCGTGCTGTGACAGAGCATTTGGACCATTTTCACTGAGAGGATGGGATGTAGCCATTGACAACAGTAATGCCCTACATACAGCTTGCCATAGAAAGGAGTGACAAATATTGGATAAAAGTAGTAGGAAAGTAGAGATTCGGAAGGGACACAGCACCTCCAAACACTTATCTGAAATTCCCATCATTGAATTACATGAGTAACTCTATCTTTATTTTCTGTTTAAATTTATTATTATTATTCGAAAATCCAATAATCTCTTAATATAGTTGAATCCGCCTGACTGGGATTTACAAGATGACCATAGCTTGCTTCATACCAACAATCTCTATGGGATCGACCCTTACTCACGTAAGGTATTACTTGGACGACCCAGTACACTTGCTGGTTAGTTGTGCGGAGTTGTGACAAAGTGTGATTCACGTTTGAGAGCACCAAGTCTTTGGAGCCATTGTTGATGATCGCAATTTCATCCACCAAGTTTTTGGCGCCGTTGCAGGGGATTGTTCGAGTTTGGACAACTAACGGTTCATCCTGTTGCTCAGATTAGGTAATTCTCTTTTCAAAAAAAAATTTTTCAAAAATTTTTCATAATTTTTCTTTGTTTTCATTTTTCCCAAAAATTATTTTTGAAAAAAAAGCATAAAATCATAAAAATAAAAATATTTTGTGTTTCTTGTTTGAGTCTTGAGTCAATTTTTAAGTTTGGTGTCAATTGCATGTTTTAAAAATATATTTCTTGCATTTTTCGAAAATTCATGCATTCATGGTGTTCTTCATGATCTTCAAGTTATTCTTAGTAAGTCTTCTTGTTTGATCTTGATGTTTTCTTGTTTTGTGTCTTTTGTTGTTTTTCATGTGCATTTTGCATTCATGGTGTCTAAGCATTAAAGTTTTCTAAGTTTAGTGTCTTGCATGTTTTCTTTGCATAAAAAATTTTCAAAAATATGTTTTTGATGTTCATCATGATCTTCAAGGTGTTCTTGGTGTTCATCTTGACATTCATAGTGTTCTTGCATGCATCATTGGTTTTGATCCAAAATTTTCATGTTTTGGGTCATATTTGTGTTTTTCTCTCTCATCATTAAGAATTCAAAAATCAAAAAAATTATCTTTTCCTTATTTTCTCATAATTTTTGAAAATTTGAGTTGACTTAGTCAAAAAATTTTTAAAATTAGTTGTTTTTTACAAGTCAAGTCAAATTTTCAATTTTAAAAATCTTATCTTTTCAAAACTTTTTCAAAAATCAAATCTCTTTCATTTTTTAGTTAATTTTCGAAAATTTAATCTTTCTTTTAAAATATTTTTCAAAAATCTTTTCCTTAGTTTTATCTTTATTTTTGAAAATTATGCTAACAATTAATATGATTGATTCAAAAATTTGAAGTTTGTTACTATCTTGTTAAGAAAGGTTCAATCTTTAAATTCTAGAATCTTATCTTTTAGTTTCTTGTTAGTTAAGTAATTAATTTTAATTTTAAAAATTTAAAATCTTTTTCAACCATATCTTTTTTTCATATCTTTTTATCTTATCTTTTTCATCATATCTTTTCCAAAATTTTATCTTCTTCAAAAATTTGATTTCAAAATATCTTATCTAACTTCTTATCTTCTTATCTTTTCAAATTTGATTTTAATATCTTTTTCAACTAATTATTTGACTTTTTGTTTGTTTCTTATCTTTTTCAAAACCACCTAACTACTCTCCCCTCTCTAATTTTCGAAAATACATCCTTCTTTTTCAAAAATTCTTTTTAATTAATTAATTGCTTTAAATTTTAATTTTAATTTTATCTTCCCTTTTATTTTCGAAAATCATTAACTCCTTTTCAAAATTAATTTTCGAATTCTCTCTCTCATCTTCTTCTATTCATTTATTCATTTACTAACACTTCTCTTCACCTCTCTTCATCTCCAATCACTGCCTCTATCCTTACCCTTGTGTTTGGATTCTCCTTTCTTTATTCTTTTCTTCTTCTACTAATAATAAGGATCCTCTCTTCTTTTCTTGTTCTCTTCTCTTTCATATGAGCAAGAACAAGGAAAAAAGCACTCTTGTTGAAGCTGGTCCTGAACCTGAAAGGACTCTGAAAAGGAAACTAAGAGAAGCTAAATTACAACAATCCAGAGGCAACTTTTCTGAAATTTTCGAACAAGAGAAGGAGATGGCAGCCGAACCCAACAACGATAATGCAAGGAGGATGCTTGTTGATTTTACTAAACCCACGTCCAATTTTGATGGAAGAAGCATCTAAATTCCTGCCATTGGAGCAAATAATTTTGAGCTGAAACCTCAATTAGTTGCTCTAATGCAACAAAACTACAAGTTTCATGGACTTCCATCAGAAGATCTCTATCAGTTTTTAACTGAGTTCTTGCAGATCTGTGAGACTGTTAAGATGAATGGAGTAGATCCTAAAGTCTACAGGCTCATGCTTTTCCCTTTTGCTGTAAGAGACAGAGCTAGAACATGGTTGGACTCACAACCTAAAGATAGCCTGGACTCCTGGGATAAGCTGGTCACGGCCTTCTTGGATAAATTCTTTCATCCTCAAAAGCTGAGCAAGCTTAGAGTGGATGTTCAGACTTTCAAGCAAAAAGATGGTGAATCCTTCTATGAAGCTTGGGAAAGATACAAGCAGATGACCAAAAAATATCCTTCTGACATGTTTTCAGAGTGGACCATATTAGACATATTCTATTATGGTCTCTCTGAGTTTTCCAAGATGTCATTGGACCACTTTGCAGGTAGATCCATTCACCTAAAGAAAACGCCTGCAGAAGCTCAGGAACTTATTGACATGGTTGCAAATAACCAATTCATGTATACTTCTAAGAGGAATTTCGTGAATAATGGGACGCTTCAGAGGAAGGGAGTTCTTGAAATTGATGCTCTGAATGCCATATTGGCTCAGAACAAAGTGTTGACTCAGCAAGTCAACATGATTTCTGAAAGTCTGAATGGATGGCAAAATGCATCCAACAGTACTAAAGAGGCATCTTCTGAAGAAGAAGCTTACGATCCTGAGATGGGTGAACCTTATGGAAACACCTATAATTCATCATGGAGAAATCATCCAAATTTCTCATGGAATGATCAACAAAAGCCTCAACAAGGCTTTAATAATGGTGGAAGAAATAGGCTCAACAATATCAAGCCTTATCCATCATCTTCTCAGCAATAGACAGAGAATTATGAACAGAATACCTCTAACTTAGCAAACTTAGTCTCTGATCTGTCTAAGGCCACTTTAAGTTTCATGAATGAAACAAGGTCCTCCATCAGAAATCTGGAGGCACAAGTGGGCCAGCTGAGTAAGAAAATCACTGAAACCCCTCCTAGTACTCTCCCAAGTAATACTTAAGAAAATCCAAAAAAGAGAGTGCAAGGCCATTGATATAATCAATATGGCCGAATGCAAGGAGGAGGGAGAGGACGCGAATCCCAATGAGGAAGATCTCATGGGACGTCTCTCAAGCAGGAAGGAGTTCCCTATTGAGGATCCAAAGGAATCTGAGGCTCGTATAGAGACCATAGAGATTCCATTAAATCTCCTTCTGCCATTCATGAGCTCTGAAGATTATTCTTCCTCTGAAGAGGATGAAGAAGTAACTGGAGAGCAAGTTGCTCAATATCTAGGAGCCATCATGAAGCTGAATGCCAAGTTATTTGGTAATGAGACTTGGGAAGGTGAACCTCCCCTTGCTCATTAGTGAACTTGATACATGGGTTCAGCAAACCTTACCTCAAAAGAGACAAGATCCTGGCAAATTCTTAATACCCTGTACCATAGGCACCATGACCTTTGAAAAGACTATGTGTGACCTGGGGTCAAGCATAAATCTTATGCCACTCTCTTTAATGGAGAAGCTGGGGATCATTGAGGTATAGCCTGCCATATTTTCATTGCAAATGGCAGACAAGTTAGTAAGACAAGCTTATGGATTGGTAGAGGACGTGTTGGTAAAGGTTGAAGGCCTTTACATCCCTGCTGATTTCATAATCTTAGACACTAGGAAGGAGTAGGATGAATGCATCATCCTTGGAAGACCTTTCCTAGCCATAGCAGAAGCTATGATAGATGTTAACAGAGGAGAATTAGCCCTTCAATTGAATAGAGACTACCTTGTATTTAAGGCACACGGCTATCCTTCTGTAACAAGGGAGAGTAAGCATGCAGAGCTTCTCTCAGTACAGAGTCAAACAGAGCCCCAACAATTAAACCCTAAGTTTGGTGTTGGGAGGCCACAACCAAACTCTAAGTTTGGTGTTGAATCCCCACAACCAAACTCTAAGTTTGGTGTTGGGACTATCAACATTGATCTGATCACCTGTGAGGCTCCATGAGAGTCCACTGTCAAGCTATTGACATTAAAGAAGCGCTTATTGGGAGGCAACCCAATTTTTATTTATCTAATTTTATTTTTATTTTATTGTTATTTCATGTTTTATTAGGTTCATGATCATGTGGAGTCACGAAAAAATACTAAAATTAAAAACAGAATAAAAAACAATAGAAGAAAAATCACACCCTGGAGGAAGGACTTACTGGCTTTTAAACACCAGTAAGGAGCATCTGGCTGGCGTTCAACGCCAGAACAGAGCATGGATCTGGCGTTGAACGCCAGAAACAAGCAACATTCCGGTGTTCAAACGCCAGGAATGTCCCCTAAGGAGAGCTGGCGCTGAACGCCAGAAACAAGCATGGACCTGGCGTTCAACGCCAGAAACATGCTGCACATGGGCATTGAACGCCTAGAATGAGCATCACTTCGGCGTTTAAACGCCAGAATTGCATGCAAAGGCATTGTACATGCCTAATTGGTGCAGGGATGTAAATCCTTGATACCTCAGAATCTGTGGACCCCACAGGATCATCTCAGGATCTGTGGACCCCACAGGATCCCCACCTACCATATTCTCCCTTCTTCTCAACATTCATCTTCTCTTTTCCATAAACACTCTTCCCCAAAACCCTTTACCAATCACCTCAATCTCTCTTCCCAATCACCCCCTTCACCACTCACATCCATCCATTCTTCCCCATAAACCCCACCTACCTTCAAAATTCAAATTTCTTTCTCACACAACACAATCCCCTCTTCTACACCTTGGCCGAATACACCTCCCCCTCACTCTCCTCCATATTTTCTCTTCTTCTTCTTTTTTTCTTTCTTCTCTTGCTCAAGGGCGAGCAATATTTTAAGTTTGGTGTGGTAAAAGCATAGCTTTTTGTTTTTCCATTACCATTGATGGCACCTAAGACCGGAGAAACCTCTAGAAAAGGGAAAGGGAAGACAAAAGCTTCCACCTCCGAGTCATGGGAGATGGAAAGATTTATCTCCAAAGCCCATCAACACCACTTCTATGATATTGTGACCAAGAAGAAGTTGATCCCCGAGGTCCCTTTCAAAATTAAGAAAAATGAGTATCCGGAGATCCGACATGAGGTCCAAAGAAGAGGTTGGGAAGTTCTAACCAACCCCATCCAACAAGTCAGAATCTTAATGGTTCAAGAGTTCTATGCCAATGCATGGATCACTAGGAACCATGATCAAAGTAAGAACCCGAACCCAAAGAATTATCTTACAATGGTTCGGGGGAAATACTTAGATTTTAGTCCGGAAAATGTGAGGTTGGCGTTTAACTTGCCCATGATGCAAGGAGATGCACGCCCCTACACTAGAAGGGTCAACTTTGATCAAAGGTTGGACCAAGTCCTTATGGACATATGTGTGGAAAGAGCTCAATGGAAAAGAGATTCCAAAGGCAAGCCGGTTTAACTAAGAAGACTAGACCTCAAGCCTGTGGCTAGAGGATGGTTGGAGTTCATCCAACACTCTCTCATCCCCACTAGCAACCGATCTGAAGTTACTGTGGATCGGACCATCATGATTCATAGCATCATGAATGGAGAGGAAGTAGAAGTTCATGAAGTCATCTCCCATGAATTCTACTAAATAGCTGATAAGCCCTCTACTTTGGCAAGGCTAGCTTTTCCTCATCTTATTTGCCATCTATGTTACTCAGCTGGAGTTATCATAGAAGGAGACATCCTCATTGAGGAGGACAAGCCCATCACTGAGAAAAGGATGGAGCAAACAAGAGAGCCCACTCATGGAACCCAAGAGACGCATGAGGAAGCTCATCACCAAGAAATCCCGGAGATGCCTCAAGGGATGCACTTTCCTCCCAACAACTATTGGGAATAACTCAACACTTAGAAGATTTGAGTTACAATGTGGATCAATTAAGGGTGGAACATCAAGAGCACTCCATCATTCTCCATGAAATTAGAGAAGATCAAAGAGCAATGAGAGAGGAGCAACAAAGGCAAGGAAGGGACATAGAAGAGCTTAAAGACATCATTGGTCCTTCAAGAAGAAGACGCCACTAAGGTGGATTCATTCCTTGTTCTTATTTTTTCTGTTTTTCGTTTTTATCTATGTTTTGTGTCTCTACTTCATGATCATTAGTATGTAGTAACTATGTCTTAAAGCTATGAATAAATTCCTTAAATCCTTCACCTCTCTTAAATGAAAAATGTTTTTAATTCAAAAGAACAAGAAGTACATAAATTTCAAAAATTGTCCTTGAATTTAATTTAATTATATTGATGTGGTGACAATACTTTTTGTTTTCTGAATGAATGCTTAAACAGTGCATATTTTTTATCTTGTTGTTTATGAATATTAAAATTGTTGGCTCTTGAAAGAATGATGAAAAAGAGAAATGTTATTGATGATCTGAAAAATCATAAAATTGATTCTTGAAGCAAGAAAAAGCAGTGAATAGCAAAAGCTTGCGAAAAAAAGTGGCAAAAAAACTTTTAGAAAAAGAAAAAGCAAGCAGAAAAAGCCAATATACCTTAAAACCAAAAGGCAAGGGTAAAAAGGATCCAAGGCTTTGAGCATCAATGGATAGGAGGGCCCAAGGAAATAAAATACAGGCCTAAGCGGCTAAATCAAGCTGTCCCTAACCATGTGCTTGTGGCATGCAGGTCCAAGTGAAAGACTTGAGACTGAGTGGTTAAAGTCATGATCCAAAGCAAAAAGAGTGTGCTTAAGAGCTATGGACACCTCTAACTGGGGACTATAGCAAAACTGAGTCACAATCTAAAAAGGTTCACCCAATCATGTGTCTGTGGCATTTATGTATCCGGTGGTAATACTGGAAAACAAAATGCTTAGGGCCACGACCAAGACTCATAAAAGTAGCTGTGTTCAAGAATCAACATACTTAACTAGGAGAATCAATAACACTATCTGAAATTCTAAGTTCCTATAGAAGCCAATCATTCTAAACTTCAAAGGAAAAAGTGAGATGCCAAAACTGTTTAGAAGCAAAAAGCTACAAGTCCCGCTCATCTAATTAGAATTGATATTCATTGATATTTTGGAATTTATAGTATATTCTCTTCTTTTTATCCTAATTAATTTTCAGTTACTTGGGGACAAGCAACAATTTAAGTTTGGTGTTGTGATGAGCGGATAATTTATACGCTTTTTGGCATTGGTTTTAGGTAGTTTTTAGTATGATCTAGTTACTTTTAGGGATGTTTTCATTAGTTTTTATGCTAAATTCACATTTCTGGACTTTACTATGAGTTTGTGTATTTTTTTGTGATTTCAGGTATTTTCTGGCTGAAATTGAGGGACCTGAGCGAAACTCTGATAAAAGGCTAACAAAGGACTGCTGATGCTGTTGGATTCTGACCTCCTTGCACTCAAAATAAATTTTCTGGAGCTACAAAACTCCGAATGGAGCGCTCTCAACAGCGTTGGAAAGTAGACATCCAGAGCTTTCCAGAAATATATAATAGTCCATACTTTATTCGTAATTAGATGATGTAAATTGGCGCTCAACGCCAGTTCCATGTTGCATTCTGGAGTTAAACGCCAGAAACACGTCACGAACCAGAGTTGAACGCCCAAAACACGTTACAACTTGCCATTCAACTCCAAGAGAAGCCTCAGCTCGTGGATAGATCAAGCTCAGCCCAAGCACACACCAAGTGGGCCCCGAAAGTGAATTTATGCATCAATTACTTACTTCTGTAAACCCTAGTAGCTAGTTTAGTATAAATAGAAGTTTTTACTAGTTTATTAGATGTCTTGGACTATCTAGTTCTTTTGACCATTCGGTCTTTCATGGAGGCTGGCCATTCGGCCATGCCTGGACCTTCATCACTTATGTATTTTCAACGGTGGAGTTTCTACACACCATAGATTAAGGGTGTGGAGCTCTGCTGTACCTCGAGTTTTAATGCAATTACTACTATTTTCTATTTAATTCGACTTATTCTTATTCTAAGATATTCGTTGCACTTCAATATGATGAATGTGATGATCCGTGACACTCATCATCATTCTCACCTATGAACGCAAGACTGACAACCACTTCCGTTCTACATTAGACCGGGCGCATATCTCTTGGATTCCTTAATCAGAATCTTCGTGGTATAAGCTAGAATTGCTGGCGGCATTCATGGGAATCCGAAAAGTCTAACCTTGTCTGTAGTATTCCGAGTAGGATTCCGGGATTGAATGACTGTGACGAGCTTCAAACTCACGATTGCTGGGCGTGATGACAAACGCAAAAGAATCAAGGGATTCTATTCCAACATGATCGAGAACCGACAGATGATTAGCCGTGCTGTGACAGAGCATTTGGACCATTTTCACTGAGAGGATGGGATGTAGCCATTGACAATGGTGATACCCTACATACAGCTTGCCATAGAAAGGAGTAACAAAGATTGGATAAAAGCAGTAGGAAAGCAGAGATTCTGAAGGGACACAGCACCTCCATACACTTATCTGAAATTTCCATTATTGAATTACATGAGTAACTCTATCTTTATTTTCTATTTAAATTTATTATTATTATTCGAAAATCCAATAATCTCTTAATATAGTTGAATCCGCTTGACTGGGATTTACAAGATGACCATAGCTTGCTTCATACCAATAATCTCTGTGGGATCGACCCTTACTCACGTAAGGTATTACTTGGACGACCCAGTACACTTGCTGGTTAGTTGTACGGAGTTGTGACAAAGTGTGATTCACGTTTGAGAGCATCAAGTCTTTGGAGCCATTGTTGATGATCACAATTTCGTCCACCACACACCTTTTGATATGATAGCTTGAAATGATAATATTGCTGCAGTACAATTTACAATACTAGGATGGAAACAAAGGGATTAGCATGTATAATAGGCAGAATCATAGTGTAAATCAGACTGCTATCCAACTGAGCAGGACCTTGAGACATCGTTGGCTCTAGACAAGTGTGTAGTCCCCCAAACTTACGCTCCTCTCTACAAAATTTCTCATAAATCTCATCACCAAATATATAATATAAGCAACATTTATATATAAGTATTATAAACTGTAAAGAAGGATATTAACAGTAGCTCAAATTTTATCGAAGTTCTACATAAAGACTCCATGAACACGCAGTTGAGAATTGCTTATAGTGACAATGATATTTCATTTTATTTAACTCCAAAACTCTGTATTCGACATTCTTTCAAATGCTATAGTTCTTCACTATCATCAAAATAATATCTCTACTCCTAAACCTTTGACCCACCCAAAACTCCCCACTGCCATCCGTGTTATAATCTTCCCATTCACCAAGGTTGAAAGCATCATTCAACTGCATGTCATCGAAGTTAAGAGTGTGATAATGGCTTGAAACATCTGAGACTTGTGGAATAACCAAAGGCGAAGAAAGAAGAAACTGAGAACCCCACTATAGTTGGAGTCTCGATACATACTCATTAGAAGAATCATTCTCGTTAGACAACTTGATTTTAGCAACATAATCCAAATTAGACTCAACATTTGTACGACTTGGTATCCTTATAATAAGAAAAGCAACCTTTACCATCATTATTACTAATCTCCCTCATCACATAAAAAAAATTATATACTAACTACACACACATATCTAATCATCATCATCATCATCATCATCATCATCATGGGGGTAATCTCATAGACTTTAAAAATTACGGTTATATCTAGAGAAAATATTAACATGAATAAGGAAGCATACGTTGTCGTTCGAGCTGAGTCACTCAAATGTTGCACAGTAAAGGAAGCCAAAAACACTAAAATTATTATTAAAGATAATAATAACTCAAGCTTGATTTCATGGAATGAGAAGTTATTGCTTGAGATTCCAATTCATACAAGGCCTAACACTTTTGAGGTTCAATGTAACAATTTCAAGAGAAAGTAGTGCTAAACCTGCCGTTGGGGTGGCAAGGATTACTATTTTGGATATATTATTGGATGGTTTTGGTTGGGTAGTGATGGCGACAAGGACAAGAATAATGTATTGAGCTTAGGTTGAAGGATTGGGATGGAAGGAGAAATGAGATTATTCATTTCTCCGTAAGTACTGCAAAGACCATGGCCTCCACAGAGGAAGCAATGAGATCACGTAGTTTGGCATAGTGAATCAATGCCACTGCTACTGGGACTACTTGTAGAATCGAAGAAGAAGACCCACCACCACTACCACCTACATCACGAACCACAACATACTACTCAATCACATGTTGCAACATTAGTCTAGCATGCACCTCAAATATTATCCTGACATGGTCATCAGCTTTGATCCAAAATGTCTTGTTTTGAAACCTTCCATTTGGCAATGCTAATAGAAATCTATAGCCGATGCTCCAACCTCCTTAGAATCTACTGCCCCCAAGTTTCTCAAGATGGCATTCTTCATTGCATATAGAGAATCAAGACAAATGCACAACATCATAGTAGAACTGCACTAAAATATCATTCCCTCTTCACGATTTCTAATGACTTCATTTGTATAAATAACTACAAGAAAAAATTCATTAGTAGCCATATTTATAAACTAAAAGAGAAGAAAGAGTAATGGTATGGATGGATTGTAATTAGCTTTACAGGTTTCAACAACCTCTTTATATAGGTGATTTTTTTCATATAGTTATCTAGGATGTAGAGTACCGTATTTAGTTTTACATAAACTTCGGTGTACTGGACTGAGGAAGTATTTGCTCTAATCTCAGTTGCACATTATCCTAGATAAGTACAACTTAAATAAATATTATTTATTTCGAGTGCACCTGAGATATTTGTTTATAAAAATGTTATACATATTGGGTGCATAATGATGACAAGTCATCATATGCCTATTTTTCAAACTAATATCACTTGCTTCACTAGTTTTTATGCACTTTCTTGCACTATAAGTAAGTAATTTAGAGTGGAAATGCATGTTTTATTTGAATCAAACAACCACCATTTAATTGATGCTAAATCATGAGGTTTAAGCTAAATTTAATTGATTTTTAATTGATTTATAAACCTTGTGAATTTAGTGATACTTTGATTGGTTGTTTTGATTATTTGTAGGTGAAGAAAAGAAGAAAAGAAAGAAGCGTGGCTTAAGAAGTGTGGCCAAAGGAAGAAAATAGTGTGGCAAAAGAAGAAGAAGTGTGGCGCAACATTGAAGGAGGAAGCCACATTGCTCTCTCCAAGAGCACACTGCTCTTCAAGGGAGCACAACAATGAACCAAGCATGCAAGGCTTCACTGCCCTGCCCTCCTTGAGAGCGGAGCACAATTCTAGGCCAAGAAACAAGGGAAGGAAAAATTCTACCATGCCCTCCTCAACAGCAATTTCGGGCTCCTCTTGAAAAAAATCCAAGAAAAATCAACTCCAAGTGCCACCCATGGGTTTCGAACCCAAGCACATGAAGGGAAGGAAGTAGCGCCACTCACAAGGAAAAATGAGCCACACTTGGCCAAAATGTCATCCCCAATAAAAACTTTCAAACCTAAGGCACCTCCACTCCTTGCATGTGCCACCCTTATTTCCTTCACAAAGAAAAAGAGCCAGCATGCCTTCCCAAGGTTTCGAACTTGGGACCTCACCCAAGAACAAGGAAAGTTTTGCGCTGCCCACAAGGAGGGCAGAGTAGCATTCCTTGGCGCAAATAAGGCGCGCTTGACACGGCCAGGAGCTTGGGCGCGCGCATAATTGACACGGGCAGGGAGGCAAGGCACGCACCATGACACCACTGCTCCGCTCTCCACAAGGGCAGGGCAATCCCCTGGTGCCCCTCCCACACTTGGTGCGCTAATTGGATCCCCATGCAAGGCTTCACTGTTCTGCTCTCCACAAGAGCAGAGCAGCCTCCTGGGAGCAACATGGGCTGAAACTCACCTAAAAAATCCAATTTAATTCAATTATTTACCCATCTTTCAAGCCCACTCAAAATTCTTAGATCAAAAATAGAAAATGTATAAATAGGTGTCAGTTAAGATTAGAAGGGACCTTTTTCTCTTTTTGTTACTTGGAACTTTTACTTTTTATCTTCACTTCCATTTTTTTAAATCCTGAGTCAACTTGAAAGCTCATTTTTTATTTTTTCCTGTTTTCTGCAATAGCTTGAGAATTGGAGGAGAGAATTCACTTCTTCTTCCTCTGATCTTTTTGTTTTCTTTACTGGGTTTTGTTTGAGTCTTGAGTGTGAAGAATTGAGGAACTTCTGTCTCAATCTCCATTTAAGATCTCTTTAATTTTCTTGGAGTCCTGAGATCTGATTTTCTTTTTAGTTCTTCTGCTGAACCACTGCTGCAATCACATTTTCACTTTCTGTTTGAACACTAGTTACTTTCAATTCATCTCTTGCTTGGTTAATTGTTGAAATTTAATTTCTCTTGCTTAAATTCTGAACTCCTAGTCCTCAAATCCCTTTTCAATTCAAGCAATTTATATTTCTTGCACTTTAAGTTACTGCAATTTACATTTCTTGCACTTTAAGTTTCAGTCATTTAATTTCTTTTTCTTTAAGATTCAGTACCTTTACTTTCAATTCTCTTTAATTTCTGCAATTCATCCCTCTCCCTTTACATTTCCTGCTATTTACTTACTGTTGGATACAAAATCACTCAAATCAATCTTTGTTTGCTTGACTAAATCATCCACTAAACTAAAATTGCTCAATCCTTAAATCCATGTGGGATCGACCTCACTCCCGTGAGTTTTATTACTTGATGCGACCCGGTACACTTGCCGGTGAGTTTTGTGTTGGATCGTTTTCCACACATCAAGTTTTTGGTGCCGTTGCCGGGGATTGAAATAGATTGACAATGATTAAGTGAAGTGGAGATCTAGATTAAGCATTTTTTTTCTTTTCTTTTGTTCTCAACTAACACGTTAACTGTTTGATTATTTGCCTAAGCTAACCAAAACTTCATTCTAGCAATAGATTGAAGTTTCACTGGTTTTCTGGTTCTGTGTATTTCTTGAGCTGTGTTTGTATGTCAGGTATAGGGAGAGCTATTTCTATTTTATCTGAAACTAACCAAAGAACTCTCAAAAGGATAAGAAGGGAAGCCAGAGGAAAGGCTGTTATTGGAGAGGAAGAATCTGAGGAGGAATTCCAAGAGATGGAAGGAGATCCATCTAATCTCAATCAGCCAGAAGGAGGGGCCAACAATAACCCACAACAGAGGAGAGTACTGGCCTCCTATACATTTGCAAATGCTAGACATTATGGGAGTAACATTCTTACCCCTAATGTCAATGCAAATAACTTTAAACTGAAGCCACAACTCATCACATTGGTCCAAAACAACTGCTCTTTTGGAGGAGGACCATTGGAGGACCCGAACCAACATCTATCCACTTTCTTGAGGATTTGTGACACAGTTAAAAGCAATGGAGTGCACCCTGACATATACAAGTTGCTGTTATTCCCATTCTCTCTCAAGGACAAACCCACTCAATGGCTAGAAACATTTCCAAAGGAGAGCATCAACACTTGGGATGATTTGGTGAGAAAGTTTCTTGCCAAATTTTATCCCCCTCAAAGGATCATAAGATAGAAGACTGAGGTGCAGACATTCACCCAAATGGATGCTGAAAATCTATATGAGGCATGGGAAAGATATAAGGCTCTGTTGAGGAAATGCCCACCAGAGATGTTCACTGAGTGGGACAAGCTGCAGAACTTCTATGAAGGACCTGCTTTGAAGGCTCAAGAGGCACTTGATCACTCAGCTGGAGGATCATTGCAATTGATAAAAACTGCAGAGGAAGCTCAAAACCTCATTGATATGGTGGCCAACAACCAATATTTCTTTGCTCACCAAAGGCAACGCCAACCATCACAGAGGAAGGGAGTGCTAGAATTGGAAGGAGTGGATACAATTTTGGCTCAATACAAGGTGATGCAGCAGCAGATTCAGCAATAATTTGAGCAAATGGCCAAAAGGATTGATGGCCTACAAGTAGCATCAGTGAGTGCCACAAGCCAACCAAGAACTCCTTGGGGGCAGAATGAAGAGAACCAAGAGGAACATCAATAAGAGCAAGTGCAGTATATGCACAACCAAAATTCTGGATCAAATGAGGTGTATGGTGACACCTACAATCCATCTTGGAAGAACCACCCAAACCTTAGGTGGAGAGATAACCACAACCAAAACCAACAACCATGGTAGAGAAACTCAGCTCAAAACACTCCAAGAAACAACCAAAATCACAACCAGCAGCCAACTAACCAAAATCCTTACAGAAAACCCCAAAACAATTTCCCCAACTCCAACCATCACCCATCCAATACTCAACACACTAACCAAAACACTTACCATCAACCATCAACACCTCACAACCAACCAATCTCACAAGACTCTCAGAGGATTACTAATCTGGAGATGCTCATGGAGAAGATGATGAAGAACCAAGAAATGATAACAAAGAACCATGAAGCCTCCATGAAGAGCCTAGAGAGGCAGATTGGACAAATCTCCAAGCAGATTTCTATTGAGAGATCTTCAAGTTCACTACCAAGCGACACCATTCCTAATCCAAAGGAAGAGTGCAAAGCTGTATAACTAAGGAGTGGAAAGACATTAGTGGATAGCAACAAAGGGGCAACCAAGAAGCTTATGGAGAGTGACAAAGAACCAACAGAGAAAGATGGAGCTAACAACAAGGACATAACAAGCAAGAATGTCTCAGAAAAGCTCACAGAAGAGAACAACCAACCACAAAATTTGAAGAAGGAAAAGCAGATCATGGAAGAACCAAATCCAAGACAGCAGCAAGTGGAGAAGAGTCTTACACCTCTACTGCCTTATCCCCAAAGATTCCACAAAGAAGCAAAGGATCAGCACTTTCATAAGTTCTTCGAGACTTTCAAGAAGCTAGAGATTAACATTTCCTTGGCTGAGGCATTAGAGCAAATGCCTTTGTATGCTAAGTTCTTGAAGGAGCTTATCAACAAGAAAAGAAGTTGGGATGAGAAAGAGACTATACTGCTTACTGAGGAATGCAGGGCCTTGATTCAGAGAGGGCTTCCCCCTAAGCTTGCAGACCCTGGAAGTTTCTTTCTGCCATGCACCATTGGGAGATTAACCATCAACAAGGCAATGTGTGATCTAGGAGCAAGTATCAACTTAATACCCTCTTCTTTAGTGAAAAAGCTGTGTATAGAGAAAATTAAGCACATACAAATGTCTCTAGAACTGGTAGATAAGTCAGTAGTATATCCCAGGGGTGTGATTGAAAACCTTCTAGTCAAGGTGGACAAATTCATATACCCTGCAGACTTTGTGGTTTTAGATTCAGATGAGGATGAAGGTGATTCTGTCATACTGGGGAGACCTTTCTTGGCCACTGCTAGAGCCATTATAGATGTGGAACAAGGAAAACTAACCCTTAAAATGCCTGAAGAGAACATCATCTTGAATGTGTTTTCAGAGACACAGTCCAGTAATGAGAAGAATAACTGCATGGAGGTTGACAAAGGAAGCTTACACTGGAAGGAAGGAACCAGCAAGATAGTTGAAATCATCTTCCAAGGCAAGAAACAAACAACACAGCATGCCAAAAAAAGAGTGAACCTGAGCAAAGTGAAGAACAAAATCAAGAAGGGATCAAAGTGCTGACTAAGAAGGAGAATCCTAAGGCAAAGGCTGTTATCAAAGAAGAAGGAGTGACAAGAAAAAAGAAGAGCGGCAAGAAGAAAGCTCAGAAGGGATGGAAAAACAAGAAAATTCTCACTGAAGGGTTCTCCAAGGGTGATGAAGTGCAATTGATTTATCAACAGTTGGGAACAAGCCAACAAATCAATGATTACTACACTGTATGCAAAGTACTCTCACTTGAGCATGTTGAACTTGAGCACCAGGGAACAAAAAGGAAGCTCACAGTAAGGAGAGACAAGTTGAGACATCACAGGCATCAACCACCCTAAAGGGAGTTCAATGTCAAGCTAGCGGCAATAAAAAAGTGCTCCATGGGAGGCAACCCATGATTTAAGATTCCTGTCTTTTCTTTTATTCAATAAGCTATGATTACCCTGGCATGATTTTAAACTTTCATGGACATACTTGATAAATGCATACATTGTTTTGAAGCATATGTCAGACTTCTAAGTTTGGTGTGCCTTAAGGCACACCCAAATTTGTTTTCAAAAAAAAAGGGGGTATTCTTAGACCATATGCTTAGTCATTTTGATGAAGCATATGACCAAACACTAAGTTTGGTGTCTGCATATGTAACAATGTTCAGAAGATCATTTTCTATTCATGGAATCAAAATCATACATAGATGGATCATGCATAGATGGATCATTTCTTATGATAAAAGTATCAATTGTGAGGAATTATTTGCATTTCTCAGTTATCCCCTCAGTAAGAGACAAGTTTGGTGTTCACCAACCCTTGGCTCACTGATTAAGGGACACAATTGATCCTTTATAAAAAAAAAAAAGAGAAAAAAAATTTCTGTTATTGCGAATCACTCACCACCGTATATATTTATGTGCTAAGGCTAGCTCCACTAGGGAGCATTAGGAGTAGTAGAGAGCTCTCTCTTTAGTTTTTCTTTTCTGAGTTTGAATCTTGGGTGGAGAATTGAAGGAATTCTGTTTCATTCCCCCTCTGAGATTTCTTTTTTTTTACTTGCTGCATAATTCAATGAATTAAGGATTGAATTTGAGTTTTCATTTGCTGCTTCCATTTTTCTTTCTTCTTCAATCTATTTGTTGTTAGATCAAGGAAGGAATTGAGATCTAGACTTATTTTCTAGTCTCTTGACCCATGAGATCTTTACTCTTTTGGTGAGAGTCTGCAATTTAAGTTTGGTTCATCTCCTGTTTGCTTCTTGAAGCAATTTTGCTTTGCTGTTTAGATCTGCTACATTTTATTCCATCTGCTACTTCTCTGATTGAATGCATCCTGAATTTTCTTGTTTAACTTTGAATCCCAGCTCCCAATTTACTTTCCTGCACTTTAGTTCCTCTGCATTTTACATTTGAGCTACTGTGATATGAATTTAATTTTCCTGCACTTTAATTTCCTTGTCACTTGTTCTCAAGATCTCTTTGATTACTTGCTTCATTGCTTTCTTTAATTTTCAGCATCCAGCCCCCCTCTACTTCTCATGCAATTTACTTTTTTTGCAATTTAAGTTTCAGCTATTTTACTTTCTTGCACTTTAAGTTTCTGCAATTTTACTTTCTGCACTTTAATTTTCCTTGCTATTTACTTTCTGTTGGCTACATTTCACATATTTCACTTCAATGTTAGCTTGACTAAACTAATCACCCACTAAAGTTGCTTGATCCATCAATCCCTGTGGGATCGACCTCACTCTAAGTGAGTTATTACTACTTGATGCGACCCGGTATACTTGCCGGTGAGTTATGTGTGTGTTGGAAATTCGTTTTTCCACAAAAACACCATCACATAACACTCGACTCTGTAGATAATTTTCTTTTACCCTTTGTACTCGAGATGTGTAATGACAATTTAAAAACATAAATATTTCTTAGATTGTGGAATTTAGTAAATAAAATATTTAATTAGTTCCATGATATTTTAATTTGAGTTTTGGTAAATATAATTAGTGATCTTATCAATTATTATCTAATATTTATTGAAGTTTGTAATATATTAAAGAATATTTTCATAAATAATATAAACAAATCAGACAAAATTTAAACATAAAAAAGCATAAATTAAACTTAGAAGTTGAGCGTAAATAAACTAACTACCTCAAAATGAGTCCGAATTCAATTTGAAAAAATGTTTATCCTGTAATTGCATCCAAATAAAATGTGTATTTTAATACCAACATTTTAAAATAAGCTTACTCAATAAGTCAATCATTTTAAAAATATTTTTTTTACTTATTATAAGTACATCATAAAACTACCAAAAATAAAAAGACACATGTATGAGCAAAAAATATTTGTCCTTTTATTCTTTTTAAGGAACAAGTGACAATAAAAAAATTTTTAACTCATTTTTTATGCATCTAACCATATATAAGATCTCAAACCATAAAAGAGCTAAGAAGAAAAAAGACAAAAACGAGATGTTACAAAATTTTATCTAGCTTTTCTCAGGTTCTTTATTCTCTTTTGTAACTCTTTTATCTTAGAAGATATTTTGAAAATTATTATAATTTTGATAATTTCATTTCACATCTTAATCCAGATTACACTTTCATAAATATGAGAATAGTTCACTCTCATTAAAAAATTTATTTGACATCTCAAAACATGGAAGAATTTTTGAACCTTGGTTGCTAACTTTCTGAATTTCTCAAATTTTTGTGTATAAATTGTGAGTGGGCATACTTCATAAATTCTACTGTAAACTAATCAAGTAGTGATATGTGATCTTGAAAAGGTTTAACTAAAGAATACATAATGTTCATAAATTAGTAGGTATTCAATCTAAATCTTGCTTGAAAAGTTTAAAAGAATATATAAGGTATTGAGAAGGTTTGAAGAAAGAATATCTAAAATTCTTAGATTAGTGATGAGTCAATCTAAATTAATATTTAGTCTTAAGAATGTTTGAAAAAATAATATCAAATGTTCTTATGTTGAGTTAGAATCTAATCTGAAACATGGCTTAGCTTGAGAATGCTTAAAAAAATTTGTTGTACACTTATTATACTAGTGAAACTCTCAAATTTTCATGAAGATTGAACTTAAGCGTTTGAGGTTGACTTAGGAATCGCATTGGATCTCCACGGGGCGGGGACCCGTCCCTCGTCCCCGTCCCTATTTAGTAAAATCCCCTTCATCTCTACCCCATTTTCGTCATAAGTTCCCATTCATTTCTCCCTACAAGGGAGGTGGATACCGCATATTAAGTTTTAATTTTTTTTAAATTAACACAACCATAATAAAATCATATATAATTCAACCGAAAAATCAATCAAATTTAAACATAAAGTTAACATAATAACATCCGCATAAAATTTTTAACATATAAATTAAAATAAAATAAATTAGGTTTACTTACACAACTTTTATATATATATAAAGACATTTAAGTAATTTTTCTTTCACAAAAATTTCATATGTCTCCGTTGGACATGTCCCTCAATCTCCGCTCCTGCTCCCATTTATTTACAAGAACAGGTCCGTCTTTATGAGAATTTTGCAGGTCCTGTTAGCTTGCCTGTAGGGAATATCCGTCGGTGCAAATTTTTTTATCCATCCCTGAGTCGACTTAGTATATATTACTTGTATGTATTTGCTGAATCCTAATTTCTTTATCTTTAAGATTTATTGTTTATATAGCACTTAGAAGTTGCCTTTTTGTACTTGAATTTATCAAAGATACCAGAAATCGTTTTCCAAGTTATGTATAGTTTAACAGGATTTCAAAATAGGTTTTATCTTAAATTGATAACTCAAAATCCAATTTAAAGAACTTCAAGTGCCTTGTTTTAAATTTGAAAAGGGTTAGAGCATAGATCAACATTCCTTCTCGTGTTCTTTTATCGATATTAATTTGCATCAGAACTGGTTTCTTAGGGGTTTTCTTCGCTCGGTAAATCAACAAGTCGTTATTGGTTTTAAATTCTGGCAATTCAATTTTTTCCTGTATTGTTGAGGAACTAATAGCTAAAGATCAAGGATGAGAGTTTGTTAGGAGTTTGTTACAGGAAATTAGTTAGATTAATATCTTTAGGAGTTTATTTTAAGAAGTTAGTTAGATTAGTATCTTTCTCACCAAGTGTAGCTAATATCTCTTCTCTGGTTTATGTCTAAAATTGTGTATCATTATCATTTAGAATTGGTTTTAATAGATATATGGGTCCATCCCTAATTACTTTTAGAAGTGGTTATAAATATTATATTAGCTTTGTTGACGCATATTTACAGTTTACCTGTCTTTATTTGTTTACAAATAAATCTCAAGCTCTGCATGCTTTTCAAACTTATTAAATTTTAATTAAAAATCAAACAAACTGCAAGATTAAAGCCTTGCAAAAACTGATCAAAGTAAGGAGTTTATGTCAAATATATTCACTGAATTTCTTAATAACAATGGTATTATGCATAGAATTTCTTATGCTTCACATATCAACAAGAAGAAATTGTGGAACATAAGCATTGACATATCACAGAGGTTGGATTGTCTCTTCTTGCTACTACCTCCCTTCCCATAAAATTATATAGGAGGATGTGTTTAGTTCAACAGTTTTCATTATTAATAGAATCCCCACTACTGTTCTACATAATATCTCATCTTTTGTAACCTTATATCGTAAGGCTCCATATTATACTTTATTTAAAATTTTTTCTTGTGCCTGTTACCCATATTTAAGACCTTTTAATAAAATCAAGTTTGATTATAAATTAGAATTATCTTTTTCTGGGTTATGACTTACAATACTAAAGCTACAAATGTATGAACAAAAAAGGTAGAGTATACATGTCAAGGCATGTTCTTTTTTATGAATTAGTCTTTTCTTATGCTAAAATATTTACCACCAGATTGGATAATGTAACTAACTCGAGTACTCCTATTTTCTCTTTCTTACCTTCATTTACTTTTCAGTAGTATACTCTTAATCATGATATACATAATTCTGATTCTGCTACTAATACTAATTCTACAATAGCTGATACTTCTCATGCTAAAAAAATTACATCTCTTCCACTTAATCAAATTTCTAGTTCTGGCTTAGAAATTACTTTACCATTCTGTCCATCTATTACTACTAATACATATACAATGGTGACAAGATCCAAAATAGGAAGTTTAAAATCAAGATCATTTCTTATTACTAACACTATTGATTTGACATTAGGTTCCTAAAAATGTAATCCAAGCTCTCATCTCCAGTCATTGGAAGTCAGCCATAGATTTAGAATATCAAGCACTCTTAAAATGCAATACATAGAGCTTTGTTAAACCACTACCAACAGCCACAATTATTGGATGCAAATGAGTTTATGCAATTAAGAAAAACCCAAAAGGAGAAATTTTAAGATACAAGGTTCGCCTTGTAACTAAGAATTTCACCTAATAAACGGTGTGGACTATAAACAAGTGTTCATTCCAGTGATTTATCTCTCTATAGTTAGAGTGGTTCTAACGATTACTATAAGTCAAAGTTGGATGCTACGCCAATTTGACTTTAATAATGCCTTTTTGAATGGCATTTTACATGAACAATTTTACATGCAACAACTACAAGGCTATGAGAACTCTAATCTAAAATTGGCTTCTACACTTAATAGAGCTTTGTATTGCCTTAAACAAGCACTCGGTGGTTGGTATTTCACTCTAAAAAATATACTGAAACAATTTGGGTTAGATTGTACAAAGTTAGATACATCATTGTTTGTAAAATTAATTTCAAAATCTGTTATTTATCTAATGGCTTATGTTGATGATATAGTTGTTACAGGTAGCAACCCGAAAGGGGCAACATACCACAACACACATACACTTACATTTTACATTTTTAGCATGTTTTATGTTAGAATTCTAGAGAGAGGTGTTCTCTCTTCTCTCTAGAATTTAAGGTTTATAGCTTAGTTTCTCTTTAATTTTAGTCTTTGATTCTATAGTTTCATTTAAATTTTTATGCTCTTCCTCTTAGTTTCTTTTGTAATTTTCTCAATTTTGCTACTTTAGTTTTATGAACAAACTTGTTAATTTTGATCTCTATTAATACAATTTGATGTTTTTATGTTTATTGATGTTTCTTTGAGTTGTTATTATTAGTTTTTTACAATTGGTAGTTATAGATTTTATTATATTTACAATTTACTATGTTTTTCCTTTTATGCACACTAAGTATTTGATAAAATGCTTGGTCTAGTTTTTGTATAGTTTTTTACACTCTTGGCTTGGAATTGAGTAATTAGGTGACCTTGAGTCAAAGATTTCCATTCTAGATTGTGATTAGGATTGTTAGTTGGTTTGGTTTCTACTAACACTAGTCTTCCACTAAGTTAATTAGTTAGTTGACTAGGATTTGTGGATTGAGATCAATTATGCCCTTTTGACTTATCCCTTGATGTTAGGATTGACTAATTGGGATTGATTCTTCGCAATTACCATGTTTGTGGTCGACGACTGGGATAGGAATCCTTAATTCTTAACCCTTGCCAAGAGTTTCTTTTTGCCACTTGAATTCCATTTTTGTTGTTTTACTTACTTTGAGTTTAAACTCCTTGCATGCATCTTCATTTTCTTGTTCTTTTATTTTCTTGCTCATTGTTATCTCAACCTCCATTTTCTCATAGCCAATAATTTAGCACTCGATTGTAATTCTTAGAAAGAACGACCCGTGGTTTAATACTTAGTTTTTTATATTGGTTTGCATTGTGACAACTGTTCCGAGGGTTACCTGAAGCTGTAGGTCGATCTCGGACGAGATCTTCTGTGCTGGTCGGAACCGATGTGTCCGGCTGGTGAATAGCGGCCGGAGCTGGTGCGTTTGACTTGTTGGACTAAATGTGCTGCTGATCCTTTGTCACCGAAGGGTGGGGGGTACCTGCAAGGAACTCTGATGCTTAAGTTAGCAAGGGTATTAAGCAGGTTTATGTAGAATCAGAGTATGAGTTATACCTGGGTGCTCCAGTGTATTTATAATGGTGAGATGTGACCTTTGGATAAGATAAGTTAGTTATCTTATCTTTATCTTTAGCTTTGAGTTGAGGTCAGCGTATCTTTCAACGGAACCGCCTTTATCTCTATAGGCTTAGGCCGCCTTAGGATTTGGGTCGTGCTCCTCTATTTGGGCCCTTTACTGGGCTCTTCTGTCGATTTGGCCGAGCTCTTTAAGAAGAGATCGGATAGTCTGACCTGAAGAGGTCGGTCGCTTTATCTCCAATCATCCCAGGTCGGATAGCTCGACTCAGGGTATGAACAGTGCCCCTGCTTGAGCTCGGTTCTTCCTTTGGAGGTCGAGTCCTTGACTTCGGTCCTTCTTCAGTGAAGTCAAACTCAAGCATTTTTGTCGATTCCTTTCTTTGTAGAGTCTTTTTTGAATGTAGAACGTTTTCCTCTAAAAGCGCGCGCTTTTGTATTAGCGCTATTTTGGGAACGCAAGCGGTTTTAACATCCGTATTTAATTGGCATTAATTGCCCCCATTCTCTCTTGGCTTTATTTTGAATTTTCTCAATCAAAAACGGTTTTTCTTCTTCATTTCTTCTTCGTAACTTCTCCCTTTACTCTCTCGTTTTCTGTTTCTCTCATCTGCTCTCTGTCTTTTATTTGCGCTTCTGCTTTCTTGCGTTGCGGCGTCACTTGGCGATTTTCTGGGCAGCCTTTGTTTTTGCGCTTCCATTCTTTTCCTCGAAGCTTCTTTCGTCTCCAGGTTAGTCCCATTTCGTGTTTCCTCGTTTATTTTTGACTTTGCGATGGAGTTTTCCTTTTGGTCTTCCTTTTGGAGAAAGTTTGGATATTTATGTATTTATCATGTTTGACTTGTTGCATGCTCTGGATTTTTCTCCTTTTTTGGTGCGAATCTCTTCTTTATTTGCTTGAATCTTTTTCTTTTTGCATGTTGCCGCCGTTTCTGCCTGTGCTTTTGCTGATGATTTTTTATTTGATTTCAAAAAAGTTTGCGCCTTTGCTGTTTTTCTTCTTGGTCCTTTTGGTGTTCTGATAAACTGTAGCAGTAGTGTTTTTGTGTTTTTTGCTTCTTTTGTTTCTTTCGGGATTTTATTTTCTTTTTGATGAGTGCCGGGATGTAGGCTATAGAAATAACTTGAAAACCTTACCTGTTTACTTCCTCCAAGGCCCCAGACTTTCTTATCTTGAGTCTTGGGGTTTTCCCTTTCTGTTTGTCGAGATGTTTTGCTCCTCGTCCGGGATGTTTTTTAAGTAATCCATTCTTCTCTTCTTTTTGTAGGATTTAGTTGATCTCATGTCTTCCTGAAATAACGTTGTAGAGATGCCTTCCCAGGTTCCTGCGGGTATGGCTGATTGGGTGGACTCCATGGTTCTCATGTGTGTCTCGCTAGTTGATTCTGAGTTTTGTGCTCAGCTTAGACAGTTTCATAGTGTCTGTAGTAAGTCTGGTGATGAGAAGAATTATGAACTTGTCCCTCCCTCTTCTGACGAGAGAGTCTGCTTTTCAACTCGGGTTGTTGATGGTCGCCCTTTCTTTTATGCTTATGATTTTTTCTTTGGTCAGCTGGGTATTACCCTTCTTTTAACTCAATTTGAAACCGACCTATTATGGTCTTGTAATGTTTCCCCCTCTCAACTTCACCCCAATTCCTGGGGTTTCATAAAAATTTTCCAATTGTTGTGCAATGGTTTTGGTATTCCTGCTTCCCAATCTCTCTTTTTCTAGTTGTTTGTCTTGACTAAGCCCGAAGTGGTGAAAAAGAAGGCAGCTTGGGTCTCCTTTCGTTCCACCCAGGGAAAGAAGGTCTTTTCCATGTTTGACGAGTCATTCCGTGATTTTAAAAACTACTTTTTCAAGGTCTGAGCTGTTGAAGGAACTCGACCCTTTTTTCTGGATGAAAATGATGAGCCTGCCTTTCCCTTGGAATGGCAAAAAGACGTGAGGTTCTCCAGGTATTCTTGGGAAATGTTGGATGAGGCTGAGCAAGCCTTTGTTACTGTTTTGGAAGAACGCTGGGGTCAACCTCCCCATCTTGATACAAAGAAATTTCTAACCAATCCTTCTCTTCTTCAAACTGAACTGGGTATCTTGTGTTTCCTTTATTATCTATTTATGTTGCTTGTAGCTATCTTTCCGACTTGTCTGACTTGTAGCTTAACATTCTGTTTTATTTGCAGAGGTAATGAAGAATAACGAATCTATGAAAGCTTTTAAGAGGGCGCAGAAGGCGACTGCTGCCAGAAATATTGCTGCCAAGGCAGCTGGGGAGGGGTCCTCCCAAGTGCGCGAGAAGCCATCAGTGCCGAGTTCCCCTGGGGTGAAAAAGGTGATCCCAACACCTCGGGTCCGCTTGGTGGATCCTCACCCTACTTCTGCCGCTCCATCTGCTGCCCCTCCAAGTAAGAAGCAAAAGACGGCTGAGCGCTTCGACCTCAATGCCCCTGATTTCAATGCCATTGAGTTTGTAGATCAACAAATCGAGCCCTATGGTACCATCTCCATGGACGATGTGTCCATTCTCCATCATCTGGAGTTTATGGCCCGAAATCATGTAAAGATGGCATATATGTCGGCTGCTATACATCGGACTGCTCAGAATCTCCCTCTCCATGCCACCAAAGCATTTATGGAGGAGGCAAAACAAGAGTTCGACCGGATAAGGGGGCTGAAGGTGGAACTTGAGGTGAAGGTGGCCAAGCTGGAGAAGGACTTAGAGAACGAGAAGGCGAGTTCTCAAGCACTGGCTGCTTCTTTGAGGTTGGCTGAGGACACAGCCATGATGCATAAGGAGAGTTACGTTACATCTTATCAGGAGGGGATGCGCCTGAGGGGGGAGCTCGACAATGTCTGGGAAGACTATGCTGAGCTCCAAGGTCATTTCGTTGGCAGCGTGACTGCTGCTTACGAGAACTTGAAGGAGCAAGTTCAAGTTATTGCTCCCGAGGCCGATCTCTCCCTCTTTAGCCTGGATAATGTTGTCAGGGATGGTAAGATTGTCCCTGATGATGAGGGTGATGATGATGAGGTTGCTCCTACCCCTGTGTCCTCTACCAAAGTGCCGATTTCTTCTGTTCCTCCGGTTGCTCCTGATTCGGATTGCTAGATTCTGAACCGGGAGGATGGAACTGTAGATGCTGTACCCATTCAGACTCGCCCTCCTTCTCCTTGTCCTGATGCTGCCAAGAAAACCCCTGATTTTTGTTGATCTTTGCTGGATGCAGTTGGCCCGGCTTGTGGGCTTTCGAAACTTTTTATTTAATTGCTGACATTTCTTAGTTGCTTATCTAGCAACTTTTTTATTTTGAAAGACAAACAATAGCTTGCTATCTTTTTGATAGTAGGTTTTGGTGGCCTTTCAAGGCCTTTATAAGTCTATAGAAAAAGAAGTAGTTTTTTGACTTGGCATCTTTTTCTGTTTTCTGCTGATGTTGAAATCTTGCAGCTCGACCTCCTTGGATTATTTCGTTTTATTGCTTGTATCTCGGATCCGTTGAGGCTGTGACTGTATAGGTCCAACTTGTTTCTCGGTTTTCTGTATTTGTGACCGATTCCTTTGCGTTGGTCCTCTTCTAAGTTAC